>NC_077230.1:79591120-80191120 GCF_027887165.1 Monodelphis domestica
ATTAGACATTTATGAATATGGGCAGAAATGTTGTGATTTATACTCATTTGAGAAGACTATTGCTTGGCTTTATTGATTTCTCATATGATCACACTAATTGCAAAATGAGTTAAAAAAGAAGCAGAAATTAAAAATGCAGAAATCACATCTGACATTCTAGAAACATAAGTAGATTTTAAAGTTTCATTAGAATACAGAAAATTTTACGGAAGTGCAAAGATTTTGAAGATTTGAATCAAAAATGGAATCCCCAAAGTATACAACTCTTCTAAGATTATGGGATTAGTGTGAAATAAATTAGATGATGTGTTCAAACATGTAGCATTTCATCTATTTATGGAGCAAAAATCACTATGGAATATGAGTACAATAAATAGGCAATGTAAATTGTTCCTTCTGTTTTCTGCTTTTCCATGTATACTCTTTTGCAAGAAATCAATGTATATTCTTATTGATATGTACTAGTTAATGTGACCATAGGGATGTTGCAGAATCTCTCTAAACTTGAGGCAATTTCCCAATACCAGCTACTAAGAGACATATGGGTTGCAGAATGTGGCAGGGGAGGGATTTCTCATACCAAGAAGATATATAACATTACATAAGCACATGTAGGGTCGTTGTGTGATTCTCAAAAAAAAAAAGTAGAGAAACTTATGGTCTTTTAGTTTTATACACTCTCTATTGTCCTCACTTACCTACCCAGTCAGTATTGATTCAATAGTTGGCCACTTCAAATATGATTTCTGTTCTGTTCTTAAATTCTTTGTTCCCTAAGCATACACCCTTTCTATCCTTCTCAAGTTGAGAACTGGATAATTGCTGCCATATACCTCCCTTAGTCTCATTTCTGAGCTGCTGAATGCAACTGAAGAAAATAATAACATGTCCGAATTCACTAAAAATTTATGCTATTTAACTTCAACTTGGCCCTCACAACTTCATAGAATTCCTTTTATTCATCGTTTATTGCCTCTATCATATTCTCTGTAGTGATTTTTGTATACTTCATATTTTTAGCTCAAAACATCAAATCTATAATCTCCTCTCCCCACATTAACATAACACAACATCACCTTTTTTAGATTAAAATATTTTAATTCCCATTTCCCACTATGTTTGTCACTTTGTTCCATTTTACACCTTTAATCTTCCTGTCTTCATAGACTTATTGTCTTCAACCTACAAAAACTATTAGTTTTCTGAAATCCTAGAAACCAGATATCTTTATCTGACCCTGCAACTTCCTTAGACCTCTCGTACTATCTCTCCACCTTTTCATTGTCAAAATTCTAAGCAAATAACCTTTTTAATCTGGTTTCTATACACACCTTTCTAATGAAACAGTTCCACTAAGGTCAATAATGACCACTTTATCAATAAATTAATGTGTTTTCCCCTTTTCTGTCTTTATTTTCCTTGATTTTTTACAGTCTTTGACTCTGGTGTCTTTTTAATCTTATTGGATGCTTTTATTGTTTTAATTTCTATTATTTTTTTTTTTTTGCCATATGGGCCTGTACTTTTATCTATGGAGGGGACTGCTCCACATGGGAGAGATCAGTTACTTATTGGAAAAATTTGGGAAGCCATAATCACATACCTAGAATGTGTTAAAGGCAGAATTTAAGTCCATATATATGTGACTTTAAGTCTGTCCACTATCACCATGTCATGTTACTTCTCATATATATCTTGAATGTGTAGGACTAAAAAATGTTGAATTGCAATTGTAAATTAAGAAAAAGTGTGCAACCCAGCTTCTCATATTTCTATAATTAAAACTTTTTCTCTGTTCATCACTGATTCTTAGTCCCTTCAGGTGAGATCCCCATAGGACTTGTGTTGGTCCTTCCCTCACCTGTCTTTTCTCCCACTTTGTGATTTTGTTCTATTCCATGACTTTAACTATCTCTAAGCAGATGGTATCTTAATCTGTATTGCCTGTCTTGACCATTCTTCTGAACTCTAGATCAACATTTCTAAATGTTTTCAAGACAGCTCTGCCATGATGTCCTATCTGCATCTAGAATTCAACTTTCCCCAAGATGAAATTAGACTCTTTTCCGCTATTCTGAGTTCACTATTGCTATTTGTACACTGACAATCATTCAACTAGTTGCCTTGTGTTTGAAATTTTGTTGTTATTTTTGAATTTTCCTTTTCTCTCCTTTCTCATATCTAATCAATCATCAAGTACGCTACTTCCATTTCAATCTTCTCAATCATTCCTGCCTCCACATCCTCATTTGTAAGTGCAAGATATTATTACCAGCTGTCTGGACCTTTATAATGGTTTCATGGCATGTTTTCTCACCTAGCCACTTTTGCTCTTTCCAATTAATCAATTATTCCAAAGTTGGAATAATCATCTTTATACAGTTGTCAGGTTGCAACATTTTTCCTTCATTCATTTCTTAGATGGCTTTTTTATTATCTATTTTATACAGTTGAAACACTTTTATTTTTCATTCAAGAGTCATTAAATCTGTGGCCACCTTTGCTTTCAAGATTCATCTGAAATAAAATGCATTACCATAGTCCATAGATTTTGTGATCTAGACCAGCTGGACTGCTTTCTATACTATTCCTCCTGCCTCTGCCTGAACTGTTCCTCATAGCTGTGAATGATCTGGCTCTTCTTCCTATGTTAAAATTGTGTTCTTATTTTAAAGCACAACTAAATTGCCACATACTCCCTGAAATTTCCTTTGTGGCAATCAAGATTCTGAACCATCTATTTTTTTTCTTCATCATACTTTCCCCCCAGAGTTCTTCTCTTACCTCTCAGAAAGTTTATTTTATATTTCCTACAGGCTCCAATCTATCTATGTAGCCTTCCTTTATTCTCTACTTCCTGCAAGCTTATTTTCCTCCATGTTCTTCACAAGAATGAACTAAGATTCTACCCCTGGACCAATGATCACATTCATTGCTTTGATAATTATTTTACTTTCATACCTTAAATTATTACAGTATGATTTCCAAATCTATATCTTTAACCCTGGACTCTTGTCAACCTTTTATGACTTGTATTTCTAACTGCTAAATAGATATCTCTACATCTGTAAATCTATCCAGCTTTTCAAACTTAATATATCCAAAAACAAAATCATCTTTCTTCCAAGACCTTCCTTCTCCTTCTATTAATTTTATGCTTCTTTGTTAATGGAACTCAATGGTTCTCCCAGTCATACCTTTCACTCATTCCTTCTCATCCAATCAGTTTCCTCATCTTCTTGTTTCTGCTTCAGCCACATGATCTATATCCCTTCTCTTTACTCTGATTGTAAGCATCCCATATCAAGAATAGGAATCTAACTGCTTAATCTTCACATTAGATTACAGTTTTCCTCCTTGATAATTTCATGATTAGATTAAGTGTCATGCATTATCTCAAGTCTCAAGTCACTGTCTAATACATCTCTTCTTGACTAGTCTACCTTCTTGACTGACCTTTTACCTTCTGTCTATTCCTTTTCCAATCCATCCTTCACACTGCTGCCTGAATAATTTTTCTCATACTATCAGATACTGATCATTACATGGTTCTTCCTCTACTGAGAAAATGTTAAGGGTTCCACAGTGTCTAATGATGGATATTTAAACTCCTGATCCTGATACTTAAAGCCCCTCCACAATCTGGCTGCAAACCAGCCTTAGGCTATACTGTGTCTTGCCTTATATTTTACTTTGCAGTCAAATTGAACTATGCCTTTGCTTTGACCCTCTCCAAAGCTGGCATGAGCTCTCCTCGCTTCTCTAATTCCTATGTGGATGCCACACGTCCTGATAGGTTCTCTGATCCAGTCTTCAAGGTGAAAGAGATCTCTTTCATCTTCAGTTTTCATAAGACTCCTATTTATGTCACTTACTTTCATCATAATAGTGTATGTAAGAACACCTTTCCTCCCATTAGAGTTTAAGCTGCTTGAGAATAAGACCAATGCTCTATTTACTTCGGTGTCCTCAGTGGTTACACAAATAACTTGTATTTAGTAATACTTAGAGAACATTTACTAACCTGCACTGAATGGTTGTTATTCAGTCATTTCTGTTGCACCTCACCCTTTATTACCCTATTTGGAGTTTTCTTGGCTAAGATACTAGAGAGTAGTTTGCCATTTCCTCATTTGGCTCATTGGACAGAGAAGAAAACAGGTGAACAGGTTAAGTGAATTGTACAAGGTCACACAGCTATTCCTCTATACCCTACAACTGTCCTTGTATTGAATGTAAGCATTTTTAGACACATTGGCTTTTTAAGCACTACACTGCTACACAAAATCTTTTTTTATCAGATCAGTGTATCATAATTTTCTTCCCAATTAAATATATCAGTTACTAAAGAGAGTATACATTTCATTGAAATGACTTGTATATACCTTAATTTCAGGTTAATGATCTAAATCTGTAAACCATAATGAACAGACTGTCCTTACTTTATATGTCACTTATAAGTGTGCCCAGAAGCTAATAAGTGATGGGCACATTCAGTAAACAGATGAGCAAACCAAAAATAGCAACAAGGAATGCTAGATATGTGGCAAAAGGGGAATCTTTCAATAAATATGGAAGATGCAAAAGATGCCTAGTATTGCAATTGATATACAGAGTTTGGAGACTTTAAATTGGACTAGTGGCCTCCTTACATTGGCTCTTGTTTGACATTGGCAGTCTACATGGAATTAATGCTAAATAGGTGCATGCTTTGAGCTTATTTCTGGTGCATAAGAATCTGTGAATAGATGTGTTGAAGAGATTGCATTTATTAGAACTATGAATAGTACCGAACTGATTGAGCTTTGCACAGACATCAAAATGGTAGAAAGGGCACTGTTGAGGATTGGAGACATCCTACCTGGGAAGAATTTTCCCCATAGCTATCTTTGTGACTCTTCTAAAGTGATCTTCCACCAGAACTGGTTGCCATAAGGTACAGATACCATCTCTGGGCCATCAACTCCCACAGATTCCACATAATGGACAACCTTTTCTGAGGATTTCTTTCTCAAATAGTGAAAGTTGGATCCTGCCCTCTCATAGAGAGCTGGTGTCCCTGATCTGAATATTCCCCATAAACATATTTCTAATTATAATTGATATGAGTCAAGTAAGCTTTACAGGGGGATAGAATGTTGGATTTTTATTTAGGAAGACCCAAGTCTAAGTTCTACCTCAGATACTTGCTAGTTATTCTGCTGGGCAAGTCACATAAACTCTTTAAGCCTCAATTTCTCCATTTGTAAAGTGGAAATGAGAAGCATACCTCTCTATAGTGTGATTGTTAGGATAAAATGAGATTATGTGTGTAAAGTTCTTTGTAAATGTTAAAGCACTATATAGATGCTAGATATTATTTTTATTACATAAAGGCATATTTATTTGAAATATCAAAGGGAGTAAGTAAATATCCTGCCATCACAGCAGACAACCTCCTCAAAAGCCAGGTGTTCAATGCACTGTGGGGACTGGTTGGAAAATGTTTCACACTACTGGACCCTATAACATATCTTTTCAGTGCAGAGATGCCTTTCTCCACCAATTGCTCATCTCATTTCCTCAATATTGGGCTCACTTTCATCATTTAAATTTTAAGTTCATTTATTATTTAATAAGTGTAACCTCTCTAGTATGATTAAGGTGCTATGGCATTAACTTGCTTTCAGGGAATGGGAAAGTAATTTTTGCTGCGTCAGGAGGGCACTTCATTTCCACTCACCACCTGGCTCATGGAGTTTTTATTTAAATTGAATGTTAATTTTCACTGTTACAAACATACAATTATTAGTGCCAATGGCAAGAAATGGCATAGAAAATTCCAAAACCATGGACTGTGTTCCCGTATTTATATGCAAATGTGAGCATTTATAATGTTATGCTTACTCATAAAACTTCAAACCCCAAAGTGAAATCATATTAGGATAACTGTACTTTAAGGAGATAAAATTGTGTCCAGTTTCCTTTCAAGTTTTCCAAATGGCTCTTCTTGCCAATAGTCTTCCTGGAAGCATCACATCTCACCTTGACACAAAGAACTTCTGGATGTTAGTTTCCTCACCAATAAAATGAAGGAGTTGCAATAAACAGACACTAAAATAATTTCCAATTCTGGATCCCATGAGCAAATCAGATACCAAAACTTTGCCACCTTCTTCAGTTTAGAGATTCTTTTACTTGAGAAAGTTAACATTGTTTTTTGTTTGCTTAAAGGGCCCTTGGCTCGGCTGTATTCAGAGAATATAGGGGCATAAATGTAAATAGAAGTTAACTAATTGAGTTAATGAATGTCTGTATATTTACTTAATTAAATTAATCCTTTGATAATTTGTCTTCTCGATCTCACCAATTTGGCTACTCTTTGGAACAGTGAAGATCAGAATTTAGCTATAAAATCTCATCCTGCATCATTCTGGCTCACCTCTTCCATAAATCCTCCATAAATGATACACCCTGTTTGTTGGAGGTTTTATTCTAGAGCCTCCAACATTGTATTTGTACCAGTGGCACTTGAGTGGTCCTTCTATTACTTCTTACTTGTAATATATGATCAGTTCACCTCCATTTCTAATATGTGTCCATTCTAACAGAAATGTGCTGGTACATGTTTTAAGAAGCAGTCCCAGGATGTTGTGGTATAATACATATGTACATATATATGTTTACACACACATATACTTAGGCTACTCCCTTAAGTCATCAGATTGGCTAAAATGATAAAAAGAGAGAGAGGGAGGAAGGGAGAGAGAGAGAAAGAGGGAAAGATAGGGATAGGGACTGAACTGATGGCTTCATTGATATAAGGAACTTCTAGATAAGAAAACTCCATCTACCAATATCGGTTGGCGTGTTCTCTGCAATTGATTGTGCCAGAGAGTTGTCCAGACCACGCTGAGGTTTCTCATCGTTTCAAACCATTATGTTTCAGGGGGCAAAAGTTGAATTTATGTGTTCCTGGCTCCAAGGCAAGCTCTCTGTCTACTATATCACACCGCCTCTCTCATACTCGTGTTATAAAGATAATTTTTGTGTCAGTGAGTAAGTTGGGGTCAGTGTAAGCTCTGCATCATACCATTTCCTAAATGAAATCTAGCCTACTCTCTCTGATCCCATTGTGGAAATAGTTCAGTGTCTCCTTGTTGTGCCTATCCAAGTTATATGTACTGATTTACTAATTCAATTTTCTGGCTGCATGTCACATTTTAAGCAATAGCCATTGCTATCTCTTTGCTTTTGCAAAACTTTAGGTTATAAGACCCATTTATTACTAATAGAAACTTTAGAATAATTCAGAGATGACTATTTTCTTAGAAGGGAGCTGCTTTCCAAATATGTAGGCTTATGTGGATGGCATCAAATGCATAGCTTAGATGAGCGTCCAAGATTTTGAGAGCCGATGGTTGTCGCCCCCATATTCAATGATTTTCTATTATTTCCATGACCAAATATCAAATATTCTCTTTTCAGTTTTCAATGTTCTTCCTACCTTTTCAACCATCTTATGCCTCACTCCCTGCCCTCCATGCACTCTGCAATCTTCCTTGCTGCTCCCTACATAAGACACTCTGTCTCCTGACTCCAGGCATTTTCACTGGCTGATACTTAAGCATGAAACTTTCTCCCTTCTCATCTGGCCTTCCTTGGCTTCCTTCAGCTTTTACCTGAAATCATTCTCAGTCCTTCTCTTTGAGATATATCCAATGTATCCTGCAAGACGATTATGTGTTGGCTTCCCTAAGAGAAAGTAAGATCCCTAAGAACAGGCATTGTTCTGTTTGTTCGCTCTGAGCCCTGTACAAACTGCTCACTGACATAGTAAGTGTGCAAATTCTTGTTCACTTAACTGACTTTGAGTGACCATAGAAAATGTCCAGTCATATTAAGGGTGCGGGGAAAGGGGAGGTTGAAGGAGGACAGAAATCTCAAGGTATTCAGAAGAGAAGCTATTGAGGAAGATGGACTAAGTCATTGTAGAGAATGGTATTGGCAACAGAAGAGAGAAAGGATGATTGGATAATATGATTGAAAGTTAGTTCAATGTTTCAGGGTCTATGAAGAGCCATGAGGCACCCTGAAAGCTTGTGCTTGGTTGTGGTGAGTGTCTGTAAAGAAGGAGACCAGGTGAGCTGAGAAATGGGATTAGATGAGTCAGAGGAGAAGGTTAAGGATGCTTGGAGTACCAGATAGGACTTGTGTGGCAGGAGGTTGGGTGCTGCTCTTTATCTGCATCCCTTTCCCTCATGCACTGATCAAGCATCAAAGAGCCTTGATCAATGACTGCTTAGGCTCATTGTATTGCATTTTATGCATTTCTGTATGGCACATTTCTGATCTCCCTCTATCAAGGAAGAGCATCAGTGCCCAGGAGGAACAAGGTGACTTAGAGGTCAAGGTTTCAGTGACATCCGTTTAACTATGAAAGTGTATCTACTGGTATCAGGACTATAAAGATAAATCTTGGAATATTAGAATGTCAAAACTGGATGGGACCTTGGAGGTCTTCAAGTCAAGTCAACAGGGGCCCATGGGGGAAAAGTGACTTGCCAAAGTCATACAACAACTTAGATTACCTAGAGTTCTGTCTCAGATGATTAATAATAATAATAGTAATAATAATCCATCATATTTGTATCACATTTTATAATTTACAAAACTGTTTTCATATCCATTATCTCATTTGACCCTGGTAACCCTGCCAGGCAGCTTAGCAATTATCAGAGGTTAAGTGGTTTGCCCAAGGTCACATGGAGAATTAGAAGCCCAGACACTTGATTTTAGGTCTTCTTCCTGCATGGTTATTATGGGGAAATGCTATGTAAACCTTAAAGTGTTATATAATTGTGAGTTATTATTGTTATTATTTTAAGTCTGGCATGCAGCCCACCACACCATTATGCTGGGGCTAATTATATGTTTGTGAATTATCCTGGAACTTAGTTTCTTTCCTTTCTCCTTTTATTTGGCCATTCTGTTTATAGATCCTTAACAGCAGAAAATAGAGAAGAGAAAGAAAAAGGAGATGATGCTAAATCAATTCTCAATTCAATTCAGCAAGCAAAAAAAAAAGATTGTTCCTTGTTAGTATGCTGGAAAATATTTTGGAGGGGGGAAATGGTGAAATCGTTGCCTAAAAGCCATTAAAATACTAGACACTAGTCAGGAATTTTTGAACTCAAATCCAGCCTCAGACACTTTCTAGCTGTGTCATCTTGGGCAAGAAACTTATCTTCCTCAGTTTCTTCAACTGTAAAGGGGAATAGTAATAACACATACAATCCAGGATTGTTGTGAGGAACAAATGAGATAACATTTGAAAATCAGCAGAATGACTGGCACACAGTAGGCACTTAGTATTTGCTCACTTGTATGAAATGAGGGAATTTTTCCAGGACTGGAACACATACATTCTGATTGCTTTCCCATCTGTTTCTTCAATCCCACTCAATTTTGTTTTCTTATGCAACTTATTAAAAATGGGAAAATAAAATTGATTTTTTAAAAAATGAAATAAGCAAGAAGTGTTTAAAAGTAGGGCCTGTGTCATTCAAAAATGTAAATTTATTCCTATTGTAAAATAATGTTTAAACATGAACACATGTGGCCTCCTTCTAAATTATATTTATTCATAATAAGTCCAGAATCCTACTTACTATATGCTCTGAACCACTGGTCCCCAAACATTTTGGTCCCAGGTCCCCTTTACGCTCTTAATGACTACTCCAAAGAGCTTTTGTTTATGTGGGTCCTATCTACTTATATATTAGAAATTAAAAGTGATATCTTTTTAAAATATTCATTTATTAATTCATTTAAAATAAAAAGAATCCTATTTCATATGAAAATATAATTTTAATGAAAAATAAATAAATTTTCCAAAAAAAAGTAGTGAGATGAGTGACATTATTTTACCTACATTTGCAAATTTCTTTCATTTGAGTTAGCTAAATGGCATGCCATGCATTAAGAAGACCTGAGTTCAAATGTAGCTTTAGACTTAGCTGTGTATAATCACAGGGAGGTCACTGGACCTTTTTTGCCTCAGTTTCCTTAACTGTAAAAGAGAAGTAATAATAACTCCTACCACCCAGTGTTGTGAGGATCAAATGAGATAATATTACTAAAGTGCTTACCACATTGCCTGACACATAGTAGGTATAGTATAAAAACTAGCTATTATTGGACTATTTGGACTATATTGAACTATTGGACTATAACTATTGGAACAATTAGGTGAATAGAAGAAGAGCTGAGTTCAAATGTGACCTCACTTACCGGCTGTGTAAACCTGGGTAAGCCACTTAATTCTATTTGCCTCAATTTCCTCATATGAAAAATCATCTGGAGAAGGACATGGCAAACCATGTCAGTATCTTTGCCAAGAAAACTCCAAATGGAATTCCAAAGAGTAGGTAGCAATTGAACAATGCTTAAACAACAACTCTTATTATTATTAATGCCTTACTTAATCAATTTCATTTAGAGTCTCACTTCTACTGCTTCATTCAATCTATTATGCTATGTTCTTTTGGTTAAAGTGTAGAAAGAAAAGTCAGTCTCACACAGATATGTAGCTGGACAAAAGAGTATTTTCTAGGCAAATGATGTCTTAGTATTATAGTAGTTTTGACCTTGCGGATGCCCAGAAAGGTCTTGAGCCTCCCAGCATTCCATGGAT
The DNA here is from genome assembly GCF_027887165.1 of Monodelphis domestica. Taxonomy (NCBI): domain Eukaryota; kingdom Metazoa; phylum Chordata; class Mammalia; order Didelphimorphia; family Didelphidae; genus Monodelphis; species Monodelphis domestica. Next base: position 79,601,796 of record NC_077230.1, read on the forward strand.
CATATTTTAAGAACTGTTGACCTCAGCCTTAAACTATTCTTCATTGGGGCTTGCAAAATTGGGTGTTAAAGACAACCTTCTCATTTCAGTTGATTACCAACTCTGAACAAATATCACTAAACTTGACCCAAGAAAAGATGAATTGGGAAAACACAATTTTATCAGCAGGATGCTAATAGTATAGTGTGACTGCCATACCAGTTTATACAGAACAAGGGTATTCACACTGGGATGTTTGAACTCCATTTAGATCCATACCTAATAATGCTGTATAAAGAGGAATACATATAATGATACTTCCAAAAACAAAGCCTACTGATGGTATTATACTAAAGAACTCACATCTATCTGATCAGCAGTGATTCAATGGGATAACCTTAATTCTTTCAATATCTTTTTTTAGTATACTTTCAAGGACGGCTAAATAATGAGTTGGATAAGCCTCATCTTGAGTTTAAATGTGGTCTCCAACAATTACTGGCTGTGTGACCCTGGGCAAGTCACTTAACCCTGTTTGCATCAATTCCTCATCTATAAAATGAGCATGAGAAGGAAATAGCAAACCACTCCAAGATCTTTGCCAGGAAAACCGTAAAAAGGGTCACAAAGAGTTGGACATGACAGAAAACTACTAAACAACAAAATGATATCCTCCAGACTCTGGTTTGGAATTGTACATTTAAAGGTCACCCATAGAATTGGATTGTCCTCACCAATTTAGACATGTAATAGAGATAAGAACCCCAAAGGGCAGTTTCTTTCCTGGTTTATCTAAAGAACGTTTGTCTTCTGAAATAAGATGAAAGGACATCTCTGGCAAGATTTCAGGTATAGTATTTTCAGTTTCCTGTCAAGTCAATTATTACAGTAATTTATTGTGTTAATGGTACCATTTTGTTCTTTCTGATCTTTGCCTAAATGCAAAGGCAGCAGTTAAAAAGAGTTGCAAGAAACACTGCTTCAACTCTAAGAAAAAAGGTTGTGATTATAAATAATTCAATTTGTAGAATAAATAATGCACTTAGAGAATGCAAAGTAGTTTTGCAGAATAGCTTCTATGAAGACTATTTTTTGTAACAACCCTAATGGCATTACCATTTCATATGTGAATATGAAGAGGAAAGACTGAAGCATCTATTATTTTCTTAAATATTACACACTTACGCTAGTAATGTGAACTTGTGCTACTAAAAACTAGATGGAAATCTAACCTCACCACTCAATTCTACGGATAACGGCATAATTGGAAAAGCTGGCAAAGTGTATATATAAAAAATTAAAACGATTCCAACTAGAAATGGTTTCAACCTTGAGCTACATAATTCAGATTTCCCTAAGAATGATCGTCCCTCCTTCTTAGTTCTTTCTCTCTTATCTTCTGACTTTGTTCTTCATTCTAATCATAGAAATCACACATTTCAATTTCAGAAAGATCCAAAGAGACAATATAAACTTTGATCAAAAGCTGTTTCTTCTTGCAGGACTCCAGAAAAAAAAAAAACCCAACAGTTCTCAGGCTTGCAAAGCCTCTTTGCCAGTCCTGATTAGAAGCCCAGTGGCTGACACAGTAATTGCTCTGTAATCATACCACAGTAGCCGACCTGGTTTATGCATACAATCTATATTCTAATAGCAGTCAACAGGTCACCAGTTAATAAAAATACCATTAACATCCCCCTGTGACTAAGAAATAGAGATATTCATCTCACTAGGCCAGTGGCGGGCCAATATAATTTCCTTGGCTGTTAGTGTAATTAACTGTGCTGGTATGTGGATTTCCCTAGAGGAGTGAGAAAGCTTGGGGTGACCTTGAATCAAGCATCTGATGGTGATGTGTTGGTGGGCACAGTTTCTTGGAGGTTTGAGGTCAGCCAGGAAAATCTTTCCCCCTTAGTGCAAAGGACGTTCCATGCCCCTATACTTGGTGCCTCTATATTGCACTCTGTACTCAGCCTTTATGTAATCAGACAAGAAGAAGGTAAGCAGATCTAGCCCAGTTTAAGAACCTAGAAACCTAGAAAGTTGGTGGGGCTTGTTCTAAGTTTCCAACAGAGTCTAATTTAAAAATTTTTTTGTTCAGTCATTTTTTTCAGTTGTATCCAATTCTTTGTGGCCACATTTGGGGTTTTCTTGGAAACGATGCTGGAATGGTTTGCCATTTTCTTTTCCTGCTCATTTCACAGATGAGGAAACTGAGGCAAACAGGGCTAGTGACTTGCCTGGGGTCACAGAGCTATTATCTAAGGCCAGATTTAAACTCATAAAGAGGAGTCTTCCTGATTCTAAACCCTATGCTCTACCCACTGTGCCGCCTAGATGCTCCAGGAATTCTTTTAGTTGGTGCAAAAACAATTGGGTACCACAGAGCAGTATTGTCTTTTCAGATAATAGCCCAACATTGGGAGCGGTCACTCTTTCAGAGGGCACTACAGTGAAGGCCTCCTGGACTGATAGTCTGGAGCCAAGTAAAGTCTCACTGTAGGGTGCAGACAAAGGGAGATGATTCTCAGGGAAAGAAAGATGCCTTTTTATGTCTATGTCCTAGAGAGAAAAGTCCTGCCCACACCAACCTAGTTATAGCTCTTATCTTCATTCTCCCCTTCATTGAATCCTTGCTTTCTCTTTTTGTATAATCACAAGTCAAAGGGACTCTTCCAAATATTTAAGAGGGGCAGGGAAGGAAATGGGAGCACTGACAATATGAGGGAACATTTTGCATGACGGCAGGATGACTTTTTGATTCTTCTATATGTGGCTAGGTGGAATGATGGATAGAGTGCTATATTTTGAATCAAGAAGATTCCTCTTTCTGAGTTCAAATCTGGCTTTAGACCCTTGCTAGCTATGTGACCCTGGGCAAGTTACTTAACACTATTTCAATTTCTCATCTGTAAAAAATGAGCTGAAGAAGAAAATGACAAACCACTCCAGTATCGTTGCTAAGAGAACCTCAAATGAGATCAAGAAATGTAGGGTATGACTGAAATAACTCAACAATGGACCCTAGAGGATTTAGTGATAATAGGAGGAAAATAGGCAAATACTGAAACTCTGTATCTTGTTTGTTTAATTAATTGGTGAGGGACAAGGGAATAGAGAGCAAGGGGAATCAAATTGGGGTAAACATGACCCATATTTTCTATTAACTAGACTGATAATTAAGAGGTAAAGGTTTGATAATGGAGAAAAATGTGAGAGGAAGAAAGGGAGATTGTGGGAGAAGTGGGAAAGGTAGTGGAAGGAGATTTGCTAGAGAGAGAGAGAGAGAGAGAGAGAGACAGAGAGAGAGAGACAGAGACAGAGACAGAGAGAGACAGAGACAGAGAGACAGAGACAGAGACAGAGAGAGACAGAGAGAGAGAGACACACAGAGAGAGAGACAGAGAGAGAGACAGAGAGAGTCAGAGAGAGAGACAGAGACAGAGAGAGAGAGACAGAGAGAGAGATGGAAAAAATTTTGACTTCTCATCTTCATTGAAACATTTAAAAATACAAAAAATTAAATCAGCTATTAAAAGAGTAACACATATTATTTACCTTTATCTGATAAAAATAATAAGTGTAAAGAATTCAGAGAAGCTTGGGAAGACTAATATGAACTGATCCTGAGGGAAATTAAGCAGAAACAAGAAAGCAATATGTACATTGACTATAACACTATAAAGGGAAAGAAAGATGAAATAAAACAAAATAAACTGCTTTGTCTACTAAACTGGCCCTGTAGAAGAATTGAGAAAATGTACTTTCCTCCCTTTGCAAATGTGGGGATTCAGGACATATATTATTATTCTACTTTTCACATTTTATTTCTATTAATAAGCATTTATTTTCTCCCACTTTCTCCCTTTTAAAAACAAACAAACAAATGAAAAAGCTTTTTTAACTAATATGCATGCCCAAGTAAACCAAAATTCTAATTGACCATGTATGAAAAAGAATGTCTTATTCTCTATCTAGAATCTATTATGTCTCTGTCAGGATGAGGGAGTGGGTATGTGGAAGGAAAGTAGCATGTGTCATCATTGGTCCTTGGAGTTATGCTTGGTTTATGCATTGATTAGAATTCCTAAGTTTTGGACTATTAGATATATTTAGTTTATGCACATGTGTGCGTGTTTTTGATTTTTCACAAAATTGCTCTTCTCTCTCAAAAAATGTTGTTATAAAGGATGATAGTCTGAGCAAGAGAGGAGCAAGGGATACATTCAGAAAAGAAGGTGATATGAAAACAAGAGTTTTTTTTTAAAGGAAAAACTAGCTGAGTGTTACTCATTTATAGAAGTCTAGAAACCCATCTAAAATCAGTATTCTTGATGCAGGGATCATAGTATTCCGATTATATAGCTTGGTGATGGACTGACTACTCAAGTTCTTTTCTTTTCTTAAACAATACCAGGGAAGGAGGAGAAAAAAATCTTGATAAGAAAACAGCTGCTTAATTGTTCTGATGAAAATAAAGGACCAAGAGAGGCTTTGCTGGGTGGATCTATTCTAACATATGGACATTTTATAGTCAATGTGTTGTCTCTGGCTGATTCTCAGAAACATTTCTGAAGTATCAGGGTGCTGGGAGCCAGAAAAATCTCCTACCGAGAAGGACTACAACCATTCCCTTTGACCCATGCTGTTTAATTCCAGAAGCTTGCTATTTTTGTAATGTCACAGCACTGGGAGAATAACTAAAAGTCTATAATAGGTTAAAAAAGAGAGTTTTTTTGGTTTTATTTAGAAATCTTCCCACTCTCTATGGTTCTGTGGTTTCATGAATCACATAGGCTAAAGGAGAAATAAAAGGAATATGTAAAGAAACATGGCTCATGTATGGTATGGGCCTCTTCTCAAGGGTACCATTTAATCACTTCCATAAGACAGTATGAGTTTGACTCTAGATAGCCATTTATTCACATATAGAAAGCCGGTAAAATGGGATAATTCAAATCTGGAACAGGGGATTACTTTGTTATTTAGGACCAAGTTGGTTATGCTTGGGAAATATTAAAATCATAGATCTACAGCTGGGGGGAACTTTACAAGATATCTATACTATACTATATATCTATACTATACTACCAATCTCTTTTTACAGTTGAGAAAATTGGTCAAGAGAGATTATTTGGCTTTTTAAGGTTAAATAAGTCAAAATATCAAAGGAGTTCATACAATTGACTCCAGAGGCAATGCTCTTTGTACTCTACCATACTGCCTGCCTATTGAATAGCAGTTTGTTTATATTATATTCCCTTAAGTCATTATTGTTGGTTGCTTAAGCCTGAATATCAAAGTAACTGTTATATAGGTGGTAGAACTAGAAAGGGTACCAAGGTAGTACAGTCCATCAGGCCTAGAGCCAGGAAGACTCATCTGAGTTAAAATCTGGCCTTAGATATGTACCTGATAACCCTGAACAAGATGCTTAACCTATTGACCTCAGTTTTCTTACCTGTAAAATAATCTGGAGAAAGTAATGGCAAACCACTCTAGTATCTTTGCCAAGAAAACCCAACATGAGGTCAGAAAGAGTCAGACATGAATAGAACCACAGAGAACTGGAAAAGAACTTGAGATCATTTGGTCTGACACTAGAACTTCAGACAGCTATGGCTTTTCTTCAAAATCAAGAAAGGAAAAAAAAAACTACCCACAAAGAACAACTAAGTCAGGTATCCAAAAAAGGAGTAAAGGGTTAAAAGTGAGGTGCCTCAATGGATTGAGAGCTAGGACTAGAGATAAGTGGTCCTGGGTTCACATATTACCTCAGACAATTTTCTAGCTGTGTGACTCTGGGAAAGACAGTTAACCCTCATTGTCTAGCCCTTACCACTTCTCTGCCCTGAAACCAATAATCAATATTGGTTCCAAAAGAGAAGGTAAGGGTTAAAAAAAAAAGACAGAGTCAGACATATGGCATAGAATGAAGAAGAATAGTCCAAGTGCCCATTAATCCACAGAAGACATCATTAAGGAATAGAGTCAATAAAAATGGTCTGATGCCTGGAAATGGATGAAATGAAAACTCAATTTTCAAAACTGAGAATAAAATATAATTTTTGAAAGACAGGGAAGTGAACTTAACTTGAATTCCTGGAAGTATTCTAGAAAAGAGCACTTTTCAGAAATTTTAGTAGATCTCTGATTTCATTTCTATAGGAAATTTCTGGGAAGAAATTCTCTTTATCAATGTAGCTCCTTACCTACCCACTTTGCAACCTAGAATCTCTGAAGTTGACCTGGGCTTCTGATTTGTTAAGCACTTTACCAAGAGGCACATATGCAATACAAGTCAGAGGCAGGACTCAAATCTAGGACTTCTGGACTCCAACAGGAAGTCTGTAGTCACTGCCTTTTGCCAAGTCTCAGCTCTTGGAAAGGCAAATAATAATAATATGAATTGGGTTGAATTCAGAAATAACTTGTAAACATATATATATATATGTTTTTATATGTATATATAAAGAAATATAAATATTATATATCTAATATTTATATATAAAAGAGAACATTGGGGTAAGGATAGACCATTAAGATGAGTAGTATCCCTTGGAGTATGCTATGCACCATATGCCTTTCTCAACTTTATTGCTGAAAAACAGTTATATCAAAAGTGAATGGGGAGGGCATCTAAAGGGCTAAGTGGATAGAGAACCAGACCTAGAGATGGGAGGTCCTTGGTTCAAATCTGATCTCAGATACTTCCTAGTTATGTGACCCTGGAAAAGTCACTTAACCCCCATTGCCTAGACCTTAATGCTTTTCTGCTTTGGAACTGAGACTTAATATTGATTCTGACACAGAAGGTAAAAAGTGAATGAAGATGGGGAATGGCTGAACGAGTTGTGGTATATGATTCTGATGGAATAATATTGTGATGTAAGAAATGATGAACAAGATGGTCACAAAAAGCCTTGGAAAGATATATGAAGTGATGCAAATTGAAGTGAACAGAAATAGGAGAGTGTTGTACATGGTCACAATAAGTAAGATTATCAACTGTAAATAAATTAGCTATTATCAGCAATACAAGGATCCAAGACAACCCCAAGAGACTCATGACCAAAAGGCTATATAACACATAGAAGGAACTGATGGAATCTGAATGCAGATTGAAGCATGCCATTCTCCATTTTGTTTCCTCCATGAATTTTTCTTTAGTGTAAGTGATCTGTGTCTTTCACAACATGATGAACATGGAAATATATATTGTGTGATAACATCTACATAACATTTTCCATGTTACCTGCCATCATAGGAAAGGGAAGGGTGGGAGGGAGGGAGAGAACATAGGTTGTAAAATGTCAGAAAATTATTACTGAAGACTGTATTGATGTGTCCAAAAAAGATATCAGAACTGGTAGCGATATCAGAAACCATCACAAGATGTCCTTAAATGATTATTGAAAACATTAAAAAATTAAATTAAATTAAAAAATTAAAGGTAAATGAGGATATTTGAAAGACTTAGGATTGCTTATCAATGTTATGACCAGCCACAATTATAGAGAACCAAGTATGAAACATGTTACTTTTGAAGAGTACAGATTGAGATATATACTTGCATGGACTTCATGAATGTATTTGTGTGTGTGTGTGTGTGTGTGTGTGTGTGTGTGTGTGTGTGTGTGTTGGATATGGCCAATGCAGGAATTTGTTTTGTTTTTCTATATATATATTTATAGTAGGAATATTTGTTTTTCTTTCTTAATGGGAGGAGCTGGGGAAGAGGGAGAGAAAATGAATCTGAAAATAAGATAAAATTTAAGTTTCAAAAAGTGAATTAGGGGACAGTGTGGTGGTACAGTGGATAGAGAACTAGATCTGGGCTTAGGAGGGACTGGGTTCTAATTTGGTCTTAGATACTTCCTAATTATGTGACCCAGACAAATCAATTAAACCCAATTACCTCACCCTTACTGATCTTGAATCTTGGAACTAATATTTTTCACCAATTCTAAGACAGAAGGTAAGGGTATAAACAAACAAACAAAAAATGGAATGAAGTTGATAGTATGCCCATACTGGCCATGAGGTTTTCTTGGCAAAGGTACTAGAATGGTTTGCCATTTCCAGTTCTCCAGGAGATTAATACAAACAGAGGCTAAATAACTTTCCCAGTGTCAAACAGCTATTATTTGAGGCCAGACTTGAGACTCCATACTCTATTCACTGAGCTGCTTAGCTGCTTCTAATACTAAATTCATATAAAAAGAAACAGAGGAGTTAGAGGAAAGGAGAGGGCTCCTACTAAACTAATATTAATTGGGATAAGTGATCCAGATAGAAAGACTATCTTAAATAAACCAATCATTAATTTAAAAAAAACCTAAAATGAAAACTCTAAAAAGGGACATTTGCAAATACATGAATCTACTCAAAGACTCATAAATCAGAATTAGAATAGACTTTAGAATTCATCTCATTCTATTCTCTCATTTCACAGGAAAAAAAATGAGACTTAATAAAATTAGGTGATGGCTGCAAGATCATACTATCTTGAGAATTCATATTGTCTCCTATATCATCTCATGGAAGGAAAAACATTTATCTTATATTTCAATATCTCAATGAAAATTATTTACCTTGCTGAATTATTCCAGTATTAACAAAATTCACATTTATACAATTATTTTAATACCTAACTTACGTGTCACATGCAGTAACTAGTGCTCATTGCTTTTTAGTTTGGTCTTAGCTGAGATTAAAAAAGGAAATGTCAAATCCTTCCAGTATGTTCTTTCAATTCATATTAAGAAATGGAAAATCTTATGTGGAATATTTATAACTACATTATCCGCTGACTACACACTGTATATCTTTATATGCCAAATAACTAACTAGATTAAAGAAATGCAGTATGCACAGTTGATAAATAGCCCACCTAGAACCCACTTTCAAAGTCTACTGTTTGCCAGCTTTATTATAAATAGGAAATGTGCAAATATATTTGAAGAATAGAATTATTCATTAGCACAAAGGTGATAAAAAGAGGAAATGAATAAGAAAAAAGAAACAAAACAAAAATTAGAAAATGTAACAAAAGGAAGATATTATAAAGGGCGAGATTTATCAAATTAATTTAGAATAAGAATTAAACAAAGGAGGGGTCATAAAAAACAAACTGAGGGCAGAAGGAAAAATATTTTATAAGCAAAAGAAACATTATTTAAAGATCTAAGGCAATCATAAAAAATTATGAGCAGCAAAAGTGAACTTTATATCCCAACCAATCAACGTGAAATGGTTTGAGATCTTCCAAATTCCTCTCCAAATAACTTTAAAATAGCACCTCAAAACACATTCTGAAATGTCAGAAACAACAAAAAGGATGGGATGAAACAATTTCTATCTTAGAAAATTTGCAGGAAATGTTTGGGTCACTGGGATGAGAATTGAGCATAGTGAGAACAGACTTCACCTAATAAGCCAGCAGCAGGCCTTGTGGAGACTAAATTGGGAGTAAGTCTTTTGGAGTTTTCAGTCTACAAATGGTAAAGTCATTAGACAACTGGTCAGAATTAGATTACAGGAGACTCTTTGTTGGCAGTGTGAATAACTCTGTTGCATCGCCCATATTCAATCTTGGATCACAGTCCCAGGTTAAGGAGGAGCATTACCGCATTACAGCATGTTGATGCAAGAGAATGGTGACTTTGGTCACAGTTCTAGAGGAAGAAAAGATTATTAATTGTCATCCACAGACTAGAAGCACAGGTCAAGAGAACAGTGACCACACATATCCTTCTATCATACCATCTTGGAAGAACTGAAAATTTATAAAACCTCAGAATTATCTCTGAAAATGTGTCATTAAAAACCTGAAACTTAGGAAACTTCCCCTCCAACCCAAAAGCAGAGTCCAAGTTTAACATGAAATTAAAAGCCAAGAAATAGGCTGAAAAAATGATTGAAAAGCGAAATAATAACCTCATCATAAAAAAGGTTCTTTGATGACAGGGAAGAGCAAAACACTCAAACTCAAAAGAAAACAGTCAAAGCTGGAATATCTAATGTCTCAAAGAAAATTGGGAATTGATCTCAGGCTAAAAAAAAGGAATTCTAAGAAGAGATCAAAAAGGATTTTACCAATCAAATAAAAGAGGTAAGGGAAAAATTTAGAAAAGATATTGAATGGATGTAAGAAAATCATGAAAAAAGTGAACAGATACAAAATCTCAATGAAGAAAATAATACCTTAAAAATTAGAATCAGGCAAATGGAAACTAATGGCTGCTTGGGACATCAAAAGAATATCAAAAGTGTTAAAAAAGTAGGAGAAAATGTGAACTATCTCATTGGAAAAATGAGAAATGAAAAATAACAAGAAGAGATAATATAAGAATTATTGGACTACTTGAAGAACTCTATCAAAAATATATGACATCATATTTCAAGGAATAATCAAGGAAAATTGCTCCCAAATACTAGAACCAGAGGGTAAATTAGAAATTCAAAGTATCCATTGATCACCCATGAAAGAGATTCCAAATATAATTCACAGGAATATTATAGGAAATTCCAGACCACAAAGGTCAAAAAGGAAATATTGCGAGCAAGTAGAAAAAAACATTTCAAATATCATGGAGTCATCATCAGAACATATAAAATGTTATCAACTTCTACATTTAATGATCAGAGGACTTAGAATATGATATTCTGGAAGGCAACCAAGAATCACCTATCCAGCAAAACTAAATGTTTTTGGGGTGTAGTGGTTTGGATATTTATTGAAATAGAGGACTTTCAAGCATTCTTGATGAAAAGACCATAGCTGAATAGAAAATCTGCCTTTTAAATACAAGACCCAAGAGAAGTATAAAAAGGAAAACAGGAAAGAAATTTTAATGATGTCAATGAGGTTAAACTGTTTACATTCCTACATGGGAAGATGATACTTATAACTCCTAAGAAGTTTATCATTATTAGGGCAATTAGAAAGAATATATATATAGACTGAAGGCACAGGTGTGAGTTGACTAAGACAGATTGATATCTAAAAATAAAATTAAGGGGTGAGAAAGATGAATGTATTTGAAGAAAGAGGAAGGGCAAGATTGAATGGAGTAAATTATTTTACATAAATGAGGCATGAAAGAGCTCATACAGTGGAAGGGAAAATGTGGGAGGCAGACAATGATTGAACCTTATTCTTACTGGAACTGGATTAAGGAGAGAGTGACAAACATACTCAGTTGAGTATAGAAATCTATCTTAAACCACAGAGAAGTAGTCAAGGAAGAAGATGAGAGAATGGAGAAAGTTTGATAGAAATGAAGGTGTATTGGAGGAGGTGGTGATAAGAGGCAAAACACTTTTAAGGAGGAACAGGATGAAAGGAGAGAGGGGATAAACAGGGGCTATGATACAGGGAAATATACAATTAATCATAAGTAAAAAAATTACAAGTTTCTCTGATGAAGGCTTTGTTTATCAAATATATAGATAACTGAATCAAATTTATAAGTATACAACTCATTCCTCAACTGAGAGATCCTCAAAGTATATGAACAGGCAATTTTCAAACAAAAGAAATCAAAGCCGTCTATAGTAAAATGAAAAGAATATTCTGAATCACTATTGATTAGAGAAATGAAAATTAAAACAACTCTCAGATACCACTTTGCCTCTATCAGATTGGATAACATGGCAAAAATGGAAAATAATAGATACTGGAGAGGATATAGGAAAATTAGGATTTTAATTCATTTTTAGTGGAGTTGTGAACTGATCTAAACATTCTCGACAATAATTTGGAACTGTGAATCTTTTTTTTTTTTGAGACAAAAAGTTTTATAATTTATTCAAAATTACTCAGCTAGTAAAGTACAGAGGCAGGATATAATAAAGAAATGATCTGATTCCAAAATCTTCTGTTCGTTCTATCTGTCATGCTGTCCCTTGTTACGTGATTAAAAAAAACAAAAACAAAGCCTTACCTTCCATCTTAGAATCAATATGGTGTATTGGTTCCAAGGTAGAAGAGCAGTAAGGGCTGAGCAATGGGGGTTAAGTGACTTGCCCAGGGTCACATAGCTGGGAAGTATCTGAAGTCAGATTTGAACCTAGGACTTCCCATCTCCAGGTCTGAATCTCAATCTACTGTGCTATCCAGCTGCTCTCTTGTTACCTGATTTTTAAACTGAATCCTATTCATAAAAAAATTGCATTGTTTTTTTTTAATCTAGTAAGATGGAATTTTTTCTTTTTTTTTAACATTCTTTTTTTAATAGTATTTTATTTGATCATTTCCATGCATTATTCATTAAAGACAAAGATCATTTTCTTTTCCTCCCTCCCAACCCCCCCCCCCCCCGTAGCCGACGCGTGATTCCACTGGGTATCACATGTGTTCTTGATTTGAACCCATTGCCATGTTGTTAGTATTTGCATTAGAGTGTTCATTTAGAGTCTCTCCTCTGTCATGTCCCCTCAGCCATTGTAGTCAGGCAGTTGCTTTTCCTCGGTGTTTCTACTCCCTCAGTTTGTCCTCTGCTTATGGATAGTGTTTTTTCTCCTAGATCCCTGCAGATTGTTCAGGGACATTACACCACCACTAATGGAGAAGTCCATTACGTTCGATTATACCACAGTGTATTAGTTTCTGTGTACAATGTTCTCCTGGTTCTGCTCCTCTCGCTCTGCATTACTTCCTGGAGGTCGTTCCAGTCTCCATGGAATTCCTCCACTTTATTATTCCTTTTTGCACAATAATATTCCATCACCAACATATACCACAATTTGTTTAGCCATTCCCCAATTGCTGGGCATCCCCTCGTTTTCCAATTTTTGGCCACCACAAAGAGCGCAGCTATGAATATTTTTGTACAAGTCTTTTTGTCCATTATCTCTTTGGGGTACAGACCCAGCAGTACTATGGCTGGATCAAAGGGTAGACATTCTTTTATCGCCCTTTGTGCATAGTTCCAAATTGCCCTCCAGAATGGCTGGATCTGGAACTGTGAATCTTAAAAACTACTCAGACTGTATGTACTTTAGAAGATTTTATTTAGCTATTTCCTTATTGTAACAATGGAGATACTTGGTCTAACAAGAATCAGGAATGTCTTGGGAACTTTACATTACTCTACCCATACTTAGACATACTTTAGGGGAAGATAAAGTTGTAAACTCCTGATTGAACAATGAAGGTACTTAACTCATACCTTATAGTGAAGCTAGAACTTTAAGCTAAGTCTATTTTTAGATCTAATACAAAAAGGTGTTAAATACCTATAAAGCTTAAATGAATCACAAAAAAGTCAAGTAACTCACAAAAGTCAAGATTAACAAAAGAAGTGTAAAGTACTCAAAAGATATAATCTAATCAGAGAAGTTGAGAACTAAAGAGTGGGTAGTTCTGGAGAAAATCTAACCAGAGAAGGTGAGAACTAAAGAATGGTGAGAACTAAGAATGGAAAAAAGTCCTGGAAAAAAGCATCTACTGTGATTGGTAGATGTGAATATTTAGGGGAGGTGACATAAGAGAAAATTTCTTTAAAAAGAGGGGTAAAAATTCAGTTCAGGGAATTCAGTTTGGAGTGGAATTGGATTCTGAATTCAGTTCAGGAGATTGAGTTCAGTGGAGGGCTGGAGCTTCCTTGGAGACAGTCTTGTGGTTAGGGATAAGACTGACTCCCTTTCCTTTAGACTTAGGAAGGCCACTTTGGCCAAGCCTTTAACTACTGCCTAGGTCAGCCTGAGCCAGAGCAGTTTAAATTAATACTCTCTCTCTCTCTCTCTCAATCTCTCTCTCTCTCTCTCTCTCTCTCTCTCTCAATCTCTCTCTCTCTCTCTCTCAATCTCTCTCTCTCTCTCTCTCTCTCTCTCTCTCTCTTAATTCCTTCTCTCTATATTAATTAATCTCCATAATTCATTATTCTCTGGGAATCGTCCCTGGTGACAAATTATTTAGATTTAAGTCAAAACATTAAAATTATCTTACAGAACAATACCCAAAGGGTTATAAAGCTATGTATGTTGTTTGATATAGCAATACCACCATTAGGTCTATATTCCAAAGAGAATTTTTAATGTGGGGAATTGGAGAAAGGATCTATTTTAATTAAAAATGTTTAAAGCAGCTCTTTTTCTTGTGGCAAAGAATTTAAAATTTAGGTTTGTCCATTAATTGGGGAATAGCCAAACAAGTTATTATATATAATTGTAATGGAACATTATTATGTTTTAAGACATGACAAATAGAATAACTCCAGAAAAACCTGGAGAGACCTACACAAACTCATGCAAAATGAGCAGAACAAGGAAAACACTGTACACAGTAACATCAATATTATATGATGATCAACTATTAATGACATCGCTATTCTCAGCAATACAGTGAGCAAGACATTTCCAAAGGACTCAGGATAAAAATGCTATCCACCTCTGAAGAAAGAATTGATAGCTTCTGAATACAGACAAAAGCATGCTATTTTTCTTTTTGCTTTCTTCATGGCTGTTTTATTTTATTTTGTTTTATTTGAGTCTTCTTCCACAACATGGCCAAAATGGAAATATGTTTTGCATGATTGCACATGTATAACCTAAATCAAAATGTTTATAGTTTTACGGAGGGGGATTAGAAGGAAAGAGAGACAGAACTTGGAACTCAACATTTTAGAAAAAGTATGATCAAAATTGTTACCTATGATTGTAAAAAATAAAATATTAAATTAATTTTTTTAAAATTGGGACACCAAAAATATAAGGATTTGTATTATATAGTGTACTTGATTTGAAGTCACAAAAACCAGAATTGAAACCTGCCAATGATACATACTGGCTATGTAGCCAAGAGCAAGTAATTTTTCCTCTTTGACCTTCATTTACTTCATCCATAATATGGGAATAATGAAATTTGTAATATCTAACTCAGGGCTGTTATGAGAATCAGGCAGATGATCAATAAAATTTATTAAGAGTCTAGTATGTCAGAGGAATAGTAAACTCCTTTGCAAAGTTTAAAGGGACATGTACATGCATAATATCATCATTATTACAGAAAGGTAATACTATCTTAGGCTTCATTGAGAAGTATGGTGTGCAGGAGTAGGGAGGTCAGAGTCCCTCTGTACTCTGCCCTGGTCATGTCATAGCTAGAGATATATTTACAGTCTGGGCACTGAATTTTAAGACATTCATAAATATATAGCAGAATCTTCAGGGAAAGGAAACCAGAAAGTAAAGGGTAATAAGCAAGGATGTGCTGTGACCATCTTTTCTGGGTGAGCATTAATATCTTGAAAATCAGTAAATGCTACAAATCAGGGCTTGATTTATTATTTAGTCAATTGTTTAAACTTAAAGAAATGATAGATAAAATGTTAATATTGCAAGTTAAATTTAAAAGTTAGACTCTATGGCCTCAGACATTTCCTAGCTGTGTGATCCTGGGCAAGTCACTTAACCCCCTTTGCCTAGCCCTTACCACTCTTCTGCCATAGAACCAATATACAATATTGATTCTAAGATGGAAGGTAAGGTTTAAAAAAAAATACAAGTCAAACTTTACTAAATTCTCCCTCAGGGAGTCAGTTGTTATCTACATTTACTAGCACCTCCAGTCATTTGAAATGTCATTCCATCTGAGGTTGAATGAAAAAACAAAAACAAAACACTAAGAAAACTTGATTATAGTTGGCCTAGAGAAAGGGCTTAAGGACAGACAACATTATTGTCTTTAAATATTGGGACAAAGAGGAAGGTACAGAAATAAAGGTTAGCTCAGGCTTGAGTTAAGGGGACATTCTCCTAATGATAAGAACATGAAAAAATAGAGCAGGTGGGAGGCAGATGAGTGGTTCAGTGGATTGTGAGCCAGGTCTAGAGATTGAGGTTCTGGGTTCAAGTTTGACCTTAGACACTTCCTAGCTGGGCTTGGGCCAGTCATTTAATCTTCATTGTCTTCTTCTTCCTTGCAACCAATATATGGAATTGATTCTAAGACAGAAGATAAGGGTTTAAAAAAAAGTAAAGAAATCATGCTGGGAGGAAGCAGGTCCTTCCCCATTCTAAGCAAAGGCAGGGAAGATTTATTGGCTGGGGAGAGGGAGAAGACTTTCTCATGCATAATTGAATTTGATGGTCTCTGAATTTCCTCATACATAATATTCTGGTATTTTGTGATGAACAGCTAGGTAATTTTAGGTATGTGGCTAATATTATTGTACCTCAGTTTCTTAAAATGCAAAACCATTTAATATTTTTATGCTTCAACTTCTTCATCTATAAAATACAAGAAAAAATACTTACATTACCCACAGTAAGTTCCCTTTGGGCCAAGAGTTTTTCATTTTTGGCTTTGTATCCCCAGTGCCTCATGCATAATAGATATTTCATAAATGAGTATTAGATGAGTGAATGAAATGTTGCATTTGCTTTGAAACCTTAATATTTTACATTGGCGTCATCATTAAGATCATTATTAGTACTATTATACTTTAAGTAGCTTCTTTAAAATGGATTGTCAAATGCTGATTAAGAACTATGCATTGTTTTAAAATTCCATGTGGCAAAGGAGGAGAAAGGGAAAACACAGCAAATCCAGATTTGATAAGATGTGCTAAAACTGTACATA
This sequence comes from Monodelphis domestica, assembly GCF_027887165.1. NCBI lineage: Eukaryota > Metazoa > Chordata > Mammalia > Didelphimorphia > Didelphidae > Monodelphis > Monodelphis domestica. The sequence goes on from NC_077230.1 coordinate 79,618,363, forward strand.
TCTAGATTCTCATAGAAGATTTCATCCATGTTAGGCAATTGGTAAATGGAGTCAAATCAATAAACACACATTAAAATCAGACATTTTACATTTGATATAAAAAAGCAAAAGATGTGTCAAAGCTTTTCTTCAATGAATAAGAGTTTTGAATGAACTATTGTGAACATATTTAAATTTATCTATTCTTTACATATATTTTTAGGGAAATTTAGGCAGTTGGCATCATAGTTACTTATTTATCCCAGAAAGAGATAATACCTATTCCATATTGCATCATGTCCATAATGGCATGGCATTAAAGTAAATCTTGATGAATTCTGTATATTCAACTGGATTTCTGAATTTGCTTAGACAATCCAAATCTTGAAACTCATAAATTATTCCATCACTAGCCTCCCTGCTTCCAAAAACATTATTATCTGCCCATAATAAATGACTCCTACTGGATTTCCCTTCATTTCTAAATTACCTCCTTGAATACCTTTACTATTAATAATATATAACAATGTATATAATTATTATGTATGATACATAACAAACAATAGGATGATATTCTTCACTACTTTTCTTCATATCTAAGTCCTTCAGTTCACTGCTCAGATGAAAGATGTAGAAGAAAATGCTGTATCAAGATCACAGCAAATCATTGGAGATTGACTGATAGGATGGGACAATGCAGGAAGGCAATGCGCAGCAATAATATGCTATCCTGAGCAAGACATGAAATGTTTTTTCTCATCAGATATCCTCTATTGTCCTTGCTTAATTGTGTTCCCATTCCCTCCAAAAGTGATCTTTTTCCTCTTCAAGTTTTCAAAGAGCTCTTTATCTAAACTCAACATTGTCACATTCTGCCATAGGTCTGACTTATTTGCATGCACATTGAATAACCTTAAGATCATTGAGGACAGAATTTTTAATGCATGCATTGTTTTACGTGTTTATAACTTTGGGACCATAACACAGTACTGGCACATAGTAGATGATTAATAAAGTGTTGAGTTGAATTAAATGTATGCATGTATATTTATATATTCATATATGTAACATACGAAAGAAGAATAAATAACAATTAACCAATTAATAAGTATTTATTAAATGATCACTCACAAGTCTATTGGCTCAACTTCAGAGATTAACTGACAATTTTAAAAATTATACTTTATAGCCTACTCACTCTTGGCAACCAAATATGTGAAAGTCCTAACTGAGTTTGGCTTCCTTAGAAGAAATATAAGACTTAGGAGAAAGAACCATATTTCAAGAAATGAAAGCCCAATTTCATGGATTAATGGCCATTAATGCTTTGCAATCAAAGGGAAGATTCTAGTCAAATAAACAAACAACTAGCTTATTTATTTGAAATAAGGATGAATAATTATTTTGCTAATTATTCTTCCTTATCGTGTAACAGTCCACCTACTTAGAGGTTAGCTTTCTTGCAACCACAATCCTCTGGGAAAATATTTTTGCCCATTCTGTTTTGCCACAAAATTGTGTTTGCGTTCTTCAGTTAAGGAAAATAGGTGTACCACTACTGTCTTAGCCAAAGGAAAAGTGTTTAAAAATTTAGTAACAGTTCCATAACTAATTCTTGTCTTTGAAATCCTTCAGCACTAATTTATTTAAAATCAGCACCTATGCTCCATGAGGACTATTCATTTCAGTGTTGTTTTTTTTTTCCTTTCTAAACACCTATTTCATATTGACTCAGTTATTTTATAATGTAGACTGATCACTTTTGGAGGTTAATTTTTTAGCAAGTCCCTCTGGCATCTGCTTCTCCTTTGCACTGCCTGCTAAACATTACAACTTGCCCTGAAGCTAAGCTCTTCAGGCCATACAACTGTAGCTGTTCATTAGCTAATTAGTGCTTATTCTTTAAATTACACTCTACTTGTCTAACCTGGGAGATGAACAGCAAATTATTTCTGGCTGCCCTCTTATCTCCCATGTCACAACAAAACTGAACTTTAAAATAAATAAAGAAATGCATCAAAAATTCCATTTTCCTATTTCCTTTTTGTCTACTTGACTCTTTTGGTCCAATCAGGAGAAAATGTAGGAGAAAAACAAAAGCAGGATAGAACTCTGTTTGTTTAAAATGCATTTCCTAGAGTTTGACTTAAGTTTGTTCAGGAATAGCTTAGCAAACATTTGTAAAATAATGGAGTATACTTCCTTAAGAAATTTTTACTGGGGGGCACCTGGGTACTCAGTGAAATGAGAGTCAGGCCTAGAGGGAGGAGGTTCTAGGTTCCAATCTAGCCTCAGACATTTCCAAGCTCTGTGACTCTGGGCAAGTCACTTACCTCCCTTTGCCTAGCCCTTACTGCTCTTCTGCCTTGGAAGATAAGGGTTTAAGAAAAGAAGAAAAAAAAAGAACTCTTTACTGCTTTGCTTTGTTTAGGCAATTTGGCTACTTGAAACTCAGACTGATTTCTTATGAACAAAAAATAAGTGACCATATCCAACAAATAGAAAACCATATAGCCTAAATTGAATAGCTATAAAACTGTTTTCCACTAGAAGCACACAGGTTATTTGCATGAAGCAAACAAGAAAAATGCTTAGGTTTATGGTCAATGACTTCTCAGAGTCTTTTCTATTGATTAGAAATCCATTTGGTAAAACGAATACATATTATTGTGCACCAGATTTATACGTTATGGGAATAAAATCTCAAAAAAAAAAAAGAAACTCCATGAAGACTTTCATTTCATTGCCTACTATTATCATCTTCACAGTATACCTGATAAAAATAGTAGATGGCATTCATATAGCACTTAAAGGGTGTGCAACACAATACAACAAGTATTTATTAAGTGCATATTATGTGGCAGGCACTATACTAAGTTGAAAGTTTAAAAAGATGTTTATAGATCTTATCTCATTCAATCCTCTCAAAAATTTTTATAAAAGACACTACAGATATTATCTCTATTTTGGAAAGTAGGAAACTGAGAGTTAGAGAGATTAAGTGACTTTCCCATGACAACTGAGCAAAGAAGCTTTGTGAATAGAATCCAACAATACATCTCTGCTGCCTTTAAGCATAGTCCTCCTTCCACTAAACCATTCTACCTTCCCTTAAGTGAAATAACTTGCTACATGTGAGGTAAATATTGGCATACCTTAGCTGATTGCTATTTTGTAATATTATCATTAACTCATGACTAAGACCTATCATAACATTATGATTCTTGCTCTAACATCATTCACCATTCATTTTGTGACTCCAACAAAATCACTGCCCCTTATAATATGATTTCACCTAACACTGTGTTTTAACAGAATTAATTAATGTTTCCACAGAATTAATTAATGGTGATAAGTAATATAGATTTGCCTACTTAAAAGATTAAAAAATGGTGGTAACTAGAGAATAGCACTTAGGTTAAAAATGGATCAATCAATCATGGGCTTTCTTTGCCAGGCATTGCACTAACTAAGCAGTGGTAATACAAATGTAATGGGGATCTGGCCAATGATCCCAGTCTACATGATACTGTTCAGTAGATTGTATCAATGTGCTAAGCTCATGCAATTCCCTATGTGGAGGATCCTGGTGACGCTGCTTCTGGGAGACATGATGATAAATAATGGAAATGCCATGGAAAGACTTTGCAACATATATAGATGTTCTATCATTGGCAAAGGTTTGCTAATCACATAGCAGTCTCCAATGGCAACAACTTCTTCTTCTTCTTCTTCTTCTTCTTCTTCTTCTTCTTCTTCTTCTTCTTCTTCTTCTTCTTCTTCTTCTTCTTCTTCTTCTTCTTCTTCTTCTTCTTCTTCTTCTTCTTCTTCTTCTTCTTCTTCTTCTTCTTCTTCTTCTTCTTCTTCTTCTTCTTCTTCTTCTTCTTCTTCTTCTTCTTCTTCTTCTTCTTCTTCTTCTTCTTCTTCTTCTTCTTCTTCTTCTTCTTCTTCTTCTTCTTCTTCTTCTTCTTCTTCTTCTTGCCACAGCTGTGAAACCAGAACTACATGTACCTTCAAGAATGCAGCCCAATTCAGCTCACGTCTTGGCTCTTTTTACCAGATATCTGCTCTTGGTTTGAGGCTTTTGTTGGTAGAATCTGACAAATGACAATGCAATAAAAGGAGAAGACCTGTCTTGATAAGACTGATAAGTGGTCCCATGAATGCATTACTTGTCAGCCAATCCAACATCAATGCCCTAAGTAGCAAGGAAGAAGCAAACATCAAGATCTAGTCCACTGAAAGCTGAGAGGAAAACTAATCAAGAAGCACTGTTGTATATGTTCATGGATGTGGTGGGATCAAAAGCGACATAGAAACTGTACTAAATGTGAGTCTGCTTTCCACAGGAACCAACATTATCTAGGGGAGAAAGTGTCTCTGAGATGTTTGGCGAAAATATTTAAACTTTTGTTCTCACTACATCTTCAAATTCTTTCTATATAAAAGCTAACTGATATCAGGGCACTAAGAACTGGATGCCAATTACTGATAGCTAAGGGGAACACAACTAGTTTGAGCCAAAGACATTAGAAAAAAAATACTCCAACCCCTCTGTGGTACTCCTAGAATCCTAAGAGGAAGATGTAGCTATCCTGCTCTTGGAAAATGAGACCAGCTATATCTCTCTACACAGAGAAGAGAAAATAACAAAATAAACAAAAACAAAAACACATACAACCCTTGCCTTCCAGGTGTTCACTTTTTAAAAGGATATAGAAGCAAAGAATGTAAAATCTGAATGATAATGGAGCAGCTACCCTCTTTTGAAATGTGAAAATAACTATAGACAGGTAGAACCACCTACCTCTTCTCAAGCATAGCACCATGGCTGCATCTATGTTTAAGGCAATCATTCATGTAAAATCCTGTGCATAAATAACTAGTCAATGAGAGTAATGAAAAGTCTAACACAGCCCCACAATAAACCATGTGATGGTGATTTCATTACACATATTAGCACTGAAAATTATATTGTAAGATATTTACTAGTCATTCTTGTTCAGAACCCCTCAATTTACTCTTGTCCGTCTAGAATGAAAATGTTATCTCCACTGCTGTGTTTAAGACTGTATAATGGCTTTAAATCTAGGACATAGCCTCTTATTGCATATCTAATCAATTTGTTAAGAAGCTGATCCTGAGCTAATAGGGCTGTGGGCATTAAAATTCATTCTTTTAAAATGTTATCTGAATTAGATGCTGCAACTAGCCTTCCTACTGTATAAACTTAACTGTATTTTTAGTCTGGATCTTTTTTTATAGCTGCACAAGCCAAGATGAAGATGTTTGCCTCTGTTTTTGTTACAACTATTTTGCTGTGTAGAGATCTCACTGTAGTCAAACTAAAACATGTCATTGTGTGAATCAATAAAGCCCCCAACACTTATTAAACACCTATTATGTGCCAAGCACTGTAAATTAGGATTTGGGTTACGATAGCACAAATGAATCCTTTCCTTTTGGGAGCTGTCATTCTATAGGGTGAGGCAATGTGTATATATGTAAGTATCAAGTATTTAAAAAAAACGAATGCCTGGGGAGGGGGTAAGGTGGCTCAGTGGATAGAGGACCTCACCAAGAGATAAGAGTTCCTGTGTTCAAATTTGACTTCAGACACTTCCTAGTTATGTGACTTTGGGCAAGACACTTAACCCCAATTGCCTAGCCTTTACCACTGTTCTGCCTTGGAATAGATACTTATTGTTAATTCTAAGGCCGAAGATAAGGGTTTGAAAAAGAATAATTCTAGTAGTAAATAAATACAAGGTAATTGAGCAGCTAGGTGTCACAGTGGATAGTGTGATGGGCCTGGAATCAGGAAAACTCATATTCCTGAGTCCAAATTTGGCCTGTGTGACTGAGCAAATAATTCAACCCTGCTTGACTCATTTGTAAAATGAGCTGGAGAAGGAAATGACAAATCATTCCAGCATCTTTGTCAAGAAAACTACTAATGGTGTCATCAAGAGTCAGACACAACGGAAAAACAACTGAAAGAGAAACAATAAATTGGTGGGAGTGAGAGGAGGATCCAGAGTCTGAGAGGATCAGGAAAGAGCTGATGTGCAAAGTGATATTTAATCAATCAGACAATAAGTAGATAAAAGTGTTTACTATGTATCAGACCCCACGCTAAAACTGGGATTACAAATATAAGCAAAAAGGAGAGCCACTGCTGTCAAATAGCTTTCATTGTAATAGAAGGTAAAGATAGCTTATGAAGAGGGGGTGGCAGTAGGATACAACTGAAAAAGGACTGAATAGCAGCAACAACAACAAAGGTGAAGATAACACATGTAAGGGAATTAAATGGGGGCCAGAGTGGAGAGAAGGGAGGCATCATGACAAAGTCCAGAGAATCAGAAGGAGAAGCAGGAGAGAAATAAAGAAAGGTTAGGCACTAGGATGAGCCTCTTTATCATTTGCAATGGAAAAAGGGAGTCTTTGAGGCAAGAAATGTTCCAAGTTGAGAGTTGAGTTTATTGAGCTTTACACTGAGTTTATCTCTGAAAGAAATAAGATTATAAAAGGTAGACATAAACTAGGAGGGACTTTTTGGCACTAGGGACAATCTGTGCAATAAAAGCAGATATGGGAGATGATCAGAGAGAATGTTGTTGGTGACAAACAGCAAGAAAAGCAATTTAGCTAGATCAAAGATTATATGAATAAGAAATATACACCCCGAATAGTTATCACCTAATCTAGAAACAAGGAATCATTAAAAGATATCAATTAGGGGCAGCTGGGTAGGTAGCTCAGTGGATTGAGACCTAGGCCTAGAGATGGGAGGTCCTAGGTTCAAATTTGATCTCAGACACTTCCTAGCTGTGTGACCCTGGGCAAGTCACTTAATCCCCATTGCCTAGCCCTCACTGCTCTTCTGTCTTACAAACAATATGAAGTATTCATTGTAAGACAGAAAGTAAGGGTTTAAAAAAAAGTTATCAATTACAGTTCCCATATGTGGGCATAAGACCATCATGAGAGAGAGAGAGAGAGAGAGAGAGAGAGAGAGAGAGAGAGAGAGAGAGAGAGAGAGATTAAGTGGGCTAAGAAACTAGACAGTCAGCAATTGCTAGGACTAGGACTCTAAAAGAAAAGGGAAACAATCACCAGATAACGTATGTAGTGCCTAATTGGTGAAAACTGGCCTTTGCCAAGAAGTCAATAAATAATTTGAAGTATTTTATATAGTCACATTTTTCATTCTTCTAACAACCTTATTTCATGATTTTCTTAGGTGCATATAATCTCCTTAAAGTTTGTGTTCAAACCATAGAATATTGCAGGAAGAGATAGAACCAACCAAAGCTGAAAAGGAATTCTTGCTATGATCTCCCTGTTTATATAACCAATCAACAGTCAACAAACATTTATTAACCTCTTATTATGTGCAGGTATTGACAAGTGGTCACTTAACCACCACTTGAAGATTCCCAATGGTAGGGGACCTTCTGAGACAAAACACTGAACTTTTGGACAGTTCAAATTTTTAGAGTTTTTTCTTTTTTTCTCCTTCAAAGTGAGCTAAAATCTGCTTGGTAGCCATTACTCATTAGTCCTAGAACTTTCATTTAGGGTCAAGTAGCCTGAATCTAACACCTCTCACTCATGAGAGCCTTTGAAAAACCTAAAGATAGTTACACGTTCTCTCCACAGCCTTTGCATCCACAGCTAAATATGTCTTGGTTTTCCATTAGTGCTCCTATTGCAAGTCTCCTTTTCTTCTCTGTTCATATACTTATTTGTCAATGCAGAATGTGATGTAGGCAAAATACTCATGTTAAGCTTGCAGACTACTGAATTCAGTTTCCTCAACTGTAAAATGGGGAGAATAATGGCTCAACTCAACCTTCTAATCTGTTTGTATCTTTTCAGATCTTCGCACTCTCATCCCACGTTGACTGTCCTCTCTGCTTTATGCCAACTCAAGTTACAAGCATCCATTTTTATTTTAGACGTCCCAGCCAACAATGTTGCCATGATTATCTTGTTTCCATGTAGTATTTTTCTGCCCTGATCCTGATACTTTGTTCCTCTTATATTCCCATCATGTTCTATTTTGTATCAATGTTGTATTCATACTATACCCTTTCTCCTCTCTATAGGACCTGTCAGTTCTTTGTGGGCAGAGAATGTCTCTGTGGTGTAGTGGATAGTTGCCTGGTCTAGGAGATGGGAAACCAGGGCTCTAGGATTCAATCACTGCCCCTGAGGTATACTGGCTTGGCGATGCTGAACAAAGTGCTTAATTTCTCAGTGGCCTGGAGTTCTTTCTAAAAAATTAATTTGAAGATACTCATCTGCCTTAGTAGAAGAATTTTTTAAAAACAGGATACTTTGAATAAAATAACTTGTAGGTCCATCTAATTTTCCCCACTCCCTAAGGGGGGAAAATTATATGCCCTGCAATACCCAACCCATCACTTTGCACAAAGGAGGTCCTTAATATCGGTGTTTAGTTAACTCAGTTTTCGAAATTTTGGTAAACTACTATGATGACAAACTATTGAAATAAGGCGTTAGCAGGGTATAAAGGAAGGAGAATTGACTTGAGAATTGGGAAATCTGGTGTGTAGGCCTGACTAAGGTAGGCAAGTGTTATATGACTTCAGTCAAGTAAATTTCCCTCTTTTGGACCTTAATTACCTTCTCTGAAAAATGAGGGGCTGGGGCTAAGTTCTTTCAAAAGTTCATTCCTTCTCTAGCAGAATGGATTCTCCACACTTCACTGTCACAAACCATGGAACTATGGAAAAGCAGAGCAGTGAAGGAAGCCTAATAGTGTCATGCCATGATTATCATACCTCACCAGGCAAGTATCAATTGAGTTGATTCTTGATTATACAAGCTTGTGAAGTACAGAAAATACCACGCACAAAACTACTGATAATCCAAGGTCTCAGTCAAGCAGATGGATTCAACATCTACCTCCATCTGACCTTTGCAAGAAACACTCCTCCAAGGCAAAAATGACTTGATTTTTTTTGACTATTCAAGCCTTCTCCCTCTTGCTTCCTGAAAGAGCTGCCATAATCAGTTAAGTGGTGTAAAAGAGTCATGGACTAGCAGCAGAAGGAGCAAAGAGTATTAGACATACACGAACTAGATGGGGTATTTATCTATGAATGACTATGAAAGGGTCCAGGCACTCAATGGATCTAGTGGCAAGGTGGCCTAATCTTAATTTATGTCAACATTATTGCCGTATGCTCCTTAGTTGAAAGGATTTATTCTAACAAATCATTGTCATATCAGAGATTTCATTTATAGTGGATACAACAAAACAGAGTCATAGGGGTTATTTCAAATATCACAGAGATGGTATAAAAATTCTTAGCTAAAATAATATCATGTATGCCCTAAAATGGATAAAATATAGCACTGAGAGGGAAGTCAGGGAGGAAGCCAATCTGAGTTTATAGAGGAAGGGAAGGCTTCTTGTGTGAGTGTATATGTAGTAATGGGTGAGGGAAAAGCTAAGTAACCAACTGGAAGGATTAGTGGACAAACCTATGCTATGGCAGGGTAGTATCTAAATTCTAGAATTAGCTGTTAATGAATGGGCACATGATCCAAAGCCTCAGTTTCTTCATCTGTAAAATGAGGCATTGAGACCAGATAACGTTTAAACTGTCTCACCTGTATAAGTCTGTGATCTAAGCACCTAACAGTTTAAGGGTATATGTAACAAAAAACTTCAACTTATCTTTCTCAGTGAACCAAGGCAGTCAGTGAAGAGGACACAAAGCTCTCTCTTATTTCTTTGCTATTCATTGAAATAACCCTAAAAAGGCTATATTTTACCTAAAAAGACAATTTTTATTCCCTTTGTTTGAGTATGACTTTAGGGCTATTCCTGCACCAAATGTCTCCCTTCCCACTTGCTGATCAGCATGGAATTATTTTAATAGGGGACAAAGCCTTTATTCCACAATTAGAGATAAAAGGCTTAAAATGATGTAAATGCTTAGTTGAGGTGACAGTTTGGAGGAAACTCATTTGCCCTGAAGTGTTATTCAGTCAGTCAGCAAATAAAAATGACTGATATCAGATAGACCCTTTCCTTGCTTTTAGAAGTCAGGTTAAAGAGACTAAGACACACACAGGACCGCTAAAAGGATATGTCACCAAATGGCAAAAAGGATATTCAAAGAGGCAACTTGAGATGATGAAGATGGTTGTGAATTATTGATATAATATCTGAGCCTTTTGGAAAGTAGGGAGAAGTTTGGGGAGTAAGAGGTAACTGAGTGTCTCAAAGCAGGGAGGGTGGGAAAAGGGGGATTTGCCTCCAAGAGTGGGGTCCGAGACGGAGAACTGAAAGTCCCTGACGAGAATATAAGGATGCCTACCCAAATTTTGCCAGCTTTGTAGTTTTGCCTAAGGTCTGCTCTGCTTAACTTAAATTGTTCATGGGCAAATAGAATCTGTGAGTGATGATATTTTAGTCCTGGACATCTGTGCAGTATGTTGAAAATGTTGCTACTAAGCAGTGAGACAGAAGCTCAAATTGTTTCACATGATTGACATAGATTCCTGCCTTTGTATAGCATGACTGAATTTCCTATACACTGGAATATCATTCCCAAAGTATTTGCTAACAAGCATGACCATAGAAAGAGCCAGCTTGTCCTCAAAAAGGATATACACACATAGAATGACCTCTCCCACACCGGTTTCTTTGCCAAGGTGGTAGGGGATAGGTGTAGAATACTGCATGTGATAGATGTTCTTTTCAATGTATTGTTTGTTTTTGCTCTTTGATTGGTTTTGTTTTCATTTTAATCTTTACACCTCTTTAATAGGGGAGGGAGAGAAATAAAGGGGAGGATCTAGCTGATGTGAAAACAAACCTTATCAATGAAAATTATTCTAAAGAAACAGGAAATAGAATCCAAATGCTTTGACGAATGGTGAAACAATTTAATTCAGTTTCACAGAAATAGGGATCATCATCAAGTGCTTGTAAGGATAACCAAGAAATAGTCTCTGCCCTTAAGGTGCTTAATATTTAGCAGGATATTATATATATATATATATCTATGTATATATATATATTACACACATGTCTAGTTTTAAAAAAGTAGAGTTCTGTAAAAAAAGATTATAACCAAAGCATTGAAGCTTTAGAATAGATATATATTCTACACAGAATATACATATTAGAATATATTACCTATTATAATATATTCTTTGTTTATATATAGAATATAGAATCAAATATATAAGGAATAAAATATATAGAGAATTTATTATTTTCCTTCTTTTTGGAGAAAGAGACACTCCAAGTTCTTCTTCCCCCCCCCATCCTGTCCACCTTTCTCCAGTAAGTTATCTCTCTTTTACCTATTCCCACCACCACCTCTCTCTAATCTCCATTCTTTCCTCCTCTATTGGCTTCTTTCCAGTTCATTCCCAAGAGGAAGTACATTCTAAGCTTGGGGAATAGATTAGACAAAGGCACAGTAGTGCGAAATACAATGCCAACTTTGGTCAATAGTTCATTTAGACTGGGATATAGATTTCAGGAAGAGAGAACCATGAAATAATGTAGAAAATAGAAGTGGGAGCCAGTTTGAGTGGGACTTTAAATGTCAGGCTATGTGTTTAGTTTGTTGTATAAACAATGAGGAGGCAATTCTTTTCTTTTCTTTTTTTTTTAAGATTGGAGTTGTATTTTAGCATGATTAATCTGGCAGTGGCAGGTAGAAATATCAAGAGGTTTGAGAGACTAGAAGCCAAAAGATCTGTTCACAGATACAACACAATATCACAATGAGGGCTGGAATTAAAGTGGTAGCAAAGGAAATGCAAAAGAGATCACCTAAACAGATAGTGAAGAGCTAAGAAAAGGAAAGGCAAGGGTCAAATATGACTCAGTCTTGGAGTTGGAGTGACTAGGAGAATGATGTCTCCATTAAGAGTAACCAGTTAAGTCAGAAACAAGTCTGGTTGAGAAGAATAGATAAGGGGAAAGTGTTGGGTTCAGGATAGGAAAAGAAATTAGTAAGTTTCATTATACACGTGCTACATATAAGGTCCTGACAGGGACATAACTAACTGGAACTGTCTAACAGATAATTGAAAATAAATGAAACTGGGACACTAGAAAAATCTAGAAATGTAGATTGGTGAGTCATCTGCATAGTGGTGATAATAGAAAATGTAGATGTGATGGCTCAAAAAAGAAAATAATATAATAAAAGAATACATGAAGGTTGAAGACAGAACTTGAAAAAATGTCTCCATTTGGAGGATTGGAAGGGAAAGGCTCTAGCTGAGGAAACCAGGAAGGAGTGTTTGCCAGCTAGCTCTCAATATAAAAAAAAAATCTCAGGTATGGTGGAGATTCATTCCCCCTTCTCTCTTCATCCTTCCCTTTCCTCTACCATTTATACCCAGCTATCAGAGGTTGGAGAAAACACATCAAAAGAAGCATTTTGGAGTTTCTACATCTCTGTGCAGAGCATTCCCATTGAGAAACCCCCTTAATCCTATAGGTGAACACCTGCTCTATAATTTCCAATCTTAAAGGACCACCTAGGGTCACTGAGAGATTGCAGGATGTAGCCATAGTCACTTTGTGTTAGAGGCTGAGCTGAATTCAAGTCTTATTGATTCAAAATCTGGTTCTATCCACTGTTCATGATGTTTCTCCCTAAAGCTTACTTTTCAGGACTAGAAAGAAATGGATTTTTAAAAGTGGAATTTTCAGGTACTATGACTATGGAAGGTATTTTTAAAAACAAAGTGATTTGATGAGTAGAACCCCTCTAAGCACACTACCACCTGATATCCACATATTTTATTTATGCATAACCATAGGAGGGATCTCAGAAGCCACCATTGTTTAGATGTGGGAACTGAGTTGTCAGGAGAGCATTAAGAGACTCACTTATGGTTGCATGGCTAGTTGAATCACGGAGAAAGATTACAGGTCTGAGGCCCACACAACAGCAAGGCAGATACACCTCTTTTTAGTCTGCAGGTCACATTTTCCAAATTGTTAAAACTTACATGAATTTGCAGAACCAGTAAAGGACTCTTGCTCATGTAGCCAGCACTGTTCCCTGCAGCATTGTATGTTTAGCAGCATGAAGTGTAATCTAGTTTTAAAAGACTTCAGTGACAGGGCGTCCATCACTTCCCATGGGGCAATAGCCTCACTGACCTCACAACTGGGAACATCTTGCTGATTACCTACATTTTCTTTTGGGGATTTTTTTTAGCATTAACTTTAGATATTTTCCTATGAAGATATAACATGTTCCTCCCTGCCAGGAGGATACCAGGTAATCAGAGGGAGGGAAAAAAAAGAAATGAGAAGAATCCATATTAGAGGATTTCAGATTTGCCTAGGATGTGAGTAGCTATGTAATTCAGCTGCACAAATATTGAGAAAATTCTCCCCACAGTCCAAGAAATTCAAACCATGCAAAGTGGTCAGGAGACAAAGGAATGAAACCATATAAAAACAAGCCACAGTCTTGCCCAGCATGTGAGAGCCTTCTTTATGTACAGTGAACAACAGTGATATTACCATTTCAAGGAGCCCTGCCTTTGCTGCTCTTCTAAGAGAGTTCGGCCACCTGTACAGTTTCCACCAGACAAATACTTCAGAAGATCTCTTTTCACTTACCTAAAAGAGAGAGAGAGAGAGAGAGAGAAAGAGAAATAAGAAAAGAGTAGCTAGTTTTACCACAGTTTCTCATTTTGGTTATACTTTGTCCACATCACAAAATACAGATGTATTTGTTCAACCTCAAATGTATCTGTGATTGTCAATTGCATGGCTACTCAGTTCACCCATACAACCCACCACCCCACAGCCCCCTCCCTGGTAGATGGCTTTTAGGTCCATCCTATTCTGATGCCTTATTAGAGAATAAAGATGATTAGACTCTCCAGTGCTAAGCCAGAACACGAGTTCTGCTACATTTACCCAAGATAGAGTCTCCTTGTCATTTATTGTTGTTCAGTTTTATCTGACTCTTTGTGACTCCATTTCTTGGCAAAGATACTGGAGTGGTTTGTTATGTCCTTCTCCAGCTCACTTTACAGATGAGAAGTCTGAGGCAAACAGGGTGAAGTAACTTGTCCTGGGCCATACAGCTAGTAAGTGTCTGAGGTCTCTAACTTAGGTCTTCCTGACTCCAGAAGGTCCCCCCATCCAGTGAGCTACCCAGCTGCCTATAGAGAGTAGCCCAAGGTTAAAGCCATTTACTCAGGGTCACATAGTTGGTATATGTCAGAGGCAAGACTAGAAGCAACTGGAAAGGATAATAGATTTAGAACTGGAAGGAGCTTCGGAGGCCCCAGAGTCTATCTAACTCCTTCATTTTATTTTATTATTTTGAAGCTTTATCTTTTGTCTTAGAATCAAGTCTAAGGCAGGAGAGGTAAGGGCTAGGCAACTGGGGTTAAGTGAGTTGTCCAAGGTCACACGTCTAGGAAGTATCTGAGGCTTGATTTTAACCTAGGTCCTCCCCACTCCAGCCCTGGCACCTACCTGCCTCTCTTATTTATCTTAATTAATTAATTAATTAATCCATTTATTTGTTTGTTTATTCATTTATTTGCTTTACTGAAAGAGAAACTGAGAATTAGAGAAGATTAGGTCACAAAAGTTTCAGGGGCAGGACTTGAACCCTGGTGTTCTGACTCTAGAGACAAAGTTTTATGTTTGCTATACCTGGGCTAGCTTAGAAAAAATTTCATTACAAGAAGTTTGATTTTGACTTGATGGTTTGGGACATAAAGTCATTTGCCCAAAGTCCAAAGGACAGTTGAAACAGAGTTTGCAGCAATTCAAGACAGGTCTCACTGTCCTTTGTTTTATATAATAGGTACTATCTGTTCAGGGGGTACTTCGTTTTCATCTCTGATCAAATATCATGCCTACATCAGACTGTCTATTCTCTCTGAAAACACATACATTATGCCTTATTTGATTCAAGAAGCAGAGAGGGTGGGTGTATCCATATAGTCTTTTTCTCAACAATTTACCATATTGCAAATCAGTCACATAAATTGCTGCCACCAGCTTCTTCCCATTGTGCACCCCACTCAAAGCCTTACCATCAAATAGTATTTTGGTCATATTAACAAAAGAGGAATCTGTTTACTATACTCTTAGCACCGAAAGATTTTACATGTCTTTCTAGCTACTTATCTATCATCTATCTATCTATCTATCTATCTATCTATCTATCTATCTATCTATCTATCTGTCTGTCTATCTCTCTCTCTCTCTCTCTCTCTCTATCTACCTATCTATCTGTCTGTCTATCTACCTATCTCTCTATGTCTGTCTGTCTGTCTATCTATCTATCTATCTATCTATCATCTATCTATCTATCTATCTACCTATCTGTCTGTCTGTCTGTCTATCTACCTATCTCTCTCTCTCTCTCTCTCTTTCTCTCTCTCTCTCTCTACCTACCTATCTGTCTGTCTATCTACCTATCTCTCTCTGTCTGTCTATCTATCTATCTATCTATCTATCTATCTATCTATCTATCTATCCATCCATCCATCTATCCATCCCTCTATAAGTCTGTCTATCCACCTGTCCTTTATCCATCTCTTTCTCATCTGTCTGTCCATTCATCTATCTGTTCCTCTATCCATCCATCTGTCCCTTTATGGATCCATCCATCAACCCATCTTTCTCTGTCACTGTCTCTCTCTTCTCTCTGCTTGTCCCTGTCTGTCTATCTGTCTCTCAAAACTCCCGGTGAAATAGAATTAGATTTATATCTCCTAGGACCCCAGAGTTTCTAAAGCAGGTAAGGTCCATAAGAAAATAGGACCTAGCTGGGGTGTGCATCAGACACAGTACTTCTGTCACCTCTGCAGGAAAGTACTTAAATGGGGAGTGGAATTGAGAGAGGTGTAGGAAAAGCTTTGCTCATTGGACTGACCATGGGGGCCTCTGCCTTCTGGTCAAGGTGCCATAAATTTAAGATTTTGTTGTTTTCTTTTCCCAGGAAGAGGGTGCCCCCAATTAATCCACCCATTGCAAATGGATACTTTCCTTTTCTCAGTGATATGGAGGTTTGACTTTCCTGGTTTCCTTAAAGATTAACTCAGTTCTCACCATCTGCAGAAGATCCCTCTCTTTCTGACTTTCTCCAATTCCATCCTTCTCATTTCCAATTCCTAGTGATCAAGCCTTGCCTTTTTTGCTTTCCATGTATTACCCTGAAAGTATTTTAGAGTTGTTTGCATTTCTTCCATTACACTGTGAGTTCTTTGTGGACAGAGACATGTTTTCCTATGTTTTGCATCTCTAGTGCTCACATCCAGGACTAGTGCTTTGGGACAGTTTAAGAAATTACTGTTGATTGCCTTGAGAGCCTCCAATCCTACGTGATTCCCTTTACCACAGCCTATAACTGATCAAACACCTTGCCTTTTAGTTTGTGAATTACAAAGGCAGAAAATACTGGGGGTATTCATTGAAAAATTACTTTTCCCTTAGTGTAATCTGTGCAGGTTGCTTCTGGGTTTTACACTCCAGTTTCCTATCTGCTGGTTCAATGCTACCCAGATTGTATTCTATCTTAACATCCACAGAATATTGGAAGCCCTTGGCTTCCATCCCATCCACTCCCCGAACAAGGACTAAATTCTTTTCAATGGGAATGTGACAAATGAAGCTGTTATCAATACACAATGGAAGTTAGTGTAGCTATCAGAGGACTGCAAAATGAGCAAACCTGCCTCCTAGCCCCAATGTGTACCTGCTGCTGGCTGAGGGTGAGTCAATTCACTTTACTAAATGTATAAGATTAGTCTGGAACTGGCAAGGACTCTGGAAATGACTGGAAGTTCATTATTGAGGAGTTAAGGTGAGGGTAAAAAGCTGCAATCTGCTGGAGTGTCTTAAAGGGTGTTAGTCACAAGAAATATCCCATTCTTTTCCCAATGTTTTGGTCTTTTTGCATTATCTAAAATGAGTTCTCACCTATATAAAAATAGCCTACAAATTATTTTAAAATTATAGAATCAGAGATTCTTGGAATCCTAGAAGGGATCATCTCATTTGACGTCCTCATTTTGAAGATTCACAAGAAAGGTGAAGTGATATTTCCAAAGTCACAGCTAGGAAATCCAATAATCAATAATTTAATCTAATCTGATAAATATTTATTAAACACCTGCTGTAGTCAGGAGCTAAGAAGGATATGCCTCCTAGTTTCTCAGTGCTGGCTAAGGTCAGTCAATGCACTTTAATAAATGGATAAGATAGGGCTGAACTAAAGAGGGCTTCAGAAATAACTGAAGTTCACTATTGAGGAATCGAGGTGAGGGTAGAAAGGGGCAACGCAGCTAGGTGGTACAGTGGATAGAATCTTGGGCTTGTAATTGGGAAGACTCATCTTCCTGAGTTAAAATATGGTCTCAGATACTAAGTGTGCGGCCCTAGGCAAGTCACTTAGTACTGTTTCCTTCACTTGCCTCATTTGCAAAATGACCTGGAGAAGGAATTGGCAAACCACTCCAATATCTTTGCCAAGAAAACCTGAAATGGGCTCACAAAAAGCCGGACATGACTGAGCAACAACAAAAAGGAAAGGGCTGAGCTCTGACACCCAACATAGTTCTGACTCTGAATTCAGTACTGGTTCCAACAACACCATACTTTTAGTGAACACTATCCTAAAATAGTTACTATACAGATTTAGACATACTGTAATTATAGTAATTATGCCTTCTATTTGCATCATAGTACTATAGTTTACAAAACATTTTACATGTATTTACTCTTAGGTGGCAACGTTTCCCTCCCATGTAGAATAAAGCCTTTGTATTAATCTGTTGATCAAAAGCATTTCTTGAGGTCCTACTATGTGCTAGGCTTTGGGGATACAAAATAAAACATAAACAAGTGCCCGTTTTTAAGGAAGGGGAGAAAACATGCATAAGTATATACAAAACACATACCAAGTATTTTGGAGAGGGGCCTGAAAAGGACACTTGGCATCAGGTAAAGCTTCATGCAAAAGACATGGTATAATATGGGCAAACTATGCAGTGAATGATAGGATCATAGACCAAGATGTGGAAGGACCTCAAAGACCATTTGGTCTAATGACTTAATTTTACAGAAAAGACAACTGAGGACTAAGAAGTCTAATTTATTTGCCCAAGGTCAGTTAGTGAATCAACAAGCATTTACTAAACACTTTGCCTATACAAGCAACAGAAACACAAATACAAGCAGAAAGAAAACCAGTCCTAACACTGAAGGAGCTTGCTTACACTCTAATGAGGGAAACTGAGGAGTGCAGGAGCCAGCTGTATCAAGAGAGCATTTACACTTTAGAAATTGGCAAGTGACTTAAATCATGGCCTGACATCTTGTTTTGTTAAATACTGACTTGAGAAAATGTTTGAGAAAATGTCAATAATTCACATTAGACTTAAAATGAAGGAAAAGCATGGGTAGGAAAAAGACATTGCAGAACTCAATGCTATCCTTCACTAGGTGTGTTGGTAGGAGTCATCCAATCAGAGGGAAAGAGAGTCTCTGAGAGAGCTGGAGAGACTTTTCAGGAGTGAAATGCAAGGCTAACTTGGGCTTTCCGTACCCTGGGCAAGGCATTTAACCTTGTTTGCTTAGCCCTTGCCCTTCTATCTTAGTCATTACTAAGTCAAAAAGTAAGGAATGAAAAGGGAAGAAGAAGAATGTCCAGACTGGTGAGGAGACTTCCAGGAACGACAGGTTCAGACTTTCCTATTAGGCAACTGAGCATTCCTTCATTTTTCCCATGGACAAGATGTCAAAATTAAAGAATCAAAAGAGGTCTGTTACCTATGAAAGAGACACTGACTACACATTATGGGAACAGAACAAGATTTTTAAGAGAAAATGTCCAAACTTGAGCAGAGGTGAATCAATAAGAGAGAAAGGTGATCCTATGAAGCCATTATGAGGTAAGGTGTCGTGGGGGTAGAGGACAAAGTGGAATTACAAATAGAAGGCCTGTGGAGGAGAGCATATGGAAAAAGTCAAAAGATGACACCTGGGTAGACATGGGAAGGGATAAAAGAAAGGGTCATAAAATAATAGCCAATATTAGAGAAAGAGGAGAAAGTGTTTATGGAGACTATGCTAGAAGGAAGAAACTGTAAGAAAGTTGTGTGTATATGGGGAGATAGATATCACAAGACAGGAGTAGAGTCTAATAATCTGATAGACCTGAGGCAATGGACTTCTAGAGAAGTTATGAAAGGTTATAAAATAATGTCAACTCAATATCCATCTGCCAATTGATTCTCAGACACAACTCAGGTAAAAATATCATCAGTACAACCAGTGAACCATGTAGCTTAAATAAAGGTCTCCAGGGGACCTCTTCTTCAAGAAGCTACTGTCACTGGAGTTGTTTACTGATAATATACCCCCAGATCTCCAGTATAGGACAGCCTAGTGATCCCTAATAGTCTTCTGAGGGAAAGAGGGACCAGACTGATCTTTCTATTTGTAATAAGGAACAGTAAGACCTGGATATCATTATTTTAGAAAAAATAATCTGTATCTATTTCTTAGTTTCCTTCTCCCCCTATCCTCCATCTTCTTAGGGAACTAGTCACTCAGTTTTTAAAATGGGCAGTCTGTGGATAAATTTCAGGTAGGAAATAGGAAATGTGGTTTGGTACAGGATTATTACTTAATCTATGATAAGATCAGCATTAAAGCTGAAAAGGTGAATTTTTCTAAAAGGAAATCAGTGAATGCCACTGATTGTAATTATACCTTAAGAAATAACAAAAAAAAAAAAAAACAGAAAGTCAAAGAAACATAAGCATCTGTATGAACTGATGCACAATGAAGTAAGCAGAAGCAGGAGGAAAAAAAACATACATAAGAACTACAATAATGAAAATGAAGATGACTCAGAAGGGCTGTAGAGCAATACAGAGTGGGGTTCTGGACCTTTAATTTCAATCCAAAGTGAGAAGATCCATTTGAATGTAAAATCTTTCTGAATAAGAATTATTTCAATCTTCATACTTATATCCCAGTACCTACCACTGTGCTTGGAACATAGAAGGGTATTAATAAATACATTTTTAAGCCCTCACTTTCTGGCTTAGTATCAGTTCTAGGAAATGTTTAAGGGCAGATTCAAACTCACGCCTTAAAAAATACTTGTTGATGGATAGATATCTATCATAGTGGGGAAACCTCATGTCTTACTGGTTCTGAGATGAATTGTCTCTATAGTATACCACATGAAATCAATATGAAACCAAAGTCTCTACTATTTCAAAACCTAACATTTAGTCCTAGGCAAAATTTTTTCACCTCCACTCAAAACAAATTTTACATTATCATCTTTAAAAAAATGTGAATCCCTGTTTTTTGTGCTAGAACAGATACTAAGTATTCATTCTAAGGCAGAGTAGCTGTACAGGCTTAAGTGACTTGCCCAGGGTTACAAAGCTAGGAGGTGTCTGAGGTCAAATTTGAACCCAGGACCTCTCATTTCGATGCCTGACTCTATCCACTGAGCCACCATCTGCTCTTTAATTATCATCTTATTGTTGCCCCATCATTGTTCACTTCTGGCACTTTCATTTTCCTTCCGTCCCCAGATAAAATACTTCCATTTTAGGAGCAGAATGAGGCAGCTGTTTAATAGCTCACAGCAATATAAAGAGAGAGGAAGGAGGAGGAGGAAAAGGAAGGAAGGAAGGTAGGAATAGGGTAGGAAGAAGGAATAAAAGGAGAGAAAGAAGAAAGGAGAGAGAAGAGTAAAGTTAAAATTGACACTTGGAACATAGAGAAACAAATTAGAAATTGGACAGGATGCTGAGGTTAAACCACTGCTTTCAGAAAAGTGTTATGTACTCTTTAATCATGACTAGTCATCAAGAACTAGATAGAGGGACTCATTTAAAAGGTAACATCACCAGCAACACACAGACCCAGAAAACCACAGGAGGGAAAGGAAGGGGAGGAGGAAAGAAAAATATAGTTCCATTCAGATTCATGAGCATCACCTGCAGAACTGGGATATTTTCCTGAAGAACTCCCATTTGAAATTGTGATATAAATCTGATACATAAATAAATAATGATTTATAAGTGCTAAACAACCCAGCCTTCCCAAGACACTTTCATCAAAGCACCAGGTGCTCTGGCATCAGATTTATTTTGAATTCTCTTAAAGGTTTAACCATTCTCTTCCTGACAATAGGAAAAAAAGGTCTTTAAAGTAATTTTCACAATGAAAATTCCAATCCTATTTCTTCTAAAAGTCAGCACATGACCTTATTGTATTAACAACAATTTTAGTCAAATAGTCCTACTCCTGCCAACAATGTGCTTATCTCTGCTGGCCCTTCTCAAAGACCATTGACCAGAAGGTCTCCTATTCTCAATTTATGACTCTACTGGATGAACTGAAGAGAATACTTCCTAATTCCATTCAATTGAATAAATATTTATTAAATGCTTACGATGCATAAAATACTGTGCTTGGTACTAGGCAGAAAACAAACAGTGAGGCATAAGCTGATCCCTCAAAGAACTTAAAATCTAGTTGGAGATTTAAGACATGGATGGGAATTGGAACAAGGAAGTCAGTCATCTAGTCCAATCCCATTTTGCCACAAGGCATAACAATTTCATCTGGATGCCAAAACGGTGACATTTTGGAATACAAAATAGGCAAGGATGCAAAGCACAGAGCTAAAATCCCAAGGCAGATACTTTATATCTATAGGAGAGAAGTTCCTCACCTTTTTTTGTATAACTACCCTTTGGTATATGGCGAAGCATTCGAACCCCTTCTTAGAATCTTGTTTTGAAATGACTTAAGGAAATATAATTGGAGTTTAGTGAAAATCAGGAAGTATTTTTTCTCCTCCAAGCTCAAGGATACCCTAAAATTTACATAGGACCTAAATTAAGAACCCTGACTCTAATAGGTAGCTAGGGAGAGGGGGAGCATAAATGAGCCATGCATGCTGACATGATTTTGAAGTGTTTAGGCTTTAAAGCACTAGAAATTTGAAGGGGAGAGGCTGGGCTCATGAAAGAAAATATACTGAAAAACATGAAGCTAATGCTATCCAGATTTTTTAAAAGGGAGGAAAACAAGAAAGTTTTCATAAGAAGGTAGCATATGAGATGGTCATGAAAAATTGGTAGCTAAGTGGCAATAGAATGCATGGCCTTGGAGTGAGGAAGACTCATCTTCTTGAGTTCAAATCCAGCTTCAGATACTGAAGAGCTGTGTGACCTGAGGCAAGTCACTGAAACCTTTTTGCCTCAGTTCCTCATCAGTAAAATGAATTGTAGAAGGAAATGCCATACTACTCCAGTATCTTTGTCTAGAAAACCTCAAATGAGGCTATGAAGAGTCAGATATAACTGAAATGACTGAACAGCAACATAATGGGATTTCAACAGGTGGATATAATAGGAATTTGAAGTAGAACCAAGCATGTGAACAAAAGCACAGAGACTAAAAGCCCTGGACTTGTTCAAGAAATAATGATTAGTCTAGTTTAGCTATTTTGTAAAATGGTAATGGAAGATGAGATTAGAATGAACAATTGAGTGCATATTGTGGAACTTTGAGAAAACTGGGCTTATATCAGTGGCCACTGAAAAATTTGGAGAGAAAAAAGGTAATTACTGGCAGCATTGCATGTAAAATGGATTAATTGAAAAAATTAGAGGCAATGAAACTGATTAGAATTCTAATGAAATAGTTTGAGTAAGAGATGAGGAGGACCCAAACTGGGGTGGTGGAAGTGAGGATCTAAGGGAAGAAATAACTTCTACTCAAAAATCATTGCCCAAAGTTTATCAAACGATACTCTCCTCATCAAATTTGTTTCTTAGCTCTCATTCTTTATCTTAATTTTTACCTTCTTTATTGATTTAACTATCCTCACTCTTGCTAAACAGCCTTCTCTCTTGGCTTCTGAAGCATTGTACTTTTTTTCATTCTTCTTTGACCATTCTTTTATTATTCCTTTGCTCCTTGGTTCCCAAACTACAGGTGACTAAAGTTTTAAGTTTGTTTGGTTGTCAACTTTTTGGTCTCTGTAACTCTTTAAATGATCTGCTCAATTCTGAGAGCTTCAAGTATCACATCCTTGTAGATACTTTGCAATCTATGCTTCTACTACTGACCTTTCACTTGTACTCTGATCACAATTTACAGGGTCCTGTAGTTTATTGAAATCCCTAAAAAATTTTCTTAAAATCACTTTCATCATTTTCTCATCCAGGATACTCTGATTTTGTGTGTCCCATTCTTCCAACCTCCTGAATGTAGTCTCTGTTTTTCTACCTTTGCACTGTCTTTATCTTTTCTCTCTCCTTCATTCTCTATATTCAATATTTCACCAAGTCCAATCATTTTTCAAACAAAATATGTCATATCTACCCTTTATTTTCTATTCCCCCTACCACCATCATAGTTCATATATCCATCATTTCATGCCTAGATTATGGCAACAGCCTTTTATTTTATCTCTCAGTCACAGCTCTTCCCTTTCTCTAATTCATCAGGAGCACCAATGCCAGACTAATCATCTCAGAACAGGTTTTATCAGGTCATTCTCCCTATTCAACAGGCTATCATAGCATCGTATTGCCAACCTCCATCAAATATAAATTTTCTGTCTGAAGCACAGAACCTCAAATTTGGAAAGGACCTCTGAGGTTTTCTAGTCCAACCAACCACACCCTATTTGATAAAATAAATCCACAAGTCTCTAACATAGATTTAGAACTGTAAACTTTAATTTTACAAATTGGAAAGCTTCAGCTTGGAGAAGTTTGTGACTGGTCACATAGCTAGTAAATATCAGGATCAAAATTTGAACCCAAGTCTTGCAAGTTATTCATTTTGGCATGTTTTTCTTTTATTCTCTTAATTCACCCTCCTTAGACTGCCTTTCAGGTTCTCCTCTTCTTTAATTATTTGACTTATTCTTAAAGATCCAGCTAAAGGGACAGATGCATAAGGAACTTTCCCCTTAACTATCATTTCCATTGACTAAGAGCTTTAAGGGTAGTTAAAAATTCTTTTTTTACATATGAGGAAATAGAGTCCTAGAGAGGTGAAACAAATAGCCCACCATCATGTAGGTAATAAATAGCAGAGACAGAGGGCACCAATGTAGCACAGTGGATAGAGAGGAGGACCTGGGTTCAAATGTGATCTCAGACATTTCATAGCTATATGACCCTGGGCAAATCACTTAACCCTAATTGCCTAGCCCTTGCCTCTCTTCTGTCTTAGAAGTGGTATTAAGCCTGAAGGTAAGAGTTTTTTTTAAATAATAATGAATATCTAAATAGGTAGCAGAAACAACATTCTGATGCAAGTCTTCTGTTTTGAGGTTTAACACCCTTTCTATTTTTTTCTATTTCTATTCTATTCTATTATTTTTATTTCTATGTATTTCTATATATCTATCCCACTACTCCCCCATACTGATCAATCTCTTTCCTGAAAGTCTTAATAGCTAAGATGACTTAAAAATTGAGATGAGAGCACCTAAAAATTGAGAAGACACAGCTTGACATGTAGTTGTCTTCTCATCTGTTCACATTTTAGATTTGTCTCTACAACTAGATTGCAATTTTCTTAAGGGAATGGATTAAGCAATAAACTTTTTTTGGGGGGGGGAAGTAGAGAGAAAATCCTTCCCTACACCTAAAAAGGTGAGGTTCATAGTCAATGCTCAATATGAAGTAGAAGGAAACTTCATATACAACCAGGTTCAAGCAATCTTTTTATAGTTTTTATAGTTGAAGAAAAGGAGGTCCAGAGAGGGGAAAGAAACTGTCCAATATAGAACACTTATTAAATTCTCTTTTTGGTCACATTAGCCAATCTGATAATTGTGAGATGCTATCTCAAAGTTGATTTAATGTGCATTTCTCTAATTAATAGTGATTTGGAGCATTTTTTCATGTAATTAAAGATAGTTTTGATAATTCTAATTTTTTCATTTGAGAATTGCCAATTGCTTTGATCACTTGTCAATTAGATAATGACTTGGTTTCTCATAAATTTGACTGAGTTCTCTATATATTTGAGAAATGCAATTTTTGTCAGAGATATTTTCTATAACAGTTTCCCCAATTTTTGTTTCCCTTCTATTCTAACTTGCATTGTTTTTGTTTTTGTTTTTGTGTGTAAAAACTTTTTAATTGAATGTATTCATAGTTATTCTAATATCAAACAGTCATTAAGTAGCAGAGCTGGGATTGATCCCCAGATCACAAAATTTCAACACTGAAGGGGACCTCAGTTATCTTCTAGTCCTATCCATACCTGAAGCCTTCTGAATGTAAATCCATCTTCCCAGTGCTACTTGTTGACTCAAAATGGCAAAGGGGTTGCTAAGTGGTATAGTGGAGCAACTGGGCTGTAGTAAAAAAGACTAAATTCAAATCCAGTTTACTAGTTTAACCCTGTTTGCTTCAGTTTCCTCATCTATCAAATGAGATAGAGAAAGAAATGGCAAAGCACTGCAGTATCTCTGCCCAAAAAGCTCCAAAAGGGGTCATGAAGAGTTGGACACAACTGAAAATGATTGAGGAATAACAATGGCAAAGAACAGAAAATGAGTTTACATTTCTACTTTCACAATAATTCACCAAGTGGGTGCAGAATAATTAGATTAGGCATAGAATTGGATGTGTTATATGCATATTTCTCATCTCTTGGACTTTGGAATAGAATGTGATTAGTTTAAGGTAAATTTTTATTCCTATAAAAAGTGACATTCATGATAAGAATTAAAATTTTGGTTTCAGTGCTGTTTAGTATTACATCTTCAACAGGACAAGGCTGAAGTGTGTGTGAGACCATGTGTGTGTGAGAGTGCCTCTTTGTGCATATGTATGTCCAGATAAAGGTCACCCACAATTAGCATTTATGATGATTTATGTCATTAACAAATTGATTTTTCCCTGATGCTTCCTTTGAAATCACATCCCTCCCTACTTGCCCCCACCCTTGCCTCTAAAGTAGAAGCCATTTAATTTTCTGTTTCTGACCTCAGTTAGTAGCATTCTGATATGATTCATTTCCTCCTGAGGAACATAAAATTTAGAACTAGAAGATATTTCAGAGATAATTTAGCCCTCATACCACACCCCAGTTTATAAATGAGCATATTAAGCTTCTTATTTGTCATGAAAATATTTCTCAACACATACAACAATACCCGATTTCACTGGGAGATCTTATTGATAGGGGCATTTCCTACACCAATGCCCAGCATGTGTTATTCTTGTCCACATCCTACCATAAGTTCTCCACAAGTGATTGATCAAGTGGCCAGTGGGGTCTTCGTCAAGGTCTCTTAACATCCAAAGGATGCTAGTATCACCTGAGTCCTCAGGCTGTCCTTTGGTTTTCCTTTTTTTTTTCACCACACAACCAAGCAGTCATCTTTTTTGATTACATATTCCTTTGATAACATCCTTTACACCAGTTCTCCTTCATCATTCTTTGTTCATAACATATTGCAGCTTGCTCATGCCCACCATGCATCCCTCTATTACCCTTTGGGTTATCATCTTTATCATCAGCTTCAATTCTCCCTAGGATGTAGTGTTGCATGATTCACAGCCATCTAACATTACCGGAAGAATACTGGTATTAATAGATGGTCCTTTGTTTCCAGCATCTATGATTAATTATTCATTAGGAATAGTTTTCTCACAAGTCACTGCATCTTTTTTTGCTTAATGTGCTTAAACCTCTATTCAATTTCCCCATTCCTTTTTCTTCTTCCTGGGTTTCCCATGGTGTAGGTAGTGGAAGAGAGAATTCAAAACACTTTAGGAAACCTCACTTCTTCAGCACCACCCTCTTTCTTCTACATTTTCCTTCACTACATTTCTTAACTACAAAAGGTAAAAGCATAAAGCAGTGAAATCCTGGCTCAGGCCCTCATCACCTCTCAACTTTTGCAATAACCTAATTGGTTTCATTGCCTGAAGTCTCAATCTGTTTGAATCCATACTACCCAAAGCTACCAAAGTGAATTTCTTTAAGTGAATGTCTGATTATATGACTATTTCTCAAAAATAAAAATCAGAACCTTTCTTAGTTTCCAGTTTCTTTTAGGAGCAAATATAAACTCTTTTTGCTTGTTTTTTTTTTTTAATTCATCTCCTTGGCTTTTAAGACCCTTCACCACCTAGACTCAAGTGGTGTTTCTACTTTATTACATACTCTTCTTCATGCCTACTATTGTCAAGATAATTTGGTTTTCTTTAGTTCCCCATACATAATATTTCATTATCTGCCTTGTAACTTTAAATTTGATGGTTTTCAATTCTGCTATGACCCCATCTCTTTTGTTGTTGCTGTTGTTCAGCCATTCTCCACCTATATAACTCATCTTGAAGCCATTTGGGATTTTCTTGGAAAAGCTATTGGAGTGGTTTACCATATCTCTCTCCATTTTACAGAATGAAAAAACTGAGGCAAAAAATCACTAAGTGACTTGCCCAGGGTCCACACAGCTAGTAAGTGTCCGAGACTTGATATGAACACAGGAGGAGGAGTCTTTGTGACTCCATGCCTAGCATCCTATCCACTGTGCCATCTAGCCACCCCTTAACCCTCTTTTAGAAACCTTCACTTCAAGACTCAGTTCAAGCCTCCTGTTTCATGAAGCCTTTCTTGATACCTTCAAATGCAAGTGCTTTCTCCTCAAATCACCTACTTGGTATACCTATTGCATATATTCATAAATGTATACACATGCTATAAACACAGATATATGTTGTTTTCCATGATTGTGAACTTCTTGAGAGCAGGATTTTTTTCCTTAGTACTTTCACCGTTAAGCACAGTGCCTTATATTTTATGGATGTTTAATAAAATGTTTTGGGGCAGTTAGGTGGAACAGTGAGCAGATCACCTACCTTACAGTCAGGAAGACCTGAATCCCAAATTGGCCTCAGACACTTACTAGTTGTGTGACCTTGGGCAAGTCACTTTGTGATTTTTGCCTCAATTTTCTCATTCTGTAAAATGAACTGGAGTGAGATATAGTAAAATACTCTAATAGCTTTCCCAAGAAAACCCCAATTTTTTTGTTTGCCTCAGTTTCCTCATCTGTGAAATGAGCTGGAGAAGGAAATGGCAAATCACTCCAGGATCTCTGTCAAGAAACCCCCAAACAGAGTCAATGAAGACAGACACAACTGAAAAGACTGAACAGCAACAAGAAATGTTTGTCGAATTAAATGGAATCTTATGTAAGTACCATAAAGACAATCCCCTCTCTTATACCCGAGACTTCCAAACTTCTCTTCTCCTCCAGTGATTCTGACTTTATACTTGCTGCAGAGGTCAAGCCCTGTGATCAAAGTATTCTTTTCAGCACTATTATCCAGGGAGTATCCCCAAACTAGTGGCACTATAATACCATTCCAATCACACAAAACAAAGGTTTCACAGGTAACTCATTTATTCGGGATATTTATAGCCAACTCCAAGAGCAGAATGTATTTCTGGGTCTGCTCTTCCATTAGCTACCTCACAATGCCTGTGCCTCATCAATCCCATCTCCAGCTCCCTCCTCTTTTTCCAGCAGGGCTGGAGGAGTAAATTGCATTATATCCCTCTGCTCTATAAACTATGTCAATTTCTGTAGAAACAATATTAAATATGGTAATTTTCTCCTCTCCTTTTCTTAAACCATTACATCCTCTAACCTCAGTCACACCGACCTTTGAAAGAAAACAACCGCAAAGGATCCTGGGTAATGCTATTATGCTAATTTGCTATCTAATCTGTAAAAATCAAAGAGTAGCTGTTACTTTGGGATCTCTGTAAAGAAAACATTGAAAGGGGTGGAAGTTATGGGAGTCAGATTTCAGCTCCATTCAAGGAAGAATTTTCTATCAATTTGAGCTATTTCCCCCAAATGAAATATTCTTGTTGATAGAAACATAGGATCAAACATGGAAAGGTGGACAAGACCTCAGATGGCATTTAATTCAACCTCTTCATTTTATGGATGAACATAGTGAGGTCGAAAGAGTTTATTTAAGAGGCTTTCCCAAGGACACATAAGTTCCTACTTCTGGAGGAGTCTGTATGGAAGCTTGATGTTCATGAGGTAGGTTTTGTTGTAAAAAGAATCCTTATTTAAGATAGGGGCTTGACTGAGATAAAAATAATTATAATAGCTAACATTTACATAGTGCTTTAAGGTTGGCAGAACTCTTTACAATTATTATCTTGTCTGATCCTCATAATAAATGAGAGTGCAGAGGGCAAGTAGGTGCTATTATAATCTCCATTTTATTCTTGAGGAAACTGAGGCAGTCAAGGCTTATATGACTTGCTCAATGTCACCAAGTTAGTCTTTGAAGTCAGATTTGAATTCAGGTCTTTCTGACTCCAGGTCTTACCTTCTTCATGTTCCTAGGTACTCCAGGAATTGTTTATTGACTGGTTCATGATAGAAAGATTAGGAACCTTGTTTTAATACCTGCAGAGTAATAGGAATTTATGTGCTTGGCTTATGTATCATGAATAACTTCTGGGGAAAATAGAAGGAACCCTTAGAGGAGGGAGGAGTTCTCTCTATCTACTTCGTCACTTTGTGTTTCCATGCATCTCCTTCATCAAATTCACACATCTAAATTCAACTTGGGGGGATGAAAATCATTAGAATCATAGAAAGTGAAAGCTGGAAGAGACCAAAACTCTTATTATACAAAATAGGAAACTGAGGTTCAGAAAAACTCAGAAATGACTTCTCTGAGGTCACAGAGACAGTTAGTTGCAAAGCCAGGCTTGTTTCTTATAAATAGTGCCTCCATATACAGTTACAATGGCATAACATTTTAATTGGGCTAATGAACTCGATTTAATTGAGTGCATTGTTTAAATGGGTCTGGCAGACGGTTTTTATGATAATGTCAGTGCTATGGCAATGGTTCAGTACTGACTTGTGCATCTTAGAAATGGAAGGATCATATCTTCTAACAGGGCACAGATGAACATATGGAAATTAAAGAAATATAAATAACCCTTATCTTCGCCTCAAACTCTCACACAAGCCCTGGCTTGAAGTTTTTATGATGTTAGGGGAAATTTGTAAACTAAATATAAAGCCATGCTTTATTTTGACACGACTTCACGATTTTCTCCAGATAAAAATATGTTCCATTTTCTAATCTGTCTTCTTCCACACTCACACAGGTGCAATCTCTGTACCATGTCAGCTTGAATGAATTAATTATCTAAATAATACTCATCACTATTGCACTAAAGTGCTTTATAGTAAGCACAAGGACAGAAAAAGGTATAAGCATCATCAATCCATATTTGAGAGTAGGAGAATAGGAGATCTGGGAAAAGCAAATGTGTTTCAATCATTTAATGATAATGATAATAATAATAATTGGTATTAAGTATCACATTTTTTTAAAAAAGCGTACCTTCATAGATTCTAAAGGCAGAAGAGCGCTAAGGGCTGGGCAATGGGGATTAAGTGACTTGCCCAGGGTCACACAGCTAGGAAATAACTGAGACCATATTTGAGCCCAGAACCTCCCAGGTACAGACCTGGTTCTTGGTCTTCTGAGTTGTCTATATAACCCATTTAGGTATCACTTCAAGATTTGTAAAGTACATTTTAGTGATATATTCTATGGCTCAGCACCTAGAGCACTCTAAATCTCATGTCCCTTTGACTTATTTTTACCCTCACCCAAATTAGCTAAGGAAATCTCAGATGTAGCATAAATATGACTCATATTGAGGTCACTACAGATATGGATTTAAGAGTCCTTTAGTATCTATGCAAGGACTCAGGGTAACAATGCATATGTTTGAGAAAGAAAAGCCTATAAAAAAGGCAGAAAACCCCTAAAGATTTCATAGTAGCCCAAAAATAATCTGTAAAATTTTCTTCTTTTCCAGTAAGTCCCATTTACCCCCAGGACCTATTCAACCTCCAAGTTCATGGTCCCACATACTTGAACTCCCCTTGGAAGAAACGCATTTGTGGGTCTCCTAAAAAGGTCATCCCATTCTCCCAACTCTTGAAAACTCCATCTTAATCTTTAGCAATCTTTATGGAAATTCATCTTCATGATACTGCTCTTAGGGATCAGGATCCCCCTAAAAATAATGAGCTTGAGGTTACCTCAATTCCATTCCAGTTAGATATATACCATCTAAATAACCAATGACAATAGAAAAAAGTCAAGGTCTATGTATTCTGCTCCTCACATGTAGTAGCTTTAGTCACGTGTGATAATTCTGCCTTTGAGGGCTTTAGGTCTTCTTGTCCACAACAATGAATCTGTTCATTCAGTTACCCCAACCTGTACATAGGATCCAGAGGTCATGAATTTCTACCAGTTGGCTTTTGGGTCACTGCTTCACCCTTTCCCAAGAATAGTGCCAAAAACTTGAAGTCAAGGAATTCTCGTCTTGAGCTGCATGATGAATACCTATATGATTCCTATGAATGTCTATTCCAAAGCAACCATTATCCACTACTGGGGGAAAGTCCTGTCCTGCTTCAACCCAGGTCAGGTCTTCCATGAACTCTGCTGGTTTCTTGGGTTATAAAAGAGTATACCTGACCTCCTTAGGTTATAAAAGAGTATACCTGACCTCCTTTTTTATAGATCCAGAACAAAAACTAGCTTCAACCTACAATAATCTGAACCAACCATTTTATTCCTAATTAATGAGTTCCATTGTCCATTAGGTACCAAGGGATTTGACCATGATTCTATAATGAAATGCAAAGTGCCAAAGGCTCACTGAATTGTGACCTCCCATGATCAACACTTTAATAATAATAATGATAGCTGAAAGACTTATACGAAGTGATACAAAGGCAAGTGGGCAGAACCAAGAGAACATTGTACATGGTAACAGCAAAGAAGTTCAAAGATCAACTGTGAATGACTTTACTATATTATCAAGAATCTAAGGATCCAGGACAATTCTAAGGGACTTATGATGAAAAAGGCTGCAATAGAAAGAACAAAATCTGAATAAAGAATGAAGCATGCCATTCTTCACTTTATTTCCTCCATGAATTTTTCTCTAGTGTGATATGTATCTTCTTTCATAATGTGACCAATGGAAATATGTATAACATATGATCAGCTTATACCTTACTGCTTGCCATCTTGGTTTGTATTAGGGTTAAAATAGATTTGGGGTTTTTAATTAAGAGTTGTTAACTGTGAATATCCTGTCAGGCTGTCAGACTGCCTGGGATGGAACTTTGAGCTAAGGTCTTGCTTAGGAATTCTGTGGGACCTGGAGGAGTTGGAAATTCTGCTAAGACCAACTGTCTCTGGCTCCCTCCCTCCCTTCCTCTCTGTCTGTCTGTCTGTCTGCCTCTCTCTGTCTCTGTCTGTCTCTGTCTCTCTGTCTATGTCTTTCTCTCTTTGTCTCTCTCTCTGTCTGTCTCTCTGTCTCTCTGTCTCTCTGTCTCTCTCTCTGTCTCTCTCTGTCTCTCTGTCTCTCTGTCTCTGTCTCTGTCTCTGTCTCTGTCTCTCTGTCTCTCTCTCTGTCTCTCTCTCTCTCTCTCTGTCTCTCTCTCTCTCTCTCTCTCTCTCTCTCTCTCTCTCTCTCTCTCTCTCTCTCTCTCTCTCTCTCTTCGTTCCTTGCCCAAAGAGGAGGCAAAAACTTTGGCTCTTGGGAATTCCTTGAACTGGAGTGACAGTTGTGGAAAGAAGAGAAAGCTGGAAGTTTTGGGAAGAACTGTGAAAAGAAGATCAACAGAAAAAGAAAATCTGGTTTTTGTTCTTCTGTGGTTATGGAGAGGAGCAGGCCAGGCTAGGCCATTTCAGGCCAGAAACCACTAGGTCCTAAATCCTAGTTAGGTCTACTGCTGTTTTTAGTTTTGAGCATGATATAATGTTGATGTTGAGTGGTTTCAGTCATGTCTGATATTTGTGACCCCATCTGCTGTTTCCTTTGCAAAGATACTAGAGTAGCTTATCATTTTCTTCTCCAGTTTGTTTTACATATGAGGAAACTAAGGCAAAAGAGTTAGATGACTTACACAGGGTCACAAAGCTATTAAGTGTCTGAGAATGGATCTGAAATCAGAAAGATGTTTTTCTGACTCTAGGCTCACCTTTTCATATACAGTGCTATCTAGGTGCCCATATGCCATCTAGTAGCCTATGATAGGATTAAAAAACTCATTAAAAGCATGTATGTGGAGTTTTTTCCTCCACTACAGGTCACTTGAGAGATTTTTTGCTAAGGGCTAAACCAATCTGCATTTCATTTTTTGAAACTTCAAAATGGATCAATATAATATCATTGGTCATTAATTAGACTAATAATTGTTACCAGTTAAGGCTATTGATAAGAACAGATACTAAGAGAAGTAGTGAAGTTCAATAGATTGATGATATCTCTAGACATAAAGAAAAGATACTTACCCTTTTCCTTCTCAAGTGTTTAGTACCATTAGAACTTTTCTCCCATTGCTCAGACAGTAAATCTGGGCAATGGAAAGAGACTCTGGTGGTTCAAATCTTGGCTCTACTTCCTAATATATAGGTGATCATGGGCATATTACTTAACTTCCATGAGCCTCAGTTTCCTGATATGTAAAATCAAAAGCTTATACTAGAGGGTATGATTGTGAAATCCCCCATGATTATGTCAGTATCAGCAGTTTTTCCTCCTTTAGTTATTCTGTGATCATAGGACTTAAACTTTTCTAAAAATAATCAAGATATAATTCAACCTAATCATGTAAGCATTTTGTGTAAGCATAGTTCTGAAACAATCTATTTCTAAAATCACAAAGCAGGCGTATAGTATTTTGGCACTTCTTTGTTGTTTGTATTATGTAAAGTTGCAGTCCAAACACTGCCATGCTATCTAATTTTACTTTGTGCTTGATGATCTATAGAGATATTGGTAGAGATGTTGGGATTCTTGAGGAACTATGAACATATCTGGATTTTTATGGAACTATAGAGATATCTGAATTATTGGGGAAGTATAAATATCTCAAAAAATATTACATCTTTAATATAAATTTTGGGGTATGTAAGGAGCCCATGCACAAGGCTTGTGGTCTTTGGTTGCCAACTGGAGTCCAGATTTATTGTGAGGCTGGCCCTTTCTCAACAAACCTATTTCTTTTTGGCTTAGAGACTTTGTTTTGCTTTTTGGCACCTCTGCTAATAAATTTTTGCCATAATTGTCTCTGCTACATCTTCTAGCTTAAGCTCGATGGTTCTATGGCCTTATATTTCCCTTTAATTTGATGATCTTATTATCTTATTAACTGGTTTCTGATCAGGACACAGGAGGTCTTAAGGGTGTCCCATGCAGGGTAACCTTTAAGTTCTTCCAGGTGAATGATTAAGCTTACCAGCTAATCACTGGCACAAGAGTTAAAAGCTGATTTAACATGAGCAACATTTGTTTCCTCCTTTTGGGTGAATGATTATGACTGTTAGTGATGTCTTATGTTTGAAGAGAAGACTAGCAGGAGAGAAGAGGGAAAGAAATAGTCCAAATGTCATTTATATGAAGGCTCAACTCTTCCTTGGGGAAACCTGTCATGCCACCGTTCTGAACAGTCACAGAAGACTTGTTCAAAGGAGAGGAAATTCCATGTCATTCTCATCTTCCACAGTCTCAAAGAATTTTAGGTTGGCAGAGGCCTATAGCTGTGTGGGAAAGTGAATAAGACTTTTTCCTTCAGTAGTTGCTATGAATTATTTTACATGCTCTATGTGTGATGATGTTATTTACTGTTTCCTCTCCTCAGTTTTTCATGTCCTTCCTTCTTTCCTTTCTTCCTTCCTTCCTTCCTTCCTTCCTTCCTTCCTTCCTTCCTTCCTTCCTTCCTTCCTTCCTTCCTTCCTTCCTTCCTTCCTTCCTTCCTTCCTTCCTTCCTTCCTTCCTTCCTTCCTTTCTTCCTTCCTTCCTTCCTTCCTTCCTTCCTTCCTTCCTTCCTTCCTTCCTGCCTTCCTTTCTTCCTGCCTTCCTTCCTGCCTTCTTCCCTTCCTGCCTTCCTGCCTTCCTTCCTTCCTTCCTTCCTTCCTTCCTTCCTTCCTTCCTTCCTTCCTTCCTTCCTTTCTTCCTTCCTTCCTTCCTGCCTTCCTTCCTTCCTGCCTTCCTTTCTTCCTGCCTTCCTTCCTGCCTTCTTCCCTTCCTGCCTTCCTGCCTTCCTTCCTTCCTTCCTTCCTTCCTTCCTGCCTTCCTTCCTTCCTGCCTTCCTTTCTTCCTGCCTTCCTTCCTGCCTTCTTCCCTTCCTGCCTTCCTGCCTTCCTTCCTTCCTTCCTTCCTTCCTTCCTTCCTTCCTTCCTTCCTTCCTTCCTTCCTTCCTGCCTTCCTGCCTTCCTGCCTTCCTGCTTCCTTCCTGCCTTCTTTTCTCCCTCCCTCTCTCCATCCTCTCCCTCTCTCTTATCTCTCTGTCAGTCTCTCATTTCTCTCTCTCTCTCTCTCTCTCTCTCTCTCTCTCTCTCTCTCTCTCTCTCTCTCTCTCTCTCTCTCTCTCTCTCTCTCTCTCTCTCTCCCCCTCCCCTCTCTCCATGAAGACAAACTGGCATAATTTACTGAAATAGAAGAAGTTATAAATAAAAATCCAAATGGTTTAATAAGAGATTGTGTGTACCCATTCAACCCAATCCCTTTTTGGTGAAGGTAAATAAAATTACTGATGAGAACAATTTTCATAATCTTTCTTAACATTCATAAACCTTCTTTAAAAAAGATTCACATAGCCCCCTTTGCCTTTTCATTCTATACCATGTGTAAATGTGTAACTCCTATGTCCACTGGTGCATCTCTTTTAAATCTAATAGCACAGTCGAGTGCTGTGACAACAAGAAGTTCATATTAGCCAAAACAAGTGAGAGGAAGAGAAAGAAAAGCTCTTTCCTATATATTCCTTTGCATAGCATTAGGACCTCAGCAATCTGTGATGTATAAACCATGAGAATTGGGCCCAGAGCAGCTAGGGGGAGCCAGCATACAGTTTAATGTCTTCTTATTAGCCAAGGTAATTTAAATTCTAGCTAGCTAGTCTCTGCCTGGGTATTGTAGGTTAGAAATCCTCCCTTCTCATCAGCCCTTAGGGAGAGGTGGGCTATCTTTTATTGGAGGACAGAAGAGAAAGCAGTAGAATTCTTTCAGAAACACTCCAGGAGTCATCTGACAGCTGGAGAAGG
Source organism: Monodelphis domestica (assembly GCF_027887165.1). Taxonomy (NCBI): domain Eukaryota; kingdom Metazoa; phylum Chordata; class Mammalia; order Didelphimorphia; family Didelphidae; genus Monodelphis; species Monodelphis domestica. The sequence goes on from NC_077230.1 coordinate 79,654,552, forward strand.
AAACCCTGGTTTCCTGCAGAGGGCCTAGCAAGTGGTACAGAGGGGATGTTTCATGGGCAGCCAACCATGAGAAAATTCAAGATGCAGTGATTATTGTGTTTTCTTCATCTAAGCACTTGGCCCGTTTATTTGCAGAATTCTGTATTATCATTTTGTTGTTGTAGGTGTTTTTTTCAAGATCTTGATTTTCAATTATTATTTAGGCACTTATTTCCACTATTTATAAGCCTTTCCCCCCCTCAAAATCTAGACATAGTTAACTAGATAACAGTGGGTGAACTCTCCTCAGGACCTAACTTGGGGGAGACAGAGAAAACCTTTGCATCATCTACCCAGAAATACAGACCTATAAATGGGTTAAGTTAAGGAACACACAGCTAATACACCTTACATACTTCTTAATGCATTCTTTCCTAGGAAATTCACCTTGTATTTAATTTTTTATTAAAGCCATAGAGCAAATTTATTGCAACCTCCATCTAAGATGGAATACAGGTAGTTCCTAATTGACAATCTTGTGCTCCAAATGGACATTGGTTAGGTTTCCAAGACGGTCTGTAAAAGTCTATTTAACCTATAATGCAACTGAAGCTAACCACAATTTATAGTACTGTTCCTATAGGAAAATGCATTTGAGAGTCTTAGCTTAATGATGCCAAAAATACAGCTCCTGTAGGCCAAGGAGGTGAGACTGAACCAGAACTTTCTGGTAAGTTTAAGGGATAGGAAGAGATCTCCAAGTCATTCTTAGTGGATCCAATGTTAAGAGAGGGGACTTAAGGGATAAGGCTTTAAGGAGGAGAAAGATTGAGAGAAGGATCTTGGTAGAGAAAATTATAGTTTGGGAGATATATAGTGATAGCTTATGTCTTGGTTGATAGGAGGCAAAGGTTATTAAGTGGACATGGTTTCTTCTTTTCTCATTCCCTTTTCCCTTGGAGAGCTCATCCTGCTATTGTAGATGACACTGTAAGCTCCTGCCCATTACTTACCATTACTAGAGAAGGAAGTAAAAACCTGGGGAGAAAGTAAAACTTAACATCCTACTCCTAAGTTTTGAGTCTGCCCTAGATAAGAATTAATTTACTAAAAAATGCTAATTTATTTCCATGCTCATATGATGCACAAATTTATTAGGATGAATATAATAAATCTTCCCCATAGAATGTAATCTCCTTGAAGGCAGGGACAATTCATGTTTTACTTTTACATTTAGATCTTGGCCTAGATTTGGCTTTTAATATATATTTGTTGAGCCAAGCCTAGGGATGATTACTCTAATGCTTGTTACTGGGGATGGCTGAGACTGATTGAAAACCGGAGTTCTAGAGTATTAAGCTTCAGAATGAATAAAGCCAAGCAGGTGCTCATAGTAAATCTGGTATGAATACAGTGAGTCTTTGGGATTCTAAGGAGAGGCAAACTGACCCTGGTAGAAAATGGAGAAGGTGAAAGCTTTCATGCTAATTAGTATTAAGATCAGGTCCATGAGCAGATGGTGGACTTCCATCTTTGGGGAGATAGAGAGACTATTTCTCAAATGAATAAAATAAAATAGGAAATAAATATTTGTTCATTGATCAATCAACAAAATACAATTATCTAGGATTTTACAATATAGTTTGGCAGGAAAGCCTTTATACTTGGATATATATATATATATTATATATTGCATATACTGTTTAAATAATATTTTTGTAAATTCTACATATATATGTCATACTAGAATTAGTAGCATATGTGAGAGCATGAATATGTATGTATGTATCATTTGCAAATATGTTGGATTGGGATTGGGAATGGGAATAGACTTGTGATATCATTGTTGTGGTTTGTTCCTAATGAAAAAGTTTGTCTATCAAGACAAATTGATGCCTTCATAGAGACTTAAGAGAGTTGCCTAGAAAACTGAGAAGTGAATATGTATGACATATGCACTTTACCAATTATAATGTGACTAATATATAAGTGGAGATTAAAGTACTATGGGGACCGTCTACTCCAAGCATGTGAAGACTTCCCATGGCAGAATAGGCAGATGAAAACAATTTGTTCCAATGTCCACAAAGACTGCCCAAGGGGGGTAATGTGAAGCCCTTGGAGCTTGGTTAGACATCAAAGATGCCAAGGTCATCCAATGCACCCTGGAAATCAACAGTCATACTCTCCTGCCTTTTGTCTTTCCTTGCAACATCAATGATTCTGGAAGAGTGAGGATGACAATGCTGTTCAACTCTGCCTTACTTAAATCCAATTCATGCACAAGTGAAGACCTCATCTTGAGATGTCATTAGTCCTCATTGACAACAAAGGACTTCCAACAACAAGGTGCTTTGTAATGAACTATGTAAGAAAAAATAGCTTGTAGTGGGAGGTTTAAGAAGGCTTCATAGAAATGGTGGCATTTGATCTAGTAAGCACCTCAATAGGCAGAGATGAGTAAGAAATAATTGGGGTGGGATATTCTGGTTTTAGAGATCTTTATGTGCAAAGGCAGTGATAAGGGCAACGTGTGGGATGTATTTGGGGGACAGCCAATTGTACTGGAACATCAACTATGTGATCTAGAATATTCTGAGTCAAGGTTAGAAAAGGATTATAGAAACAAACTGCATAAAGCCCTGAATGTCAAATTTACAAACTTTGACCTTTATTTAACAGCTCCAGTGATCAAAGAGCTATTTTTTAGTCATCAACTAGCATGGTCATACCTACTTATTAAAAGCAACAAAACAAAAGCAAGCCAACCTGACTACAGTATATAGGAAGAACTGTAGAAGGATAAGGTAGGAAAAACTTCTTAGAAAGATAATTGAATAAATAGTCTAATCAAGAAATAATGAGGTCCACAAATGAGTATGGTGGCTGGTGGGGACAATACATAGCAGATGGAGAAAACAGATCTCAGATGCAGACTTCATAAGACATTCTAAACTATTAATAGGAATCTAAAGAGATAGTCCTGTCTCTGACACATACTGACTCTTAACAAACTATTAATTTTACCCTGAGCAACTGTATAATACTATGTCACAGGGCTTTTCTCCTTATGCATAATAGTGAAGACAGGTTCAGCTCCTAACTCAATCCTACTCTACCAGACTACTTCTTATGAATATCTGAGATTAAAAAAGATAGGTATAATCATATTAGAAAGTCAAAGTTTATGTATAACTTTGAGCATTTTACACACAATTTCATACTTCCAAATTTAGTAGAAATTTTATGAACTTTAAAGAAAAATAATATGAGTACAAAATTATTTATAACAGTTCTTTATATGGTAGCAAAGATTTGGAAACTGAAGGAATGCCCATCAATTGGGGAATAGGTGAACAAGCTGTGATATATGATTCGAATGCAACATTATTGTGCTACAAGAAATGATGAATGGGATGATCAAATCAAAACAAAACAAAAACCTGGGAAGACTTATATGAAATGATGCAAAATGAAGGGAGTAGAAGCAGGAAAACCTTGCACACAGTAGCAACAATAATATATGGAGATATACTATGAATTATTCAACTATTATTAGCAATGCAAGGATATAAAACAACTCCTAAGGACTCACGATTAAAAAGGCTATCTACTGCCATAGAAGGACTTGACATTCTGAATGTCGATTTCACCAAGCCATTTTTCTCTTTAAGTGATATGTATCTTGCACAACATGACAAACATGGAAAATGTGCTGCATGGTAGCACATCTATAACCTGTATTTGCCTCCCTGAGCATGGGGGAGTAGTGGAAGGAAGGGACAGAACATGAATCACAACATGTTGGAAAATGATTGTTAAAAATCATGTTTATGAGTAATCTGAAAAATATAATAAAAGAATAGTTTTTTAGAAACAAACTGCATAAAACCCTGAATTTCAGATTTAAAGATTTTGACTTTTATTTAATAGTTTCAGTGAGCCATTAGCTATTTTCAGTAGTCAATTGACATGATCATACATGCTTATTAAAATAAAAAAGAAAAACTAGCTAACCTGGGAGTAGTGTGTACTAAGGAATGGAGATAGACAATACTAGGGGGAGGAAAATCTCTTGGGAAGCTAATGGAATAGTCCAGGGAGGAAGTCATGAGTTTCTGAGTGAGTATGGTGGCTAGTAGAAGTGGTAAGTAGAGGTGGAGAAAATAAAGAGGGAAAAGATACACTTCACAAGACATATTAAATACACACTGAGATAGCCCTGGCTCTGACACATGGGAGTTGTGTGGATTCAGTCAAACTACTGAGTTTCCTTAGGCAACTCTCTGGTACAATAAATTGAAGGGCATTACCTCATTCAGATTTTCTTTATATTTTAGTGAAATCACAGTCCAGTCCTTAACCCTGTCCTACTCCACTATATCACTTCTTGGGGAATAGCTGAGATTAAATATATACACATATATTAATTATGTTATGTTCAACAGGATTAATAATTTATAATTAATGTTATACTAATATTAATATAACAAATATGTAATATAAAATAGGTTTTAGACAGTGAGAGATCATATATAATAACACTGAACATTTTACACATGATTTCACACCTGCAAATTTTTTGGAAGTTGTAGAAAAAATGAGGAACTTAAAAGCAAAAGAATTTGAGGAAAGATGTTATTTTGTCAATAAATAATCATTGTATGGAAGGAAGGAAGCATAAACAGTTATTAATTACCTAGGATGTTCCAGACCCTAAACTAATCACTTTGTAAATGTTATTTCATTTGATCCTCTGAGCAACCCTTTGAGGTAGATGCTATTATGATCTCCATTTTATACTTGAAGAAACAAAGACAGAAAGAGACCTATTGACTTGCACAAGGTCATACTTGAGTCTGTATTTGAACTTAGGGCTTGCTCACTCTAGACCAGTTCTCCATCCACTGCAATACCTAGCTGCCTCTGGACTATTCTGTTTCACCCCCAGAAGTAACTTAGAAATTATTTTAAAGTAAGACAACATTTGGATCTATGTTAATTGTATTTTTTACTAAGCAAATTGATGTTTTTCAACTTGACCTCCTGGCATTTTATATTTGTAATTTTGTCCATTAAATCTCTTTAAAAAGTTGACTTGATTTAACAGTGCTTGCTATATCCCCATTGTGCATCAAGATGTATATTAGGGTTCATTTGTTGTTCAAGTCAATGGCTTTAAAAAATTGAATTAATAAAAATTCTGGAAAACACAGCCATTTTGTAATTTTAACTGAGTTCCATGAAATTTGGTGCATGAGAGATAATACCGAATTGACTGATTTTTGGTGAAGAATGGTTCATATGATTAAGATAGATTCACAATATCATATTACTGAATGGGAGCTGAGAGGTCATCTGTTCTTATCTGAGTTAAAAATTCTCCTTTCAAAATCTTAACAATACTTATAAAAACAGCAAGAGAAGTGTCGTATAGAAATGTAAATTATTATTTGGATAAAACATAAATGGATACAGACACAAGAGTACACACACAGCTGAAAGAAATGGAAGCCACAAGGGAATCTCTTTTGTAGTATATAAATAACTAAACATAGATGACAAAGACTAAAGAACAATATTCACAGTAAACAGCACAAGGTCATGTAGAGCTAATAAGGAAAAAGAAAGTCTATATAAACAAATGATGAAGGGATTTTTTTCCCTCCCCCACAGCGGACAAACTATGACCCATATAAAGTGGTTTTAAATAAAGAATACAAATATTAAAGACAGATTATGGGATTGGAAAAATGAATGATGATGATGCAAGTTAAGGACTGCAGTCATTGTGGTAACATAACATTTACTAGAGATTATTCAGACCATATTAACCTGAAAGATATAATATCTACTAGGGAGAGACAAGTACTATTTCTTTGACAATATATGTATGTTATGGGCATTCTATCCATTCTCATCTGCTTCTAATATAAATCTGGATTTCCTCTTCATCACTTTCTTATTCTTCCTATCCATTTCTCTTTCCTTTCCCCTCTCCTATCCCCTGTGTAAATGCTAGGAACACGATTAATCTATATATTCTCTGTGTTCTTTCTCCACCTTTCACTGTTCTTCCTTCCTCTCTGCCCCTCTCCACTCACCTCTTCATTCCTCCTCTCCTGACTTTTTAAAGAATCCAATTAGTAACTACTCAGCCTTAGTCATCAGATCCCGATACAATAGAGGCTTTATGGACAAATTTTTGTCTGGTCATTCTGCTCTTCAATATACTTGTTAAGTTCATGATTATATGCTTGGTGTTTATGACGTTAGGACATAACATCGTACCTTGTACATGTTGTTAAGTCATTTTTCAATCATGCCCAAATTTGTGACCCCATCTGATAGCTGTCAGTATTTAATAAATGCCTGTTGAAGGATTGATTCATCCTTCTTTCCTTTCTTAGTGGATTGGGCACTTGACTTGGAACTAAGGAACTGGATTTCTTTTAATTTTTAATTGAAAATTTTTATTTAATTAATTTATAATATTTTCCATGGTTACATGATTCATGTTCTTTCCCTCTCCTTCCCTCTTCACCTCCCCCTCCAATCCCTGTAGGCGACACACAATTCCACTGGGTTTTACTTGTGTCATTGATCAAGACATTTTCCATATTATTAATAATTGCACTAGAGTGATCCTTTAGAGTCTATGCCCCCAATCATATCCCCATCAACCTATGTGATCAAGCAGCTGTTTTTCTTATAGAACTGGATTTAAATGCAATCTCAAACATTGAATATCAGTGAGACTCTGGGAAGAATCACTTAGACTTCTTGTACTTCAGTTTACTTATTTGCAAAATCAAGGAGGTAGAAATGATAGCCTTCTAGGTCCCTTATTTTTCTAAAATCATAATCCTACTAGCCTGTCATATAGATTTTTGCCTATAGTTGAGTTTCATAAAGTGGTTATTGAACGGAATTGAAGGGAATAAGCTGGTCTAGTGTAACACTGAACTAAGCTGGAGTCCTTAAGAGCCACATCACTTTTCTAGGAATTCAAATCATGATTTTTCAAGTGGTCTGCCCAGTAGCCTTGGATGGATTGCATTTGGAGGGAAATATGTACCTGAATCTCATTCTTTTGTCTGTACTTGAGTTATAGAACAGAATACAGTTCTTGGGACTTTAAGCTTTACTTAAAACAACCCCAAGAGTAGGAAAGTAAGACATGTGTAAAGTGATGCTTTGATTTGAGGGTAGCTGGGTATCATCAGGAGAACCCGGCTTTGGGGGGCAAAAAAGGTGTGATGTTTTCCTCATTCACTGATGGACACATTGAGTTGATAACTTAGGAAAAAAAACCTAAGCTCTGCCCCTCCCCCTTTCATTTTCTCCCATCCCTTGGGAACCAGCATTGAAGCTCCCTCCCTTCCTTATCTTTCTGACTACAGTAATGAGTTCCAGGGGGACCTCTGCTCTTGCCTTTGAAGTAACACGTTTCTCTGAATACTCTTTGAAATTCCTTTCTTACATTGTTTGTTTCTTGTTTGCTCTGACTGTCTTCTTGTAGAGGGGTCTGACAGCTGTTGGGAGGGGAAGTCCAACATGACAGCTCTGGAATGTGTAAATTGAATAAAAAAATAAGAAAAGAAAAAAATCCCTCCTTCCCCACAGGCCCTGCAGGAATGTAAACTCCTGGGTTGGAATTGCTGCAACATCCTCAAGTCAGCAGGCAAAGGAAGACAGTCAGAGATTGCAAAGGGCAGACACAGCTGGAACAGCGGAGAGCTGTCACAGAAGAGAGGGTCTGATGGAGGCAGGATATCATCTGAGACAGGCTGCTGTGGGGAAGTCAAGCTGAGAAGAGAGAACTAGCAAGCCATGGAAAAGAGAGAAAAAGGCAAGGAGACAGTCTAATATCCATTCCTTAGGATTTTTAAGTAGCTAAACAAATATCCTCCAGCAGATATATATATATATAACAAAAGAACAAGAGCCATTTCCCAATAGAGAAATGGTCAAAGATAAAAACAGTTTTCAAAGGAAGAAAGCCAAGCTATCAACAATCATGTAGGGGAAAAAATGCTTCAAACCACTAATAATTAGAGAATTGAGAAATAAAGTAACTCTGAGGATTTACCTTATCATCATATTGGCAAAATTGAAAAATAAAACAAAAACTCCAAAAAAACCCCAACACTTATTATTGGAACATTTGTGGGGAAATAATATTTTGTGGATGGAGTCAGGAATTGTCCCAGACATTCTGGAAAATAAATTTGGAAATATGTCACTAAGTCACAAAAAAGTGTATGCCATTTGACCAAGTGATACCACTAATAGGCTTATATTCTAAAAAAGGATCAAAGAAAGAAGAAACAGACTCATACCTACAAACATATTTATTGTAGCTCTTTTTAAAAATAACAAATAAATGGTAATCAAGAGTTTCATCTTTAATTGAAAAACATTTGAAAAAATAAAGTATATAAAATAATGGAATATTTTGCTATGAGAAATGGTGAACATGGCAATTTCAAAGAATAGTGGGAAGACTGTATTGAATGATAAAGATTAAAATGAGCAGAACAAAGTGAATACTTTTTACAACTGCAATAATATTGTAAGAAGAAAAAAAGTTGAAAGACTTAAGAACTCTGATCAATTCAGGCACTAGCTGTGGTTCCCAAAGTCAAATGAATTATGCTACTTGTTCCCTAAAAGAGGTGATGTGTTCAAGCTAAAAAAGTGTGAATTTTTGGACATGGCTACTATGCTAATTTTTTATTTTTTGTTTTGTGTGTCTATGTATAATATATTACAATGTTTTTGATTTGTATTGTTTTTCAATAATAGGGTGGAGTGGTATGGAGAGGAGGATAGGGGTAGGACATCAAAAAAGAACAGAAAAAAAGAGAGATTCATTGAACCTAATTTTGCTAATGCACAGAAAAGAACAGAAGGAAGTCCAGAAGGCATCATAGACTGGCAGGACAGCTTTGAAAGTTGTACATTAAATTTATTATGTATTTAAAAAGCAAGCTACAGCTCAGTGGATTGAGAGCTAGCCCTAGAGATGGGAGGTCCTAGGTTCAAATCTGGCCTCAGACACTTCTCAGCTGTGTCACCCTGGGCAAGTCACTTGACCCCCATTGCCTAGCCCTTACCACTCTTCTGCCTTGGAGTCAATACACAGTATTGACTCCGAGACGGAAGGTAAGGGTTTAAAAAAAAAAGCAAGCTGTATGCAATAGACATTTATTGTTTCATATATAGTGCCTTTATTTTTCTACTATATATATATATATATGGAAATGTCCATTTTATTTGGATTTTTTTCTGTTCATAATTGTTTAAAAATCCACAAGAATTTTCTGACTGTGAAAGATTTAAAATAAAAAAAAAATTAGGAGCCAGGATCCAAGGATCTTAAAAAAAGGATAGAGAATAACATATCAAATTTAATCTTAAAAGTTCCATATTATAAGAATGCAAAATAAAATTATTAATTTTAGGAAGACTGCAGACAGATAAGAATTCACATGTTATTTACAGATTATGAAAATATATCATCAACATGATGGGAAGAGTAACTCTTCCTAACCTACAATCAGGAAGAAAGTTTAAAGACGAATATATTGGGGATCAAGAGATCTTTATTCTAGTTCTGATTGTCTACTGTTTAATTCTTGAGAACTGAAATGAACTTAGATGAATTGAATTGCATTAAATTGAACTGAATTTGTCTTTCCAACCTTTTCTCTATCACCCCTTTCTACTCTAATTAGGATTATAAACTCATCCCTTGATGGCTTTTGAATTTCATTAGCATGCCTTTATTCATGTTGCTCTTCTTACCTTGATTTTTTCCTCTGCTTGTTCTCTCTAACAAAATCTTAACCAACCTTGAGAGTCAAGTGACATTTCCCCTCCAAGATGAAGTCTTGCCTGATTAAATTAACTCTGGTCCTTGAGAGATCTCTCCATTGAGTTCTTATAGTACTTGGTGCATGAGTGGTACATAGACCCTTAACATTTAACTGTCAATTTTTCTCTCCCACAACTAAATCATCAGTTCCTAAAGACTAAGAGTGTGATGAGAACAAAATGAGAAAGAATGAGAGAATGTGTATAAAAATAAGCTGTATATAGGAAAGTTAACATTTCCCTGCTTTCAACTTGGGGATGAGGGGAAAGACAACACTCTGTGGCCAATCTGATGATGATCATCTACCAACTTAGCTAGTCTGGTCCTTGTCTGACAGACAATAAAGGAAGTCTTCAGATGTCATGACTTGTCTTAAATGGATCATGTGATCCATAAGTGTGTTAGTTTCCTACAGGGTCTACAGTCATAAGGTTGACAGACTAAGGACTAATGCTTGGCAGTGAATCACCAAAACATTCATGATATGCTTGATGAAATTCAGTAAAGAAAGAGACTGGAAGTTTGGGGGAAGAAGTTGTATTAAAATGATTCATTGTCCTTTTAGGATCAGATACTTTTTTTTTTACTTTGTGAACTGTATTGGAGGCTCTTTCACTGGGTTGTTTAAGGTAACTGGAAGTGCTGGGCAAATACATTGAGAATTAAGGTAATAGGAAAGGCAGAATTATTTTCTCTCCTCCCCCCCCCCAATTCTGTTATCTTTTCAGTTAGATTCAAGCAGGGATTCAGAATTGGTAAGTTGACTGAAGCTTTTAACAGACCAATCACTCTCTTTAATACTGGAAACAGGGATTTATTTTAAAGGAAAGAAGGGTAAGGGAATTTAGATGGGAGAGAGGGAATTTAGGATTTCCCTAATCTATTATATATTATATGCTAAGTAAGTATGACTGAATAGTCTTTAGTAGATATTGATAGTATTTTGAAATCTTCAGAGCTATAACCTAAATCTTCCAAGGAAAAGGCAATAACCAAACAGGTAGAGAAAATTCTCTCTGGTACCTTCTACCTCAGGTCCAAGAAAAGTAGTGACTCAGTTTCTGAGCCAACTTATTCAAACTGCCTCTCCTAGGCCACATTCTTCTCTGGAATTTTCCTTGATGGACACATCTTCAAGCTTCCATTCTTTGCATCTGCTTTGCAAGTTTTTCTGTAGCAATAATTCCTTACAGAACTGAAAAGGTGGGATTCGGAGTGACCTATAGCTCTATGTAGGATGCTAACACAATGGAAATTGGCTCATCCTACTTTATAGAAGTCATCCATTGAAGGCAAGGTAAGGAAAAATAAACCACATATATAATAATGGAATGAACTATTTATATAGAGTGAAGGATATTCAGGGGGTAAACAGTGGATAAGAGAATACCTCATAATTTCCCCCCAAAAAGGGGGGACATTAAAATCCATAAATCTGAGTAAAGTACATATGAACCTTACTGATAGGTTCTGAGAAATAATTTGTGTTTATGGGTGACAAGCAAAAACAATATACTTGTAATCATCTAATTAAATAATATCCAATTAAAGACTACTATCTCTTAATGCTCATACCAGACATTTTCACTGGGCACATGATAAACATATATTATGGAAAAATGGCTTGCTAGGCATGATTCATTTCAAAGGAGAAACTGTTAACTGGTGAACTTAAGCTTGTGTACTCAACTGATAAGGTAAAAATGTGATGCACTTTTCTTCTGGCTTACTTTTGATAGAACATCAATTTTGAGTTACATTTTCGATCAGTCCATACACTTTAATGGTCTCTTTACCTCCATTCAAGGTGAGATCTTGAGTATAATGCCACAGATGTTTCTGCTTTATTTACTCTTTGGTTCCCATCTTATATGAACACATAGACATGTTTATGATATTTTTGGATGACATGAATCTGAAAGGCAGAGCTGATATGTTGAATGATGGAAAGAAAATTCAAAAACATCTCAAAAGGCTAACATAATAGGCTACAAATCCAAGATCCAATTTGGTAAATATTTCTTAAGTACTTAATATATGCCACATACTGTAGTAGTTGCTAGAGATATAAAGACAAAAATAAAAACACTTCTTGCTCTTGAGGAGCTTATTCTAATGATCATGAAGAGGCATTAGATCAAGTGGTGATAAATATAGACTTATATAGAGATTCAAAGAAATAATCACACTATTTCAGGATGGAGGTTCATATGTTTAACACTGATTGGATTTTGTTACCCACCCAGAAACTCAATATGTCAGCAAAGTGACATTGACTAAAAATGTTAATACATTCTAATGATGTATTAACATAAGACTAAATCAGAGGTTCTTAAAGTTTTTTATGTGACTTAGGCCCCTATTGATAGTCTGGTAAAGCCTATGGATGTTTTCAGATAATATATTTAAAATACAAAAATAAAATACAAAAGATTACAGAGGAAATTAATATTGAAATACAGTTATCCAAGTATTAAAGGCATCTAGGTAGTGCAGTGCAGAGTATTTTGGGACTACTCTCAATAGGACTCATCTTCCTGACCAACTGACAAGTCATCAAAGAATATGAATGGGAAATTCTCAGATGAAGAAATTAAAACAATCTTTAGCCATAAGAAAAAATGGCCCAAATCACTATTAATTAGAGAAATATAATTTAAAACAACTCTGCGATACCACTTCACACCTATCATTCTGGCTAATATGACAAAAAAGGAAAATGACAAATGTTGGAGGGGATGGCTGAATAAGCTATGGTAAATGATTGTAATGGATTACTCTTGTGCCATAAGAAATGACAAACAAGATGAACCCCCCAAACCTGGAAAGACTTATATAAAGTGATGCACAATGAAGTGAGTATAACCAGGAGAATGTACAATGATCAACTGTGAATGACTTAACTATTATCAGCAATACAAGAAACCAGGACAAGTCCAAGAAACTCAAGGCAGAAAAGGCTATCCACTACCATAGAAGGAACTGACAAAGTCTGAATACAGATTGAAGCATGAAATATTTCACTTTATTTCCTCCATGAATTTTTCCCTAATGTAAGCAATATGTCTTCTTTCACAACATAATGAACATAGAAATGTATATTGTATAATAATATATACACAGCCTATATAAAATTATTAGCTGTCTTGAGGAAAGGGGAGGAGGGAGAGGGAAGGAGAGAACCCAAATCACAAAAATATCAGAAAATAATTATTGAAAATTTGTACCGATATATAATATGTAAAAAATAAAAACATTAAAAAAGACTCATCTTCCCCAGTTTAAATCTAGCCTCAGACACTGGTCAACTATATTACCCTGGGCAAGTCACTTAATCCTATTTGCCTCAGTTCATCATCTGTAAAATGAGCTGGAGAAGGAAGTGGAAAATCACTCCAGTATCTTTTCTAAGAAAATAACAAATAGTGCCCCAGAGTCAGACACAATTAAAACAACAAAGCAATGACAAAATCCAAGTATAAAAATAATTTTAAAAATATAAAATATTTAAGAACCTCTTTTCTAAGGAGGGTAATTTATACAATAAAAGCAATATGGTAAAGATAAACAACTTTGAAACTCTTAGGAACTCTGATCAACACAATGGAACCAAACATAGTTCCAAAGAATTCATGACAAAATGCGCGCTAGATGGAGAAGTGATAGACTCAAGTGATGAACTGAAGGTGTGAATTAAGGCATGTGTTTGTATATGTACATATAGCAATATATGCATATATACCTGTATATGTCATAGATAATTTTCTTTGATATTATAAATTTGTAACGGGTTTTGATTTTCTTATTTTTACAACATACTATTTAGAAAGTTGGACTAGATGATTTCTAAGGTTTCTCCAAGTTCAGATTCTGTAATTTCATAATTCAATGACATGACATGAATCTCCCAGGGACATCTGGCTAAGGTAGAGAGAGCAGTCTGTTGCTATGTGTGGTGCCATAGCCTTTTCTTATTAGTGGAGGAAAATGGTTGTTAGTCTTATATAGATGAACTGCCCCCCTCCTTTATTGTGAATGCTTGCCCTTGTGAAGTTTTAATGACATCTGAAGATGAATCAGAATCTTGTGCACCAGAAAGGGAATGGACCAAACAGTCAGTATAGGACAAGGCATCCATTGTCTATTGATTCCAAGGATTCTGTTATCTTAGTGATACCTATAAACTAGGAGACAGAGAAGGAAGGTAGACAAGTCTTAAAGAAGAGTATATACGGGTTTGATCTGAAATACAAAAATGAATTAAGAGGAGCCAGGGAAAAAAGAAACAAGAGATCTCAGATCATGAGAAAATACATGTTTGTACTATAGGATATGTGGTGCTGAGCCAGATGGACCCTAGGGAAGAATTCTAAAGTTACCACTGAACGGTCATTGGTCATTGCAAGTAACTAATTTTCCAGTTTCCTTCAACATCATAATGACAAATGAGAGAAAAAGTAAAAGCATTTATGTGTGATTTTAATCTAATATAGACCATATTATGGTGGGGAGGGCAGGCCAGGAATGATATGTGATGGATCTTGGTAGGGAAATGAACTAATCTTTGCCTATATTCCATGTAGGTAGTTTTAGAGCCTTGGATAAACAACATAACCTCTCTGAATAACAGTTTTCTCATCTGTAAAGTGAAGGACTTAGACAAAATAATAATCTAAGATTCCTCCCAGCCATACTATTCTATGGCTTTATATGGTCAGAGTTACTGAAATCTCCAGATAATAAAGGGTCAGGAAGGCTGCTGGAAGTTGCTAAGACAAATAATCCATGTGACAAGAGGAAGAGATGAATAATACAGTTCAGATGAAATTACAGGAAAATTAAGTTTGAAAGGACTGAAGCATTTAATAATGTTGCTAATTTGAAAGTATATTGGAGCATCTAAATGGCACAGTAGATAGAGTGCTGGGTCTAGGGTCTAGAGGCAACAGGACCTGGGGTTTATATTTAACTTCAGATACTTCTTAGCAGATGACCCTGGCTTAGTTACTTCACCCATTTGGCTAGCCCTTGCTCTTCTGTCAGAATTGTTACTAAGGCATTAAGGGTTTAACGAAGGAGGAGGAGGATGAGAAGGAGGAGGAGGAGAACAAGAAGAAAGTATATCAGCTATGCAACCAAGATTTTAACATAACTTACCCTAGATTGAGCTAACCACACTGGGCAAAATCAAGAAGACTGGGAGTTTGGAGAGAATGGGTTGGAAGAGAATAAAGGAAGAGTTGGGGAGAAACAAATTTGGGATCCAATTAGGGAGTAAAAAAGAACAAGTATAATTCCATGTAAGTCTATTTATATGGTCTATAATGCACTGATTAGACTTCTATAAACTCTTTTCCTTGGGTACATTTGCAACTGTATTTTTCCCTGCAGGGTTTTAAAGAAACTATTCCATCTCACCGCTATAACCCATTTGGGGTTTGTGGCTTAGTGAAAATAATCCTGACTCTCAAATAAAGGCAGTGAGTTCAGATCCTAGCTCTCTCATCTGCGTCACCATGGACATATCATGTTACATCTTTAGGTCTTGGTTCTTCCCTCATTTCTAAAATGAGGGGAAGTGACTAGACTATCCATACATTTCCTTCCAGCTTAGAATATATGATATGATACCTTTAAACCAAACAGAAAAGTTATATGTATTATTTATAAAAACTAAAAAGGTTTTCTGCTTTATACATTAAGATGGAGAACTGGGTGGTGCAGTGAATAGAGATTGCCTGGCTTGGAATTAAAAATATTTGAGTATTTTCCTTCAGACACTTATATTATACTTATATAATATATTATATTATACTTATATAATATACTTATATTATATATTCCTTCAGACACTTATTAACTATGTGACCTTGGGAAAGTAACTTAAAGTTGGTTTGCCTCAGTTTCTTCATCTGTAAAATGAGTTGGAAAAGGAAATGATGAACCTTTCCAGTATCTTTGACAAAACCCAAATAGTTTTAAAAAAAGTTAGGCATGACTGAAAAATGAACAATCATAATACTAAGACAGGTGGTGAAGGAATTCAAGTTCATAGATTAAAGATGAGTGCCACAAGAAATCCATGAAAGACATCGGCATCCTAGTCCTGGGGCTGGATATTAGAGAAAAGAGTGGAGCCATAGGATACAAATGGCCCATTGCATTCCACTTATAGACTGAATTTTCCATGTAAAAGACATTGGCAAATCCAGGGATGAAATCTATGAAAAAGCTTTAATACTAACCTGATTAACTGGCTTAACAGATTGTCAGTGGTATAAATAAGAGGAAACTTCATTTTTAACATTAATCTAGTCATAAATTAATAAGCAGAAGTAAGGAACTTTAAATTGTATGGGTTAAGGTTAAATGAACACAAATCTATTCATACACACAAACCACACACAGCAGGAAAGACTCAGTGGCAAATTCATGAATTAGAGTTTCTTTTTGTAGTTCTGTTGTAAAGGATAACATATCCCTGCTGTTCGTTGGCATAAAGTCAGAGCCTAGAGTTTGAACAAAAGATGTCAGGACAGGAAAACACTGCTTTGTAATGGAAGGCTAAATGATTTATAAAATTTAAGTATAAATAGGTTTCTCATACAAAATTTGCTAAGTAATTTTACATTTAACTTACATTGATTATGGCATACATCTGGGTACCAACTTGAAGAAATTCATCCATAAAGATGTATGCATCCCTATCTACAAACATCCAGAGAGACCATGCTGGTGACTGAGAGACCAGTTAAAACCAGAAGCAATCTAATTCATGAAAACCAAATCACCCAAGGCTCCATGTCTCAAAAGTCCCTTCTAATTGGCTCCAAGCTTTGCTAGCCTTATTTGAAAAAGAGAGAACTGATTTGCATCACTCTCTGCTCTTTTGGAAATGGTGTAGACACCCTTGCTATTTTTTGATTGGCTCCAAATGAGTCTCCATACTTAAGCTGGCTTTCCTCATCTCAGCGGTGGCATATACATGCATATATTCAAATGAAAGTGTTCATTTGGTTCTATGATATAATGCATCTTCATGAGAGTTTGATGTCACAGGAGCAGGAGCATTAAACTCCTGGTTTTAAATGATAAGCTTTAGGAACTGTTATGCTAAAATGATCACTAACATTTCAGCCTAAGAGTTTCCTACTTACAAAAGGGGTATGGAATATTTTATGACTCTTTATAGACAAAAGCTGCGTATGCTGATTTGTATAAGGAGGAGAAACGCATATGACTGGAAAACTTTGCATAATAACAATGTTTTGCATTTATGCAATGCTAATCTAAGAAGGAACTCAAAGCCTTCAATAAAAAAGAAAGTTCCATTAAAAAAATTCAGTTATGGAGTTCCAGTAATATATATTTTTATTAGCAAAAGGGAAAAATATTCTTAGTTACTTAGTTAACTTATTTAACTCTTAGTTAACTCTAACTACTTAGTTAACTCTTAAATTAACAATAAAATCTTATATAATCTAAATCTCTCAAATAACAACATTATATTTTTATACCCTTACTTTCTATTTTAGAATCAATACTGTGTTTTTGGGTCCAAGGCAGAAGAACAATAAGGGCTAGGCAATTGGAATTAAGAAACGTGCCCAGGGTCACGTAGTTAGGAAATGTCTGAGATCACATTTGAACTTCTCTAAACATGGCTCTCAATCCACTGATCTTCTGCTCTGATAATCTTTAACTCAAGGATTTCATAGTAGAACTGACCTCCACACTTATAGAAACTAACTTGTAAGTATGAAAGAATTTCTGTTATATCTCTAGCAAATGGTCATCCAACTTCTGCTTATATACTTCTAGGGCTAAGAATCTTCTGCTTCTTTAGATGAACCATTCTGCTTCATTAGAAATGTTTCTTTGTTTTCCCATATAAATCTGAAATCTATCTCATTGTGCCCTAATAACTTCCACCCATTCACATTTCTTCCTTCTCTAACCTAGAAGAAGAAGTCTAAACTGACAACACTTACTTAGGATTGTAAATTATAGATTTAGAATTAGAGAGGCACTTCATGGAGTATAATCGTCTAATTTGACAATTGAGGAAACTGAGTCCTAGAGAGGAAAAGGTGACTTTCCCAAGGCCTCAGTGATAGCAGATGACTGAAATTTGAACACACATGTTTTGCTACCAAGTCACCCTCTCTTAATGCTGCCTGAACATAGCTAGCAGACTTCTCAATGCTAAACATATCTTTTTTTATGAACCAATTCTCTCATGCAGCTAATATTAAAATTCTACACATATCAATTTATTCTAATTATGATCCATCATTTCAAATGTTGTATAAGTTCCACTTCTTCCTAGTGAATTTCTGGAATGTATATATAACAAAAATGTTGCCATACAGTAGATGAATGTTTTTAAGAAGAATGCTAATATTTAAGCAGCCAACTGGATTTTTGTCCTTCACAGTTTCCATGATGAGAAGCGAAACACGTATTCCAATGATGTTATCAATGCTTAAGATGCTTAGTATTCCTCTTTTGTAGCTGCCTTCAGAGTCTGTTTACAATCCCACAAGATATTCAGTCTGATTGTTGTAGTCACATGTTCTTTCCCCCAGTTTGATCTTTCATTTGATTCAACAGACTTGGCTTGTGGATAACTTTTTGTTTTTTTAACTTCTATGAATCAAATCCACCCTCAAAGTAAGAAGCTTTGCCATCATTGAGGATATTCTTAAGAACGTGCCAACAGCTACCAAGGCAAATTCAGAAGTATTTCTAGGAATGTTTTGGGTGGTGACAGAATTGCTGAAATAAATATATAGTAGCACAGAGTCTAATTTGAAGGGGATATGAAATTTGTTCCAAAAATTTATATATATATATATATATGCATATATATTTATAAATAAAACACATTACCTCAAAAATCCCTTTGGATGTATACACACAAGTGTACATGCTTGCATCTCTGGGTTTGTTTTGTATACTTTTTAGTTCACCCATAACAGTTATCAGATTGAATCTCTTGTGGGACTATAAACAGTCATTCTAAAAAACAATTTGTTCAAATAACCGCAAATTGTCTGTTATGGGTAATAACAATCTACCATAAAATGATACAATTCATATTCCCAATTTGAGTTGAAATGGTAGTACTTACAAACACAACTGAGGAAGGTAGATTTTAAATATCTCAATTGTTTCTGTATTTCATTCCACAAAGGGTGAAATCACAAAGATGAACTTTTATATACCAATGAGGCAGCACCTATGGGACTGGAGAAACATCCATGTCCATGTGATGGTTACTGGTCACTTTTAAAGCTTTCCTGACAATCATTCCAAGCCCACAGCCATGCTTTGTGCCCATAAATATGAAGGGATTAATCTTTCTGGGATTCTTTATAGACATACCTCTTATCTCTCAACACCCTCTGCACCACTGCAGTATGATAGTTTACAGAGAAAATTCTGATGCAGTCCATGACTATTGTTTTTTTAAAAAAAGAGAGTGGAGGGAAGGGAATATACCCTGAAAGGGGAGGCTTGGACCCTGAGGTATGGAGAGGGAGGGAAAGAGAGGAGAATCCCCCCTTCCTCAAAAGTGGGGTTCAGAGGAGACAGCAGATGTAATGGGTTGGCTCAGAGAGAGAAGAGGATGTTTGAAGATTTTCCCCCTTCTGCCTTCCCTCCTTAGCTAAAATTGCTCTCCCCAATTTGCTCTTGTTCCCCCTGTCCCCCCTCCACTATTCAAGTCTGAAAGGTCTCCCCTTGATCCGTTCACTCACACTTAGCTTGGGGAACAGATAACTATTTTAATGTCCACTCAAGCAGATAAAGAAAAGGAATAATGGGCAGGGAAGAATGGGAAAAGGAAAGTGGGGAAAGGGGGTCCCTGTCTCTATCTAAACCCTTTTCCCTCCCTCCTCAAGTTTGGGAGGAACTCTGGCCTTTGCAGCCTGAGCCCCCCTGAGAGAAAGTCAGGGGGACTTACCCTTAGGCAACAGGAGCTGAGGTAAAGTCTGCTCAGGTTTCTCTTCAGAAATTCCCTTCAATTGGGAAGTGTTGGGCAGAAACATTTCCAGTTACCAGCAGGAAAAATGGGTAACTGTCAGGAGAAAGTTTTTATCCACTTTCTCTCTTCCACCTCTCCAGATGGAGAGAGACCCTCACTGTTCACCAGCCAGAGTCTTCTCTCCTCAGAAATTCACTCCTGTGGCCCCTCCCCCATCTAGGTGATCAATTTAATATACTCTTCAGTCTGGCACTTTTTCTCTAGTGCTAGCCTCTATCACACTATGGTCCATAATAAATCACATCCTTATTGTACTTGCAGGTTATATAAAGTATTTATTTCACAGTAACCCTGTGAATTAGGTAGCATGCATATTATTGTCTTTTAAAAAAATCCTTATCGTCTGATTTAGAATCAATACTAAGTATTGGTTACAAGGTAATAAAGCCTGGGCATTTGGGATTAAGTAATTTGCCCAGGATCACATAGCTAGGAAGTGTCTGAGGCCAGATTTGAAACAAGGACCTCTTATCTCTAGGCCTGACTCTTGATCCACTGAGCCACCTAGTTGCAACTTGCACCCCTTTATTTATTCATTTTTTTAAACCCTTACCTTCAGTCTTGGAGTCAATATTGTGTATTGGCTCCAAGGCAGAAGAGTGGTAAGGGCTAGGCAAAGGGGGTCAAGTGACTTGCCCAGGGTCACACAGCTGGGAAGTATCTGAGGCCACATTTGAACCTAGGACCTCCTGTCTCTAGGCCTGGGTCTCAATCCACTGAGCTACCCAGCTGCCCCCTATTTATTCATTTTTTACAAATGAGAAAACTAAGTTATACAGAAGTTAAATGACTTCCTCAAGATTACATTATTAAACTACTAAAAAAATTCACCTAAAGTTTTCTTTCTCCAAAACCATTTTTGTCTCTACCATGATATGATGCTTTCATGACTTCAAGAATTGAGGAAGTATTGATAGAACAGACAGATGAACAAGATTCATAAATAATATAATGAAATATTTTAGTGTTTCATAAACTCATGAACATTGGCTCCTTGGGTGCCGAGTACTGGAGACAGAGTCTATTCAACAAATCTCCTGGAAAAGCCACGAAAAGTTTGTGAGAAATTAACTTCATAACATATGTTAACTTAAAAAAAATGAAACTGGGTACCTTTTTCAGTGATAGTTAAGAGAGAAATTCTTAACTCAAAAGGGACAGTCAGGATGCTAAAAGATAATGTAGGCAAATTTGACTACATAACATTTTAAAAGCTTTTTGCATAAATAAAACCATTTTGCAAAATAAGAGGGAAAGAATCTTTAGATGGGGGTGGTCTTGGCATTAATTTTTGTTTGTTTTTGCCTAAACTTGTAATTTCACTTGTATAATGATTGCCTGGAGGGTAAACTTTGTCAATAAAGATGAGCACCTGTTCTCAAATTTAAGATTCCTAGCGCCTCAAAGCCTAGCCTTCTAACCTGACTTGAATATTTTCTTTTTTAAAATGTTCAGCTTAGAATCAAAACCGTGTATTGGTTCCAAGGCAGAAGAGTAGTAAGGGCTAGGCAATGGGGACTAAGGGACTTCCCCAGTCACACAGCTAGGAAGTGTCTGAATTGGAATGCAAAACTTCCCATTTCTGAGTCTGCTTCTCTATTACCTGAATCACTTCACTGCCCCCAATTATTTTCTTAATGGACACTACTGATCTCCCATTTATCCAACCAGAAAATCTCCACCATCTCTGATTCCTTCTTCTTCTTTAATCTGTACTCATATCTAATTGGTAATATATCATGATTCACATTGGTAATATAATCGTAGATCTTGAAATCCCCTAGTCCAATCCTCTCATTTTCAAATGAAGACTGAGCTATGACTCAGGCCACATACAGAGTTAGCATCAGAAGACATTGAAATCCATGCCCTCTGACTCCAGAATCAGGGCTTTTCCCCATCTACCCTATTGACTTTTAAAATAATAGTTCAGTGACACAGATAATTTTCCTTTGAAATTCACTAATTTCCAAAGCTGTGTTTAGTTTCTCTCTTTTTTTCTTTTCCTCTTATAAAAGTTATGGCTAAACATGGTTCAAGATGATTTTTCCTATTGAAATCGGATGTGAGTAATGGCGACTTAGAGTCTTCCACTGAAAAGAATTGTTATCCAAAGGGAAAGGCTTATTGTCCTGCTATATGGAGTATGCTTCCAATGAAGACCCTTCTGGAAAAAAATGCAATGTTTCTTCAGAACCGAGATAAGTAGAGAAATGACATGTGCTGTTGCATCTAGAGGCCTTTTCTGTGGACTATTTTGTAATTCCCCTAATGGATCCCCATAAGAATGAAATTGAACACTTTTGCAAAAGGAAATAAGTAGCCTGTTTTCACACCCACTCAGTTATTATTTTTAAATAATGGCAAGAAGCCCACAAGGTTTTTCTATTTGTTTGGTGGTGTTTGTTGATCTTTTAATATGCTTACATCCTTGTTGACAAAAAAAGGAGTGGAGGTTCTTAAGCTATGTTGTAGAGACTAAGACTGGAAAAATGACAATTTAAAATTTTTCATTTGTCATCCACAGTTCAAAGATCCATGATACAATGCTAGGGCATGAATTGACATGGCCTATACTTAGAGATAAGAAAAGAGGGACGAAGAAAGTCAAGCTCTCTAAGATGGGAGTAATGGACGTAAAAGATGAAATTCTCCAAAGACTATCTTCTATTTGTTCTTTCCACTTTGGCCTCAAAAATGAAATATAGCCTGACTCTCCCTGTCGAATCTGAAAATGAAATTGGTTTCTTCCTCCTGTTTTGGGTATCTTCAACAGCTGATGGTTCAGCTGATGATGAATGAGGTTGAAGGAATTACAGTCAGCACCTTTTTCCTGTGAGGCCTGCTTTGTAGGCATTCATTGCTTTTTGACATTTTTTGGACCAAAGAAGTCACAAGGAGCTAATCTGCATGATAAAAACACATTATCTTTGTGACTCCTGGAGGTCATTGCCAAGGCAGAGTTATATCGACTGAAATGGACTTGGAAGTTGAACTGCTAGTCCTCAAATCACCTTAAAATTGGGTTTTATCCAAAAATCTTTGTTCAAAAACATCTTTGGAGGAATTTGATATGTGTTAATTTTAAACATCCAGAACATAAAAAAAAATTCCAGAATCCCAGATCATTGTATTGGAGATTTAGACTTCATCTGGTCCAACCCCCTCATTTTACCAGTGATGACAATGAGGTCCCTTAAGGGTGAATGACTGGCCCAAAGTCAATGAACTAGTAGGTGGCAGAGGCAGGATTAAACCTAACTCCTCTCATTTCATTACCATTGTAATATTTATTGGGTATTTTAGTAAGACCGTGTTAGCCTCTCAGCATAATTGGAATTTCAAGGTGTTAGCAAGAGGAGGTACAGGCCTAGAGGTATGATGACTCTTCACTGAAGGTTTTCCAAAATGGTCTAATTTTTAATGTTCTGATTCTATTTCCTATAAACTAATGTAGTGTCCATAATATTTTAAAGTTGGTCAAATAGCCATTTAATGAAGCAAAATAAGAACTCATAAGGTTAAAAAAATAAATCTCTTACCTTCTATCTTGGAATCAATACTGTATATTATTTTCAGGAGAGAAAAGTGGTAATGGCTAGGAAATGGGGGTTAAGTGACTCATTCAGAATCACAAAGCTAGGCAAGATTTGAACTCAGGAACTCTCATCTCTAGTCCTGGCTCTCTACCCACTGAGCTACCTAGCTATCTCTAAAATCATGAGATTTAGAGAGATATAAATGATGGAAAATCAAAGACTAACCTAAAAGAGCTTTACAATAAGTCTGTATTAACCTAAATTATGTTCATCCATTGTGATGACTGTAGAATGTATTCATGGGGGTAGTATGTGACCCAATGGTAGAGACATCCCTAGACATAACATCTGTTAACATGGGGTTTATTATCTATGTGGACTTGGGAAAGTGACTTAAGTTTCATCATCTCTTAAAAAAAAAAAGAGAAAAGTTAATTTCTCAAGTCTCTTCCAGATCTTGATATCATGATCCTCCAAACATGTTGATTATTTTGAAGATTAGAAATGGTTATTTCTGGCATGTTTTGCTTAGGATTTATGAGGAGAATGAAGGATATGTAGTGGAAATAAATTGTAAATATGAAGAAAGTGGTACTACATGAATTTCCAAATGACATTTTCCCTTTTTAGCAAGAAAACTATCACGGTACAGAGAAAAGTTCCTATTCTACAAGTTTGCCATAATGTTTGTATTTTCTTTCCTTTTTTAAAAAAGTCATACACTTAAGTTTAGGGTAGAAAAAAACTGCTTGGTCTGCAAAATTTCCATAGATCCCATTCATATTTAATGATACTATCCATCCCCTTCCTGTACTGGTTATTGAATATTCTCTATTTAATTCTGTATCATTTACTATGTTATGAGGAACATCTGGTTGTTTAGAGATACCAGTCTAACCCAGTCTCTCTTGAACCCTCCAAATGGACTTCAGCATGGTAGGACTGGTTGCTATCATTCACTATGAGATAACAGAACAATGTAATTTTTTTAATCACAGAAGATAAACTCAAGTCTCACAACCTTGACTCCAAGTGTTTTCCTTGACTGTGATCTCGTTTATAATGCCCTTTTGATTGTAAGCTCTTTGAGATCAGAAATTGAGTTTTTGTTTTTCTTTGTTTGCCCAGAACTTAGCACGGTATCTGTCATATGATATCCCTCAGAACATGCTAGTTGACTGGATGGATCAAACCATTATGGCATTTGTTTCTCTATATGTGTGTATTCACATACAGATTCATGAAAGCATGATACTTTGATATCTTGACAAAAGCTGAAGAGTTACTTTACCTGAATTCTTGTGAAAATAGAATCAAGCAACGATAATATATTCAAAAAGTTTAGTGACCAAACATTTCATGTTTTCCAGGAATATGAGTTTCTTTCCTTTTATCTTTCTCTCTATCACTATATTAAAAGAATGTGTTCTTGTATCTATTGAATGCAGTGAAAACTGAAATTTTTTAGTTATCTGAAAAGATGAATCAGACGATTATCAGCAATACAAGGATCAAGAACAAGTCCAAGGAATTCTTTACGAATATCTTATCCACTGTGATAGAAAGAACTGACAGTCTAAATGCAAATTGAAGCCTGCCATTCTTCACTTTATTTCCAGCATGAATTTTTCTCTAATGTAAGCAATATGTATATTCTTTCACAATATGATGAAAATGGGAATATATATTATATGATAACAGATATACAACCTCTATCATATTACCTGCCATTTTGGAGAGAATGAAGGGGTGGGAGGAAGGGAACAATAATTGCAAAATGTCAGATGATTACTAAAAATTGTTTTGGCATGGAAAAATAAAGTAATTAAAAAAGAGGAATTGGGAAATAACATAATCATTAAATATTAGCAGCAACATATATGAAGGACATTAAGCCAATATGAAAGAAATATTACTTAATATTAAAGAATATTAATATTCTTAATATTAAGAATATTAAGCACTTAATATTAAAGAATAAGTATTATATTATAAAAATTCTAGTTTAGGAATTCAAACACCAGATTTCTGGGTCCTACTTCTAATACTATATAGATATGTATCATGTATAATACACTACATTTATTATAGCATGTTATATAAATATATGTTTTATAGTATAGCATGATATATAAATATTATATAAGTATTATAGTATATATAATATATAAATATTCTAATATATGATATGCATATATGAGTCTCTGTCTCTCTTCTCTCTTTGTCTCTCTTCTCTCAGTCTCTCTTTCTCTTCTCTCTGTCTCTCTCTCTGCCTCTCTGTCTCTGTCTCTGTCTCTCTCTCAGTCTCTCTCTGTCTCTGTCTCTGTCTCTGTTTCTCTGTCTCTGTCTCTGTCTCTGTCTCTGCCTCTGTCTCTGTCTCTGTCTCTGTCTCTCTGTCTCTCTCTCTGTCTCTGTCTCTCTCTCTCTCTCTCTCTCTCTCTCTCTTTCTCTGTCTGTCTTCCCAATGAAGGCTATGGGCTCCTATCTTTTGCCTTGTTTTGAATGCCTGGTACCTAGTAGGTTCTTACTAAAAGCTTATTGACTAATTAAATTTCATTTCCAAGAAACCTGTAAAAACCATCTATGCCCTATCCCTCCACCTCCTTAGAGAAACACTTTTATCCTCAGGACCCAACTTTGGTCTCCATTTATTTTTAAACCAGTCAGATAAGGGTTCTTTGTGGAACGTTCCATTAACATACCAATGTAACTAACTAGAGCTTGTTCCGGGGAGAGGAGAGGACATCCTCCCAGGTCTCCCTAGTTGTGCCTAGGATACTGTGGATCACCACCCAAGGACCAACTCTGAAAATTACAGTTGTTTTTTCCTCCAATAAGAACTGAGGCATTTGTACTGTGTTGGAAGACCCAGAGACCACATGTAGATTTAAGGGTACACAAAATGACTGTGGAGCATAGTTTTGTTTCTCCAACTGAAGCTAACTGGCCATGTCTGGGATTAGACTTGTAATTTTGGCCTCATTAGCACCAACTGAGTTAAACAGTCCACAAGCAAACTCAATAGAGCCATAAGCACCACCTTCAAGGTGTTAAAAGCATCACAAAGGGAACAAATTAAGGTTTGCTGAATGTGAAAAGCCCCAACTGTTAGTGACAGAATTACATTTTTAAATTTTCAATGAGGGATGCAGAATGGGGGGGGGGGGAATCTATTAAGAAGTACGTGATAGCTTACTTTAATAATGTCCCTTTTCAATGCTGATTTTAATTTACATTTTATAAATTATACAATATTTTATGAGGTAAGTGAAGTCATTTAATATTCCATAGTCTGACACTGTATTTTTGGCAGCTTATAGTTTTGAACATATAATTTCATATTCCCTGATTCAGTAATAAGCTTTCCAAAGGTGAGACCTGCAGAAATGTTGAAATGAGTTATTCCATCTCCCTGTCAATTTTTAAAAAGTAATTTCCACATTAAGCACTGTTCGTATACATAGAATCACAGGGGTGTTGGGTATGTCTGCTGCAGGTGCTTACATTTAGCTAATGTTTCATCAGGAATGTCTATTTTAATCATTAGAGAAATTTAAAGTAAACATTCAAGTAGAGACTTAAATGAACTCATTATTTGTAAGTAATATGTTACTACTACTAATAATAATATAGCTAACATTTATATAGCACCTACTTTGTGCCAGGCACTATGCTAAGAGTTTACTGATTATAATCTCATTTGATCCTAACAATGACCTTGAGGTAGGTAGTATAATCAGTTTTATTTTGTGAATGGGGAAACCAAGGCAAACAGGTTTAATGACAATCCCAAGGTCATAAAGTTAGGAAATGCTTAGGGAAGGGGACAGAGTAAACTTGTGATTTGTGATAAATATAAAGGATTACAAAATTCCAATTCCTGGTACTTCATGAAAGAAAACATAGTTCTTGCCTATCATTTAGTTCTTTGAATTTTAAAAGGGCCAATCTTGATGTGAATGTACTAATAATATATCATGGAAGAAGAATTTCATGACCCATTTCAGAAATGATTTTCAGTTCAATCACTTAGCATATAGGATTTCCCATGTCATTTCCCATGCAACTAAGGAGAACCTAGATGCATCATCTGACATATTTCAATGACATTGATGCGTTTACTTTAAAATTGTGCTTAGAATAATTCTGCCACTTATAATTTAAAAAATTATTTAAAAATATTTTTCCATGTTCACATTAGTCATTTCCTTTCCCTCCTCTCTTGTCTCCTCCCTCCCAGAGTGGACAAACAATTCCACTAGGTTGTACAAATGTTATCACTTGATACCTATTTCCACATTATTCATTTTGTTATAGAATGATCTTTTAAAGACTAAATCCCAAATTACATACCCATATATACATGTGATGTCATATGTTGTTTTTTTGCATTTCTACTCCCATAATTCTTTCTCTCAATGTGGTTAGCATTCTTTCCCATAAGTCCTTCAGAAGAATCCTAAATTCTTCCAATTATGTGTAAATTAGTTTTTTCTAGCACTGGTTTTAGAATACTGTAATGTATGTGTTCTTAATAATGTGTGTGTGTGTGTGTGTGTGTGTGTGTGTGTGTGTGTGTACTTGTGTTAGACTATTTTGAGAGTCTGGTGAAGCTTATCAACCCTTACTCAGAATAATATACTTAACTTATATGCATAAAATAAAACATAAAGGATTAAAAAATAAACCAATTATATGATTATAAAAATGTAATATTTTTTTTTCTCAAAACAAGTTCATAAACTCTGCAGTCTATTCTTTAAAGGCCACGGGCACAAAATTAAGCATGTCTATCTAAAGGTATTTTCAATTATATCAAAAGATGTCATGGAAGTTCTAAAACTTCACAAATTTTAATTGATGTTGAAATAAGTATTTTCCATGCATTTTAAAACATTACGTACATGCTTATAACAGCATGGATATGACCCTGGAAATCTCTCAAAATGGAACATAAGTCTGGAAATTTCTAAAATCTTGTAAGTCTTCAAATATAGTTTTATAAATGGACCCAGTTTGCTGTGAAATGACTAAGCTAGTAAATGATACAAAGAATCATCAGCAGTGGGATAGCTTGTATATAATGAATTCACTGACTATGGCAACCCATGAGACATGAAAATTTTAAATGACCCTCATTCCTTTTTACCCTCCATAGCAATATGTGGAAGAATGCTAGGAAAGGGTTAGAATCACATAATTTTAGATTTATTATATGTGTCAACATAAGTATAGATATTCTAAATTTGAGATTTTTGTCTAAATATCAGAAAATAAATATATGATTGGATGAACAGAACTACATCCTTATTGGTATTATTATTTTAAATGAAACAATAATCACAAAAGATTTGAAGTTAAATGGAAGATTGATCACTAGTTGTCCTTGGAGAGCCAAACATACTGAGCAGAATTTGCTCTATCACATATCCATAGAAAGAAAGAACTGTTATTTTGTGGGGCACTTAATTATCCCATCTTTTAATGCTCAAGATGATTATAAACAAAAGACCATGATGAAGGTGATTAGTACTTATGAATCAAAATTTGTTGTACAATATAAAAAGATAAATAATTTTTTGAAGACCTTAACAAGATCCTGCAAGGAAAATCAATATACACTTAGATACTTATTTCTTCAATATGAAATTGGGTACAAGACTAAGTGGTGAAAAATGTATTAAGAAAATGTGATTAGCCTTCAAAAAACAGAAGTAGTCAAAGGCTTTAGATTTTATGATTGTCAGTTGTCTTCAGTCTAGTTTCCAGAGTTGAACTGCCATACGTTCAAAATCTACTGCAAAGATGGCAACTCAGATGGGATGTCCATGTTGTTCCAATGGCAAATACATGCTTGCCTAAAAGTCTATTTTATGGAGAACTCACATGAGGTAAGTGCTCACTGGGAGTTCACTACAAGTGGCATGAGAACACTCTAAAAGTCACTCTGCAGAACTTTGGTATTCATTGTGAGACATGAGAGAAACTGGCACAAGACCATCCATCATGGCATCCATGCATCAAAGACGATATTGTGCTCTGTGAACAAAGCAGAACTACAGTAGCTCTAAAGAAACATAAGCTCTGAAAATTTAGAGACATCTCTATCCCAAAAGGTCACACAGAAAGGCTATTTGTGCCTTACCTGTTATAGAGTCTTCTGAGCTCCTATTGATCTGATTAATCAGACAGGTATATGTTCATTCACCCCCAACATAGTGATGCCATTTTCATCCTCTTTAAGAACAATTGAACAACAACCACCATGCATAATTTCTTTCAAAAGAGAGTACAAAGGTGCCAAATGTAGTAAGCGCCAAATAATATCACAAAAACATGAAACTGACTCTACTGTGACTGAAAATTACTAATTACCAATATAGAAACTATTTCAGAATCAGTTGTTTGATTACATTGACTCATTAGAGCAATAGACAAAATCAGCATAAAACTGGATAAAAGGCTAAAGATGAGAAGTCACTTTGTATAACTGTACTGCATTCAAACTAATTTGCTCAAATTAAACGTAAATGCCTAAAAATGGAAAATAAAAGAAAACTATGAAGTTATCGATCTTATTTACTATCATTTCTTCTAAAAGCTCCAATAATATAAAGCTGATTCCACAGTGAGGATGCCAAACAACCAAGAAACTATATTAACCAGCAAGTAGTTTTGCTCCTTAAAAATAATTACCTTTTGATAGGTATTCACAAACCCAATTCTTATTCATAATTATTTGAGTTAAATTACTTTTAAGGACTATCCTAACTATGAAATTCTATAAATCCTGTCAAATAGA
This sequence comes from Monodelphis domestica, assembly GCF_027887165.1. Taxonomy (NCBI): domain Eukaryota; kingdom Metazoa; phylum Chordata; class Mammalia; order Didelphimorphia; family Didelphidae; genus Monodelphis; species Monodelphis domestica. Next base: position 79,684,800 of record NC_077230.1, read on the forward strand.
AAGGCATGATAGGTTATCTGTAATTTTTAATAAAACTAGATATCAAAATTTTACCCAAAAAGGAAGATTTAAGATTGTCAGTAATAAAAGCTTTCAAAATAGTGGAAAAATCAGTGTAAACAAATGTACTAAAAATTTGATTCATGACCAACCAACTCACATAATCTTAAAAGTATTCATATTGAAACTGGCACAACAATAATAAGATAAAATTTAATAAATACATCAATATATCTTTGACAGCCCATTTTCAACAACATTGTCAGAACAAACACCAGACAGAGTGAAACACGACATTGGGACATCTATCCTTTTTGGAATGAACATACAAGGAAGTTGAAGTTTCATATAAAAAGATCAATTGAAGAAAATTGAATGGATTAGACAAAGTAGACATTGAGGAAATATTCACTGGATGTCACATCATGTAAAAATATTGGGAGACACAAGATGATCACAATAAACCCCTAAAAGACATAAAAGTGATACTAAGTAAAGTTTGCAGAACCAAGAGAATGTTGTATGCAGTAACAATAATTATGTGTGATGATCAACTGTCAATGACTTAACTATTTTCAACAAGGCAAGCACCCAGAAAAACTCCATGGCAAAACAAAGGATATCTACCACCATAAAAGGAACAGATGGGGTCCAAATGCAAATTGAAACATTCCATTCCTTATTTCATCCATGAATTTTTCCCTAGTGTAAGTGATGTCATCTTTCACAACATGAAATATATATTATATAATAATATATGTACAACCCATATCCTATTATCTACTTGCTCAGGGAGGGTTGGGAGAGAGAGAATATGGGTTTCAGAATATCAGAAAATGAATGTTAAGAAATTTTGACAGTAATCTGGAAAAAAATTAAATGTATAATAAAAAAAAGGCTTGGGAGCTAATTGCATAATAATATGTCTCTGGGAAGGAAAATCCCAAGAGTGTGATTGACCCAGAACATACTTAGCAAGAACTGATTGTTAAATATTCAGCTGGAGAATTTATGCCTTGGAAATTGACAGACTCTACAAATAAGGGCTATTTAATTAATTTGTTGAATGTTCAGATGTCAAAAAGTTATAGAGAAAATGCTCATAGCGCAAATTAAACTTAAAAGTGTGTCTTCCTTTTCAGGAAGCTGGTTATTAAACATTTACTAGCACACTACTGGGAAGATCTCAAAGGAAGAAAAGATCAATGATGACATTACTATCCAAAAGTGGCAGTCAGGGAGTATCAATAACTACCAACCCATATGCCAAACTTTTCCTCTTTATGAAACCTTTATGAGAATGATAAACACATGTATCAAGGGTATGCTTGATGAAAATGTGAGGAGGGAACAATCAGGCTTTTGCAAATGTGTGTCTGCAACAGACCACATTTGCAACCACATAATTGACTGAGCAGCACAGATAATATAAGATCCTGCCGTGCTGATTTTTTTGTTGATTACAAAGAAGGCATTTGACTTGGTATTTCAAAATAATCTTAAAGGTCTCCTGTAAGAAGAAAGCTATCATGAATATGTTAAGAGAACATACTATTTTTTGTAAATGCAACCACAGAGATAACATTACTAAATGTCTCTATAATTATTAATATTAAGGCATAAAGTGGGAGGATGCACATTCACCAAAGGTATTTATCACTATCATGGAGGATAATATAAACAAGGTCCAGCAGGAGGACAATTCCTCTAGAGATGGTGAGATTCTCTAGACCCTCCTGATTGCAACTGACTTTGTGCTGACTTCACCAAGCCCCCAAATATTATTGGAACTTTCTAATGTGATTTTTTATTAATCATAATAGTAATAACTGACATTTATATAGTGCTTTAATTTTTTCACAGTGCTTTCAATGGTTTTAACCCATATGATCCTTGCAGCAACTCTGGAAGCTTTATAATAGAGATGTCCCACTTTTACAGAGGAGGGAACTGAGAGTCAGAAAATTTAAGTGCTTTGTCAAAGGTCATGCAATTATGAAGTATCAGAGGCAAGACTTGAACACAGGTTTCTCTTGAGAGTAAAATATTTAAGTCTAATATTCTTTCTGGTAATACATGCTATATCTATTCAAAAGAATAGAGATTATTCCAAAAAGATCCTCCTAATCATCAAGACTGGAGATAAAATTAAAAAAAATACCTATTTTAGAGATGATCACATCCAACTTGTCAGTTTGCTGAGTTAGTACCAGCAAGATAGATAGACAAATAGGTTAGGATCAATTGGGATAATATTTATAAAGCATTTAGCACAGAACCTGGTACATAGTAGGTGTTCAATAATTTTTTCCCTTTCTTCCTTTTTGGGGCTCAATTTTTTTAACCTATAAAATTAGGGGGTTTGAGGGTGATATTTCTAATTTTCTTTCCAGCTTTTCCAAAGTCTATTGTTCTATCATCATATGAAGCCAGAGTTATACTTTCCCCCAATTTGAGTCAAACCTCTGCTTTCATTGGTATAGGGAGCTCCCTCTAACAGTAGTACTTATTAGTATCTTCACTAAAGTTTATATGTTAGAATAGTTGCTTAGGGAAAGTAAAAATTTTAGTGACTTGTCCAAGGTGACATAACATATTTTCATGTGAGAAGCAATATTTCAACTGTGACAGAGGCTGGCACTAGAGAAAAAGTGCCAGATTGAAGAGTATGTGAAATTGATCACCTCAAAGGGGGAGGGGCCCTGGAGTAAAATCCTGAGGAGAAGAAGACTGACTGGGAGAGCAGTGAGACTCTTGGTCTGGAGAAACTGAAGAGAGAAGGTGGGAAAAAGACTTTCTCCTGAGGGTTACCCATTTTTCCTGCTGGTGACTAGAAATCTTTCCCCCAACTCTTCTCAATTGAAGGGACTTCTGAAGAGAAACCTCAACTCCTGTTGCTCAGGGGTGAGTCAACCTAACTTTCTTTCAGGGGGCTCAGGCTGCCCAAGGCCTGAGTTCCCCCCCAAACTCAAGGAGGGAGGGGAAAGGTTTTAGATAGAGATAGGGACCCCATTTCCCCATTTTACTTTTCCCATTCTTCCCTGCCCATTATTCTTTTGTATTACCTGATTGAGTTAACATTAAAAGTTATCTGTTCCCCAAGCTCCCCAAGTTATCAAGTTCCCCAAGTGTGAGTGAATGGATGAAGGGGAGACCCTTTGGTCTCAAGTAGTGGAGGGGGGACAAGAGGGAGGAGAGTGAATATGGGAGAGTGGTTTTAGCTAAGGAGCAAAGGCAGAAGGGGGAAAATCTTCAAATCCCCTCTCCTCTCTCTGAGTCAACCCATTACATCTGTTGTCTCCCCTGAACCTTGCTTTGAGAAGGGGTTTCTCCTTTCTTTCCCCCTATCTATACTGAAGCTTCTTTGGGGTACAAAACTTCCCTTTTATCTTTTTTGAATATACAACCCAGGTCTTCCTGATTCCAAGATTAATTTTTTTATTTACCATGTCATGTTGCCTCAGAAAAAAGTTCAAGTATTTGGCCCCAAACAAAATGGAAAAAATTCAGAGGTAGGGGAAGGATTAACATGTCATTGCTGCTTATTTTTTTTTCTAATGAAAAGTATTACTTACCTGGTTTGCACTGGACACATTTGATTTTCCTTTGAAATTGTGGTAGGATGACAGATCAAAGGAAGAATAGAGCTGATTTGCTTCTATTGTGGAGGGTGTTTCAAAGATACCATTCTTTCTCTTCTGACCTTTTAGATGTTAGTTTCATTTTAGATTATGGTTTGCCTTCTCCCTCATTGTTGTTTATGTGTTTCAGTGATGTCCAATTCTTTGTGACTCTGTTGAGGGTTTTCTTGGTAAAAATAAGAATAATTTGCCATTTCCTTTTCCAGATCATTGCATACATGAGGAAGTTGAGGCAAACAGGTTTACATGTCTTTCCCAAGGTCACAAAACTAAAAAGTCTGAGGATGGATTTGAATTCATGTCTTCCTGCTTCTAGGCTATTAACTGTACCCTCGTAGTCCAATTTGATCTTACGACCTTCCAAATGCCCACTTAGATGAAAATACTATACTGCCCTCCTCTACCTTTAATATGCTCTATATCAGCTAAGCAGGGACTGAATCTTAGTGAGTTTGAATATGAGGGAGGTTGGAGAGGTAAAAGAAAAATATAAAGGCAGAGAGACAGAGAAAGAGAGAGACAGAGAGAGAGAGAGAGAGAGAGAGAGAGAGAGAGAGAGAGAGAGAGAGAGAGAGAGAGAGAGAGAGAGAGAAAGAAAGAAGAGAATTTCCTTGCTTAATGAATATTTATTACAAACTGCTGCTTATTACCTTCCAAAGATTTTTTTTTAATACACTTCTCATGTCTTTCATCTGTTTCATGTTACGGTTTATCTAACTGTGAAAATTGCATGCGTCAGGTAAATGTTGATTTACATGCAAATTGTCTTCACTAAACTTGCCTTTAAGTGAAATAAGATTTGGAAATTATTTTTTCTCATTAATTTGTAGTTTCAAAAATGCAAATAATCTAATTCATTTGTAAATAGAAAACAATTTGTTGGAGTTTGCTTTGCCATTTCACCCCCTTCCTTGTGCTTTACATACATGTCTATGTTTATTGAAATCAAACTGAGGAGCTATTATGCCTCATGTTATTTTATCCAGGCTTTTAAAAATGGAAAACACAAAAGATGAACTCCTGATCCAAGTTCATGGCCCTAGTCCATATACTTCCTGTGAAAGGCCATAAGCACATAATAAAAGTCAGAAAACAACCATTTAAGTTAAAAAAAGAAAACAAAACACAATAAAGCCATAGATGAAGGAAATTCTTTAAATCCCCATGTGATCTATTTCTGGCCTATTTTTTTCATTCTAATTGCTTTTTTTTGGTAAAGAATATTATAACTCAAAAGATTTTTTTCTAGTTTAGCTACCATAAAAGTGAAGCTAAAGAGAATCAATTACTAAATAAAATAGTATAAGTGAAAAAAATGCTATGACACATATTTGTGAAAACCTGTAATTTCATCAAAGTAAGAAGATGCTGGTGAGGAACTCCTTTTACCAGTTCAGATTGGCATCTTCTTCTCAATGTATGACCTTAGAGAGTTGCTGGGTAGGGGGAAAGTTTGGAGAGGTCCCGTGACTTGCTTAAATTGACACAGTGAGTGTCCATCCTAGAGGTACTGCTTGAACTCAACTCTTCTTGACTACTATAGCTTCTTCTAGCTACTATATAACTCAGAGCATGCAACGATCAGTGTTGGTTCCAGATGACTGATGCAGAAATACTCTCTTTCTCTTGGTAGAAAAGTGGTAGACTCTCAATAAAGACAGAATACCATGTTCTCTGTCAGTCTTTTTGCTCCTCTGTTTTTTCTCTGTTCATTAGAATAGAGCAGAGTTGGGAAACTAGGAAATGAATGTGGTATAAATATCAAACAAAGGGCATAAATACAATTCTGCAAGAATTTTTTTTTTCTTTTTAAAAATAGCCTTGGTCTCTGAAGAAATGCTTGTTTCTTCAGAAATAGGGCCAAAGAAAAAGAAAAGTAACATGATATACCTGGAAAGACCTAAAATGCTAACATAACAGAGAAATGTAAGGTTACAGAGAAATAAAAGGTACTTCATTGGGAACATCAGCAGTCATGCCAGTATATTCAATGAATGACGTCCAAATATACCCAGAATCACATTTTAAGCTAATGTTTCTTTTCTTAATCTTATTTTTAGTTTTACATTCTCTCCTTTTCTCCCTTCCCTCTCCAGTCATTGAGAAAACAAGAAAAATAACACCTTTCCTGCATATATAGTCATTCAAAACATATTTCTACATTAGCCATGTTCCAAGAAAAGAAAAAAGAAAAAGTAAAGAAAGAATAAGATTAAACAATGCTCATTCAATATTGTTAATATATTACATCCAAACCCTATCATAGCAGAGGAAAACACCGATTTGGGGATTAGTAAAGATTTTTTTTTGCCATTCTATTGGTACTCAATTCATTAATAACTATTATACAATTTACTACACCCAAAAGGGCATATTATTGGCATTATAAGTTATACTACACTATTATCTAATAATAATTATATTCTTTATCTCCATTATCCTGTCTGTTATTGAAATAGCTGCACTTAGCACAGTGCCTGGCACATGGTAGGAACCTAATAAATGAGTTTTGATTTACTGACCGGGATGAATTGTTCCCAAAATTGTTTTTAAGAGCCTACAGAAGTTGGTCTTATGTCTCAATACGTTAATTCAGTTACAAAAAATAAAAAAAACATCATATCCATTTTAGCAAAAGATCATAGAATATGAAATTTAAAAGATGAATAGCAGTCCACCAGTTTGTCACAAGATTAGCACAGTTCCACTGGAAAAGAGAATGAGATAATAGCAATAATAATAGTAGTTCACATTTATGTAGTTTTTTAAGGTGTGAAAAGCAATTTGCATTCATCATTAGTAACCTCACAGCAACCCTGGGACTAAGTGCTATCATCCTAATTTTACAAAAGAAGAATCTGAGACTCAGGTAGAGGATGAATTATGTGCTCAGGGTCACCCCAGCATGGAGGTAGGAGCTGGGATTCGAATCCTGTTCTTCTGATTCCAAATCCTTTATCCCAGATCATAACTTAGCACACAGACCCAACCTTAGCACACATTGCCGTGATAAACTCTAAAATATGATAAACAAAAGTAAGAAAAGAAACTATTTCCCAAAGATGGAAATAGACAAACAAAAAAATATTGGCAGAGGAGTATCATCACCAGTACTTAAGATAATATTATACACTCTGGAGCATTTTGAACTAAACTTCATTAGAGAGCTGGTAGCAATGATAACTGTTAGCAACAGTTTATTTTGCTAATGAATGTAATAGTCATTTGTTAATCAATTTTTAAAAGCTTGTAAACAATTTAGCCTCTGATTTCTCTTAGTAACTATCAAAGGAGAAGTAGGGAAAATGTGTTAACTAATGAATTTTTTAAGTTAATCATGTGAGGGAATTTCCTTGTTAATATTAGCACCTATTTATAAACATTGAATAACTTGAGGAGAGATGAGTGATTCTCATCTATTCTGGTTGGTACTAAGTAATTTCTAAATAATGGGAAAATACTCAAATCTACTTCTCAGGGACTTGCACTAGGAAATCCCTGACAAAAGATGTATCCCCATCTGCCATTAGCACCAGCTCTCTTAGTAAACAGTCAACATCTGGGCCAGTCACAGGGAAATCTCAATACAGTTAATGAGTATCACATTTCACAGGTCTAAGGCTGTGAAAAACATCCTTTTTCTAAAGATACTTAAAACAACAACACTAGAAGCTTATTGGTTTTAAATGATATTTACAGCATTATTGCTTAACATGAATAAAATCTAAGAATAGAAGTATATTTAATCCATAGAAATATGAAATAATTATCATGCATATGTATGTATGTATATATGTATGTGTGTGTATATGTGTGCATTTTGTCTAAGTCAGTGGGATCAGGAACTCTTTTTGCCTTTCTTTGTGTCAATAGTGCTAAGCACAGTGCCTGTCACATTTCTGCCATTTTTCAGCCATGCCTGACTCTTTGTGACCCCCATTTGGTTTTTTTTTGGTCAAGAAGCTTGAATGATTTGTCATTTCCTTTTCCAGCTCATTTTACACATGAGGAAACTGAAACAAAAAGGATTAAGTGACTTACCCAGGGTCACATAGCTAGTAAGTGTCTGAGGCCAGATTTGAACTAAGGAAGATGAATCTCCCTGGCTTTGGGTTGGATACTCAAGCCACTGCACCTCTTGGTTGTCCCACGTCTGGCATATAGTGGGCACTTCATAAATACTAGCTCACTTAACATGGATAGACTGTAATGTAACAATCTAAGTAATACAAATAAGAATTGTTTGTAGTTACAATGAAGCCTGTTACTTTTCTTTCTTAATATTAATTTTATTAATTGTTTTCTGAAGAGAAAGCAAAGATATGGAAACAAGCCATCCATAAAATGTGAAATTAAGTGCCCTAAAATGCATAATACAAAAATATATTAGTCCCCGGAAATATAATAAATTCCACACCGAGTATTAATAACTTAAAAATGGTACTGACCTTAAGCTGGGATCTGTGAACTTATGTATATATATATATATTCCATTCACACACATAGGTATAATATATACACACATATACTTATATGTATATATTATCACTGTATGTACTTTATCTTATTCACTTAAAATCCTGATTCTGGAAAGGGGTTTGTAGGCTCCCCTGCCTGCTAACAGGATCAGTTATACAAAAAGTAAAGAACTCCTGCTCAAAAATCTATTTATTTCTGCTCCTTCCCTAACCCTTACTCAGGAATTCTAAACTTTAAGCATTATGGGAAAATATTTACCTAACTCTTATTCAATTCATATGTTGTTTGAACGTTTAAATTATTTTTCAAAAGAACAAGAATTTGGTTTTCTTGCAAAATGTTTAGAAAGAATGAGGTGCTGATTGATTCCTTCAAGTTGCCAAGTGGTGAATTGCTGCTTGTTTTGAAAGAAAGGGCTGGAGTAAATTAGGAGAAGCTAAGAGAAGACAAGATGCCACACCTCTGTTCTAAGGTTGTAAGAAAATCACTTTGCAAACAATAAGCCCTCTATAAATGTGAGTTATTATTATTAGCCTCCACTATGAAAGACAGCTCGTTGCTCCTCAAGAAAGAGGTCATAAAGAAATGGAGCTGAGAGCAGACTGATTATTTATTAGTCTAGACACAGGAGAGAGGAATTAGACTGAAAAAAGTAGGGAAGCAATAAATACCCTCAATAAGTAGCCCAAAGTGTTTTAATATCTTATTTAGACATAGGAGAGAGGAACTCGACCACTCGACCACAGGAACTCCTAGTGGAAGACATGACCTCACCCAGTGGACCTTGGCACTTTTTAGTCTTAAGAGAGTTTCCTGGAGCCTTAGTATGTTGCCAGGGTCTTATCATCTCTGTACATGTCAGAGGCTTGAATTTAAGTCTTCCTGGCTTCCAGGCCAGACCCCAATTCTTGTCATACTGTCTCTCTTTAATATGATATCTAACAATTTTCATTAAAAACAAAACAAAACATTTTTAAGTGGAAGCAGATGGAGCTCGCTCAATTAAAATTATCCATGAGAACGTATCTCTTCCAATCATTGAATCACAATTAAATGGGAGGGTTCTCAGAGGCTCTCTACCCCATACCTTCCTATAAATAGTAAAACCCACAATAATATACCTGAAAAGTATCAACCCAGCTGCTGAGAATTTCTAGTAAACCTCCCAAGACGGTCCCTTAAAAAGAGGGATCATGGAAGCAAAGAACTGAGAAATGGCATTTAATTCAAAATTTTCCATAAGACAAGACTTTAAATTGTGCTTATTAACCTGGGGTCTTGTGACTTGTTTTATTTGTATTATATTCATCCCCAAATGTGCATATATATATATATATATATATATATATATAATGACTTGTTTTATTTGTAAAACATTCATCCAAAAATGTAAAATGTACATGTTTAATATGTATGTATATGTATATACCTATATATATACATATATGTGTGTGTATATATATACATATACATATTTGTATATGTATATGTATATGTATATGTATCCTGCCACACACCTGCAGGTAAAAAGATTGGAATGAGCCTAAATGTGCCATAGGTGAGAAAAAAAATAGTAGGTTTGATGCCTTATAGTATTAGGAATTTATTTCAATTTTTTGGACTCAGGACAGTCCTAAATTAAAAAAAAAAAACAACAACTAAGTTTTCCAGAAAATTTTATATGCTATACAGTTTTTACTCCATTTTTTCATTCTTTCATTCCTTCCGTATTTATTGTGTTCTGACAAGGAACTCCCCTACCAGTGTAGATCACTACCTTCTCTTCAATTTAATCATAAAGTTCATTAAGATCATCTATAAGTTCTTTGAATCATCTAGTATTCGATTGCCAGGAGGTACCTAATGTGGGATTTGAATCCAGGCTGTCCTGGTTCTGAAATCAGTTTTGTAGTCACTATATCTTTTGCCTCTTTTTGCACTCTCAGCACTTAAAAAAGTTCCTGGCATATAGTAGGTGTTTAATAAATGTTCTTTGAATGATTGATTATGTTCCCACAGCCTCTCAGGTTCTGTGAACAAAAATGATGGAAAATTAAAGTAGTTTTTTTTTCCACCTCAAGTAAAGTGTTTACAATGTATGGAGAGAGGAGAGGACTGGATGCATACAGAGAAATTCTACTCCAAAGTAGATTGAAAGTAGATATAAAGTATTTTCCAGGAATGTCGGGATAGACTTCATCTAGAAGGTGGAACTTTAGGTCAATCTTGAAGGAAAACATTGATCCTATGAGCAGAGGAGGAGAAGGGGAGCATTTCAGACAATGGGCCAGATCAGATTGTCCAAGTCTAAGAGAAAGGATTTTGTGTAGAAAGAATCTAAAAATTTCACCAGTTTGCCCTGATTGTGGAATGGCTGAGGAAAATAATGAACTATAATTCTGGAAGGGGAGGCTTGAACCATATTTGAAGAGTTTTCTAAGTCAAAGAAAAGAGTTTTTAGTTTTCTCTAAAGACAAGTGGGAGCTACTATTTTTTTTTTTGCATTGGGTTGAAATGAACTGACCTGTGCTTATCAATATCAATTTTGCAGCTGTATTGAGAAGAGGGGAGAGACTGATATATGCAGACCAATGAGGAAGATCTTACAATCCAGGTAAGAAGTTTTGAAGGCTTTAAACAGCGATGGAGAGAAGGGATGCATGTATGATATATTATTGAAGTAGAATTGATAAGTTTTTAGGCTTTTATATTGGATATGAGGGATGAGGAAGCAAGAAGAGATGGGATGATTGTAAATTCACTAACCTAGTTACTTTGAAAATAAAAGGAAAATTAGGAAGAAGGAAGCATTTGAAAAGAAAAGTAATGAATTCTGTTTTGGGTTTGTTGAGGTTGAGATTCCTTATAGATATCCATTTAGATGTGTTTAACAATCAAACCTGTTGGGAAAGCATTTATTAAGATCCTACTATGCATTGGGCATAAGGGATGTAAAAAAAGTGGCCTCTACCTCACCAAACAACAAAACAATAAACAAAGATATAGACAAACAATAAAACCCCTCTGGTTTCTGCTCTGAAGGAGCTCACAGTCAGAAGGTAAAACAATATTCAAATAACTTTGCATACAAGATATGTGCAGAATAAATTTTGGGATAATCTTATAAGAAAACCACTGAGATTAAGGAGGACTCGGAAAAGGTTTCATGCAGAAGGTGAGACTTTAACTGAAACTGAAAGGAAGACATATACCGCGAGGTGGGAGTGTGGAACGACAACGTTCTAGTAATTGGGACCACCTACTTGTACAAAAATATTCATAGCAGATCTTTCTGTGGTGGCAAAGAATTAGAAACTGAAGGGACGTCCACTAACTGGGGAATGATGGAACAAATTGTGGCATGTGAATGTAATGGGATTCTAAGGTGCTATATGAAATGACAAACAGAATGATTAAAAAAAACTGGAAAGACTTATATGAAGTGATTCAAAGTGAAGTGAGCAGAACCAGGACAATCTTACATACAGTAATAGCAATAATGTAAGATGAACTGTGAATGAATGAATTATTATCAGCAACACAAGAATCCAGCACAATTCTAAGAGACTCATGACAAAAAAGGTTATCCATTGCCATAGAAGAAACTGATGGAGTCTGAATGCAGACTGATTCAAATCATTTTTCTTGTTATTTCCTTCATGAGTATTTTTCTTATATAAACAATATGTGTCTTCTTTTACAAGGTGATGAACATGGAGACATGTATTGCATATGTCTAACCTAAATCATATTACCAGTTGTCTTGAGGAAGGGGAGAGAATGTGGATAGAAAAATACCTGAAAACAATTATTAAAATTATATCTACATGTAATTAGGAAAAATATAATTAAAAAGTGCTAGTAAAAAGAAAAGAAAATTCTTGAGGCCAGAAGAGAACTGTTATGTATATGAAATAACAAGGAGGTCAAAGTTTCATTGGATTGCAGAGTACACATAGTGGGGTAAGGTATAAGACTGGAAAAATAGGAGGCTCTGTCTGAATATGGGGCATCAGGCTCACACATTCTTTTACCTTTGTCTCTGTTCTATGGCAATTAAAACACTTGCTGTACCTGACAAATCAAGTCACGGCCCTTCGAACAATTATCCTATCTAGATAGAGCAGCAAAATCAGTACAGACACTTTCATGGAAATACCCACCGGACCTCAGAACTAGGCTGCTTTGGGGATCAAATCAGGCTATTTAACTATAGGCCACAGCAACTGTGATTTGCATGAGTAATTAGAACTGATTAATAGAATGACTTGCTTAATTAAGCTTATCTCAAAAGGGCGCCTCTTAAAAACTCATGAGCTTGACAGTTCATCGTCACCATAGATATCGTAGCCTTAGAACACTTTCAGCTACAAGGAGTGGATTTTGGAGTATGTGAGCTAGATATATTATAAAGGCTTTGAAGGCACAGGGCACATTTAATACATCAGTGGAAGAGCAAGAAATTCAGTTATATCTTTAGAACAGTGGAGAAAAATCATACACTGACTTTATATATATAATATAATAGTAAACATATTATAAATATAAATATGCATTTTATGCATGACACATATATAATATATCACATATAAGTATATCATATATGCATATGGGGTGTATGGGGTGCTCAGGGACGGGTAGTATATCTGGTATGGAGGGCTTGTCGTGCCCTCCTAGGGCAGCTCTCCAGCCTCTGACCCCCACCTGACACCCAGCTCTCACTTGTGGCTCCCAGTGGCTGCTAACATGCGGCAGCGGCGACACCCCCGGCAACAGCTTCGACAGGCCGGCTAAACCTTGTGAGGGTAGCCAACGGGTCATCGACCCCTGGTGAACCAGGGCTTTGCTCACCCAGCATGTGAAGACTGCTTCGGCGGAACAGGCGGAAGATACCAACAAGAAGGTTCAACGGCTGAGATGGCGACGCAGCAAAGCACTGTGGAGTGCTTAGGGTGTGTTGGAGCACAAAAGACAACACAGCCATCCAATGCAGCTGAGGAAGTCTCCAGGTGTAACGACTTTTCGTGCCACTGGACCCAGGCTTCCAACGCCGAGAGAGTGGGACTGTCTCTGTGCATCGACTCTTCCACTTAAATCTCCTTCACACACAAGTGTCTTTGTGCACAAAAACACACAAAGACAATCGTCATCCTCGGTTACCGAGAGACTACTACCATATGCATATATTCTATAAGATCATAAATATAAACCTAGAAAATAATTCCATCTCTTGATCTTTTCATTTTACAAATACGGAAGCTGAGACCCAGGGAGATTAAGAGATTTGTCTAAGTTCATAGAGGTAGCAAGCTTGAGAGAAAGGAGTTAAATATTTTCATGGACCCTTCATAAAAATAAAAAAAAAACAAACAATCAAAAATATGAATCATTCAGATGTTGCTTAACCATTAAGTAATTAATATCTCTAGTCAGTTATTTCAATCAGTGCAATGCTTAAGTCAAAGTTAATTCTCAGTAAACTCTGTTAATGAAATAAGTACCAGTTTCATGCCAGATAATATATCCCTAGGATTAAAAAAAAAAACCAAACCAAATCAAAAATGAAAATAGCCTTTGCCCTCAATGAGCTTACAGACTAGGAAAGGAAAAAGAAAGTACACATATATAGATATATTGATTAAAAAAAAAACAAAAATGTGGGAGTTAAGTAAATTGTAGAAAGGCAGAGGTCACTCACAACAAAGTTCAGGAAATATATAGCTTTTATAAAACGTCTTATGTTTCATATTTCCATATAATGCTTATATAATGGTAACTGTGGGATATTTTCTGAGTTCTCTGATGTGCAAAGACTTATAGAAAAAACTGGATGGAGATACAAAAGAAATGGGTAAATGTTTTTAAATTAAAAATCTTTTCTTGAGGAATTGCTAATTGTTAACTTTTTGAGGAAGGCAATACAAACTCAAAGAAAAATAAATGAGTGCACTGAAAAAAAATTCAGTTATGACTGACCTTATTGTGCTGGAAATATAATGTAATGCTGGAGTAAAAAATGTTTTGAATTTGTAAGGTTATAAAAAGGAACCATAAGAAATGAAAAACAAGATGATCACTTGTAAAGACTTCTATGAAGTGATGCAAAGTGAAGTGAGGAGAACCAGAATGTTGTACACAGTAATATCACTAATGTACAATGATCAACCATTAATGACTTAAAACTTATCAGAAATGCAAGGATCCAGGACAACTTGAAGGGACTCATGATGAAAGTGCTACAGAAGGTACTGACCAGTGTAAATGCTGATTGAATGCCATTCTTCACATTACTTCCTCCATGATTTTTCTCTAATGTAAGCAAGATGTACCTTCTTTCACAAAAGGAGGAACATGGAAACATGTATTGAATAACACATGTCCTACCTATCTCATATTACCTGTCATTTTGGGGAAGGGGGAAGAGTGGGAGGGAAGGAAAGATGATAGGTCTCAAAATATCAGAAAATAATAATAGAAAATTGTATTGACACATAATCTGGAAAAAATTAAAAACAAATAAAAAATAGATCATGAGGGCAGTTCTCCCTGATAATTTCTTAGAGAAAAAATGAAAGGAAGTTACATAAAGGGAAGGAGTTTAGAATTTTGACAAAGGCAAGAGTCAGGGTTTGTAAAACAGATGGCAAGAAATTATTCTAGATGGTATAAAGGCCAGAGAAAACTAGCAATAGATTGATCAACTTTATTTATGGAGTTAAGAAGACCTGAGTTCCAATCTAGCATCAGATACTTATCAAATGTGTATCTCTGGAAAAGGGACTTAATCTCTATTTGCATCATCTTCCTCATACACAAAATGGGGACAATAATAGTAACCATCTCTTAGGTTGTAATAAGGTTCAAATGAAATAATAATTGTAAAGTGTTTAGCACAATGCCCAGCCACAAAATAAGCATGACATAAATGGTACTTATTACTTAGTTGGTACTTTAAGTTCTACAAAAATTTTTACATTTGTCCTTTCATTTGAACGTCTCTCATACCCTTGAAGCTATAGCATACAGGGTTATTGCAATATATTATTTGATTTTTTATATCTATGTAAATTTTGCTCATTTCCCCCTTTTTTCCATTCTTTATAAGATGGATAAAAGGCAGACAATAATAGCATTCCTAAAACTCTTTAAGAAGTGCCAGTTCAATTGGCCATCGTTAATTCAGCTGTTCCAAGTAATGCCAGCATTTGGAGAAACTCCTACACACAGTGTAAAAATGTCATCTCTCTGTGTATGTATGTGTGTGTGTGTGTGTGTGTGTGTGTGTGTGTGTGTGTGTGTGTGCATACTACAGTGCTTCTATGGATTAGGGATCTCAGTGATGAGAGTATGTCCTCCGAGAGTATAAATTATAGCTCATCTGTGTGTGCTCCTTATCCTGTATATTACTGGCATCAAACTCAAATAGAAATGGATCCACAAGTTAACATTATTTTTCATTGTTTGTATTTTTATTTATTTTGTTAAAAAATTCCTGGGAACATTTCAATTTAGTTTGATCCACTCAAGACTTTTATGTGCCATGAGTCTGACATCTCTTTCACACATGATTATTATTCATATTCTGTCAAAAAAATCCACAGGATGTCTATCCCATAACCTGTGAGACTATCTTTAGAACTTTTAATATCCTGTGGTTTTCAGTATATTATGTGGCCCATTCATATGCCATCCATTTCTCTCACTTCACGGTTGGTCCTCCTCCCTTTACTGGCTAAACATCTCTTGGATGCTCTCTTTTAGCAACTTCTTCTGCATAAAGTGTTATGTTGTGAAAGAAGACACATCATTTACACTAGAGAAAAATTCATGGAGGAACCAAAGTGAAGAATGGTATGTTTCAATCTGCATTCAGACTCCTTCAGATCCTTCTCTAGAGGTGGATAGACTTTTTTTTTTTGTCATGAGTCCTTTGGAATTGTCCTGGATGCTTGTCTTGGAGATAATAGTTAAATCATTCATGGTTCATTATGATACATTATTGCGGTTACTTTTGCATATATGTATTGCATGTAGATATATTGTATATATTAGGATGCATTACTACATTGCCACATAACATAGCAGTGTGGTATGCTTGCCTTTTAGGCTATTTTTGCACGGAGTTAATACAATATTAGGGCACTCAGTAAAAAGAATGATTTGAATGAACACCTACAGTATACCACAATGAACACACTGTTCTCATAAATATCTTCAGATACAGTGTTCTTTTCCTCTCTGGCCTCCCACTCCATATTTTCAGGTTTGCCCCAAACAGATCTAATTTTACCAATAGGATGGAATGATACAGTCCCTCTATCTCCTTTTCTTCTCCCAATCTAATTGCTACGTTTAGTACATTTGGTTAGACAGAAATCTTATGTCGTCGCTTTTCTTGGCAGACTCTGTCTTGCATTTATCCATTCACATAAAATAAAGGTTATTACTAAACCAAATCCGTGTTCCTTCGACCACTGAAACACTCTTCATGAAATACCCAGGATATGAGTGCTGCGATTCTTTCTAGAATCTTTTTTCTAGACCTTTTGGTGGTTGGAAGGGTCCTTTGTCCCCAGTTGACCATGCTGAGAGCTCCCCAAACTGTGTGCCTGGCTCCCAACAGTAAGTGAAGAATAGCATATATGAGCCAAATGCCAAACCTGGGGGAGCACAATGGGTAGAGTGGGGAGAGGTTAGGTGGATAGAACAGGGACTGAGCACTAAATAGTCTGATTTACTGATTTCAAAAGCTGGAAGTTTTCTGCACGTTGACACTTGTGAAATCTTTGATGATGATGATAATTCTAGCCATGGCAGGAAGAACTCCAAATTGAAATCTGGAAGATGAATTCTTGTCCTAACTTCACTATTGCCATAAATGAATCTGAACAAGCTGCTTATCCTTTTGGGGTCTGGGGTTTATATCTGTAAAATAAGAGTCAGAGAAGATAAGAACTCTTCCAGGTAAAAATTCTATAATTCTGCATTTCCAGAGTAGTTTAAACACCATAACCATATCTACCCATAGTAATACCAGAATTTTGCTTGATCACTGAAAGCCACCTTGGAGTAGGATTATCTGGGTGGACTTTCAGAAAGCCCAGTGACCAGGTGGAAGTCAATCAAGAAGGAATTAGTGTTTACTAGGTGCCAGGAACAATTGTAAGGTGCCAGGGAAATACATACAGTAGTAAAAGTCTTTGTTCTTAAGGGACACACCTTTCAATGGGGGAGAAAACAGGCAAAGTGTTCCAGAAGTCTTAAAAGCTATTAAAGGGGCAGCCAGGTAGCATCGTGAAGAGAAAACAAGGCATGGAGACAGGAAGACCTTGCCTGTTTTCTCCCCAATTTTTTTTTTTACTGGTTAAGTATCTTTATTTTCATGGAGGTTAATTCTTCATTATCTTTCTGTTTTCTAGTCATCTAAAAATTCTGTTCAAACAAATGTCTGTGGAATAAATCAAAATATGACTTCTGGCCCACACTAAAAAGTACCAGCATAGCTACTGGATAGCACCTTGATGGGAATTGTTCTGAATTTGCAAAATTACTCCTGGATATTATTTGGGATTCTAGGAGCAACGGTGTCCAGAGGCTGCCAATGATAATTTATTAGGGAGTCATAAAGCTCTTCATTTCCCACCATAAACTCCTTGTTCAGGTTCTCAATTTCCAAATGAATCTGTGGATCTTTAGTTTGCTCTTCATTATTATTTGTAGTCCAAACCTCTGACATGACTGGAATTTCAGCTAGATCTTTAGTGTTCTTAGAGGAGACATCCTGAACATTCCCATAAAATATACACTTAGGGTTAAATATGGCCTTAGATACTTCCTACCTATGTGACCTTGGGCAAGTCATTTAACCCGATCATATGGCTCTTACTATTCTTTTTCCTTGGAACTAATCCCTAGTATTAATTATAAGATGGAAGGTAAAGCTTAAAAGAGAAGCTGCACTAAGACTTTTGGGGACATCCTGCATAAATAGCTAATACATGTAAGATACCTTCAGCGCAAAGGGGAAGTAATTGCAGAGAGAAGTCGTAGTTTCTGGCTGGGGTGCAAGGGGAGCCTAAGGAAAGACTTCGTATGGAAGGTGAGCTTTTGAGTTGAGTTTGGAAGGAAACTAGGGATACTAAGAAGTGGGAGGAGAGAAAGTGTTCCAGGCAGTGGGGATGGTGAGTGCAAAGGTGTGGAGTTAGGGGACAGACTGTTAGGGTAAATAAGGAACAGCAAATTGATTCTTGCTGCTGGATTGTAGAGCATGTAGAGTCAAGGATAGGACCAAAGGAGCCAGATTATGATTAGCTCTGAATACTAAATAAAGGAATTTCTATTTAATACTGGAGGTAGTAAGAGAGGCACTGGAGTTTACTGGGTAGGAGTGGGACATGGCTAGACCTATACTTTGGGAAAATCATTTTGACAGTTGTTTAGAGGATGGCTTGGAAAGAAGAGAGATGGGAGGCAGGTAGGTCAGAGGAGCCCAATGGTTAGATATTTAACACCAATAATGGATCATTGCCTTTTTTTTTTTAAACCCTTACCTTCCATCTTGGAGTCAATACTGTGTATTGGCTCCAAGGCAGAAGAGTGGTAAGGGCTAGGCAATGGGGGCCAAGCGACTTGCCCCAGGGTCACACAGCTGGGAAGTGTCTGGGGCCAGATTTGAACCCAGGACCTCCCATCTCTAGGTATGGTTCTCAATCCACTGAGCTACCCAGCTGCCCCCGGATCACTGCCTTTTTAAAGAAAATAAAAAATCCCAAAAAACTCTGGCAACTCTGGGATACAGATTTCACAGAGCTGATTTTGGTCATTGCCCACTTCAACATTATTAACCTATCGATTCCTAATTCTAGTATGATTTTGCTAGTTCCCAATCCCATTCCATAGGGTCACTATCCCATAACTTTACCTCATTGCATGTCAAACTTCTTATCTCCCGCATGATGGCAGATGAATTATTTCACTAAAAAGCCTAAGGCTGTCCAAATAAAGTTCCTTTGACTCCTTTTCAGTCCTCTAAATGTTTCATACAATCTTCATTTTTGATTCCTCCTGTCTATTCATATAGATAAAAACTAAAATGAAAAAGATAACATATGCATAGAACTTTATATTTAAAAAAAATTTCCACTATTATTTCATCATATCCTCATGGAAGTTCTAGGCACTATCGTTACCCTTCCATTTTACATGTAAGGAACCTGAGAATGAGCCCTTGTGTCCAGGGTTTGACAGAATAGATTTGAGCTCGGCTCTTTCTGACACCAAGTCTAAGATAGCCTCAATCTGTCTCATATCTTTTGTTGCTTACTCTACTCTCTATTTTCCATCTATCTAATATATCCTGATTTCCTCAGCTCTAAAAAGCATATTTCCTTAGCCCTTTTTTCCTACTCAGAATTCTGTTTTACCTTTCTAATCCCAATTCATTCCTAATATTTTCCTGAAAAAGTTTTGGATACTCAACATTATTAGCTTTCACTTTCTTCTCAATCTCCATTCTGACTAATAACATTTTAAAGGATTCTCTTAAAGGTCATAGATGATCTCCTAATTGCCAAACACAATATATTAATTTTCTTCTTTGCTTGCCTTCATATCTCTGTAGAATCGAACATGGATGTTCACTCATTACCTCTCTCTCCCTCTTCCCACTCTTAAGGTGGTTATTACTTAAGTTTTAGTCTTTTCACTCATCTCTCTGTGGCCTTTTCCTTTGTAATGTCATTTATTCATTCCCATTGATTTACTTACCATCTCAAAAGGTTCCCTTATGGATAGAATTTCCTTTCCTGTTATTACTTTCCAATCTTTAATCTATAGAGCTCAATTCAAAGAAACTATCTCCTGATCTCCACAGTTTTTTTATATTCATCTTTGAACCTGTACACCTTCTACAAAATTTGTTTCGTATCTCTCCCATGACCTTAACAATAATACAAATAACAAGTTATGCGTCTCTTTTTGCATAGAGATTTTTTTTGTATTTTATCTCCCTACTAGAATGAATTTTATGATATCAAAGACTACTTCTTACTTAAATTTGTGTTACCCTGTATGCAGCACAATGCTCTGTACTGAGACAGTTAGGTAGCACAGTGGATAGAGAGGATGCTTGGAGTTAGGAAGACCTTAGTTCAAATTTTGCTTCTTACACTTAAAAGTTATGTGACCCTGTGTGAATCAGCGCCCTCATCTGTAAAATAGGGATAACAATATCACCAATATTTATATCTCAGGATGGTGGAGATGATCAAAAAAGACAATAATTATAAAGTATTTATTTAGCATAGTGTCTGACATATAGTAAATGTTACACAAATGTTAGCTGTTATTATGTATACAATAGGTACTTGATATGTGTGTATTAAATTTAAATGAGAACAGTGTTAACTGGCAGTGTTTCATAGATCATTTATCAGTTTTACATGTTGCTGAGTTCATTCAATAATTCTAAATGCTTCCTCACATAGTAAATTCTCTTAATTGTTGTAAAAATAATAGCAACTATTTTATTGGATTTCCCCCCATAAAATCCATGTTTAAAAAGATAGATGAATTATAAAAAAATGCTTGTAAAAAGCAAAGCTTTTAAAGTAAGTTGTCCTTGTGAATTTCAGCTTTTAATTCTTGCTATCTGACTTATTTTGCAGCTTCTCTACATGATGGATATAGTTCATTCTCATTTTATATGTGAGGAATTCAAGGAACCAGCAGGTTAATGCCTTGAGCCACAAGTCATGGTGAAAGAAGAAGCAAAATCCCCTTTTTTGATGCTCCCAATTCTCCATCTGGTGTGTGTTCTGCTCCATAGTGTGGAAGAGAGAGAAAATGGGAAAGCATGCAACAAGAGTTTGGAGCAGCTGAGACTGATGACCTGTCAGTCAAATGAGAGTGTTCTATTTGGAAATGTTACCAGGAAAGGCAGTTGGAAGCCAGACCAACTGGTGGCTGAGTCCTTGTTGCCTTGAAAGAGGGAAGGAGGTTTCCTCTCTGATTTTGAAGACAGAAGAAAGAAAGACAAAAGTCCAGACTCTCTGACAGAGTCAGAAAGGTTTTGCATCTGGGTTGGTTGGACTTAGCATATTTCTCTGATAGATTAATATGACAAAGAGACAAAGAGGTCAGCAAGAAGAAAAAAGAAATCATTTTCATCTATCAAGCTGGAAGAAGCACTTATTGACCAAGATGTGATGAGTAAAATATGTCTACAATCTGCTTATTTCCACCAGAAAAATACAGAAATTAAATCAGGAGAGGAGAGAATTCAAATGTTGATTTTCCCAAACTGAGAATCTGCTCCCAAAGTTCTCTTTAAACAGAAGGCAATGAGGCAATAGCTTATTTAGCTCTTCTCTAGCACTCAAAAAAGTGGATACATCTTTAATTTTTGGTATTCTTGAAGGTGTTCGTTGCATCTCCACAGCAATAGCATTACTCAACAGGCAATCATCTGTTAATGACCACACTGTCTATTACACCTGAATTCAAACAATTGGTTTACTCAGGAGTGAGATTACTAGAGCAAAAATGGAAGGGATAAGGGCACAGATGAAGACACAGGAAAAAAAAAACTGATGGAGGATTTTGTCACTTTCTTCATTTGTAAACTAAAAATAATTTTTCTGACCCCTTAATGAACTGTAATCAGAATGAACTAAGAACCTTATAAAGCTAGCAGCTAAATGTGATCTTTAGGTAATGGTTTTCTAAGGGAAATGAATGGCATGGTTTTGATTTTTTCTGAAACCTTTATAACTGGCCTATACTGAAAGTATTTTATTTTAGCCTGGATAAAATAACAGCAGATCATCAATGGGGACACTGGTAGGAAAATCTATTAGCCCACCAAACTTTCAGCCCTCTTCTGACTTCTAGAGTCAGTGTGTCTCACTGGATTTGGATGAAGAAAAACCTTGGTTCAAATTTTATAACACTTAGCTGTCTGTGATTTTAGGTGATGTGCTCCCTGAACCTCAGTTTAACCATCTGTAAAATGGAGATATTATCTATGGTACTGGCTTCATAGCATTTTGATGAATTTTACATTAGAAAATGCATAAGGTGTTTTGCAAATGTTAAAATATTAGATAGATAGGACTTGTCATTATTTTCTGAGTTACTTTGAAAACTTAAACCCGTATTTCCCAGAAGCTACTTAACTCTAAAAATACAAGTTGGATTTTCCTCTTTCTTTTTCATTGCCCTTCATTCCTGTTTTCCTCTAGCCACTTTCCTAGCTTAGAATCTTGGGATGGTATATAATTGAAACCTTATATCTTTACTAATGAAAATCTGAGCCCAGCAAAGGTTATATAGAATGGATTGATAGTAATGCCAACTCTAGAATTCTGGTGTCTTGATTCCTAGGACTTCCCCCAGACCCAAACCCCAGGTAGCACAGGGGATTGAGTTCTATACTTGGAACCAGGAAGACGAGAGTAAATGATTTTCTTTATGTTTTTAGTAGCTCTGTGAAGTTGGGCAAATCACTTAATTTCAGTTTAACTTTAAGCTTCAGTTTTCTTATATGGAATAAGGAGAATTATAGCACTTACGTCCTGAGGACCAAATGAGATTTGTGTGTGTGTGTGTATGTGTGTGTGTGTGTGTGTGTGTGTGTGTGTGTGTGGAGAGACAGTACTTCTATATATCGATATAGATGTGTTGTTCATCCTTCCTTTCTGAAGAGGACCAATGACATCAAGAAGGTGATATCTTGACTCACCTGTGAACTAGATTTAAGTGAGGCAAAGTTGTACAAAACAGTCAACTTCACAATCTCTTCCTGAGTGACAGGATAAAAGTCAGGATGACTGACTGGCCCATGGTGCATTGGATGACTTTGGTACTTTTGATATCTGGCCAAACTAAGCATGCAGCAGAGTTTATTTAGGCAGCCTTTCTGACCTTTGAATAAATTGTTCTCATCTGTCTATTTACCCCAGGTAGGTCTTCATGTGCCTGGAGTTTTACTATTTCACTATAATTCATTGATGTCTATCCTTAACCTGATATAACCCATCTGCTGAGCTGGTTTTAGCAGGTGTGCCCACTGTGCCTGCTACAGCTTCTTGGAGCCACAGGTGAGGCAGTCGGGGAGCAGGTGGACAGCAAAGGTGGATGTGTAGCTTTGAAAAGGGTTTAGCAAGTGCTCACAGCAGAGCTGCTAGTCCTCCCTGCATACCCTAGGCAGCCCTATATAGATATAGATATTCATATAACTCTGCCTCTTCAATCTTTAATTAAATAATAGATGCTATTATTAGCATGATTTCGGAGAGTAAAAGGATCTGTAACAAATGCCCTGGAATTTTCTGTTGTGCCCTGCCCTGCCACTATCTCTTGTTAGAAAGAAAAACACCCTCCCTTTATCATCATTAACAACTGCAATACCGGAAGGGAATGTTTGGTTTATGGGAAAGTTGATGTTGTGATAAAATAGTGTGGGATATATATGTCAGAAAGAGTTTTCAGGCATTGGGTGGCTTGATCCAAATTGAAAGTCAGTGGAAAGAGCTGCAGGGACCCTCAGTACGGCGAGAACTTTGGTAATACGTAAGATCATTAGATCCAAAGACACACATGCTGTGCCAGCAGCTAGTGATATTTTAAAGCTGGGAGAGTCCATAAAGTTCCTCCATTGTTACACCTTCATTTCACAGATAAAACAGAACTAGAGTAGAAGTTATTTGTTGACAGCGCTGGGGCTAGACTTGTCATTGCCTAACTCCGCAGACAATAACCTTCCAGATTCTGAATTCTTTCTTTCTTTGCCTGTTCTTAGTCTGTCTGTGATTTCATCTACACAAAGAATTCCCGGAGTGTGAACGCCCAGTACTGATGCTGACCGCTTCAGTCACTTAGAGTCTTCTAGAGTTGCATGTCAGTGAAAGAGAAAGTGAAGTGCCCAGCTCACATATTAGGTTTCAGCATCGAGGTCTTCTTCAAAGATAAAGAGACTGCCTTTTCCCATTACACCATACATCCTCCCTTCTGTAACACACTTGCTAGAAATATTCAATAGAAAGCCATGCATAAGCATAAGACTGCGAAAAATGAAGAGTACTCAAAGAAATTTTTATTCTGGGAAAAATGAACATCAGCACATTTCATAGCCAAACTCTTCAACTCTTAAGCCCCATCCTCATAGTGTCTAGATCCTTGAAATTTCACTCCTGTGGTCTGGAACTTTCCAACCCTGTCTAAAAAAACACAATGAATATGATTTTGATTCAATTTTCTCCCAAAATGCAGCTTTTGATACAATTTTCACATAGTTACATATTATTTTTCATCTTCTATTTCTACAGAGATAAAGTTCTGGCTTCTCTTTCAGTGGGTTATCAATCCCTTATAAGGGAGAAAAAACCCATACAATTCATGTAAGAAATCCATTCCATTCAGGAAACTTTTTAAAGCCTAAATTTTCTTTAACCTCTCCACTGTTTAATATCAGATCTTTGGAATAGAATTCTCTCGGTCTTGACTAAAAGGATTCTAGAGTGATCCCCACCACCAGTGTCATGATAATGGGTGCAACTTTTTAAGGACATCGAAAAAAGGCAAAAGGATCTATTTGTACAAAAATAATTATAGCAGCTGTTTCTGTGGTGGCAAGAATTGGAAATTGAGGGGATATACATCAAATGAAGAATGGTTAGACAAAATATGATATGTGATGATAAAGGAAAGATGGTTTCAGAAAAAATGAACACATCATATAATATAAAACAAAGTGAGAACCAGGAAAACACTGTACACAGAAACAGCAATATTGTACAATGATAAACTATGAATGACATGTTTTCTCAGCAATACAGTGGCCAAAGACAATTTCAAAAGACTCATGCTAGAAAATGCTATCCACCTCCAGAGAAAGAACTTTTGAAGTCTGAAGGATGTAGATCAAATAAAGACTTTTTCACTTTTATTTTTGTGGATTTTTTTCACAAGGTGAATGATAAGGGGGGAAAAGGAGCTATGTATCACGAGAGGATGGAAACCAGCATAGTGACATACCCTGAGTTAATATAAGGACCAGGTAGAGGAATTGACAATCTTTAACAGAGAGAAGGGAAAATGAAAGGAGGGTCACATTTACCACCCATATAACACCTGTAATTTTTGGGAAAGGTAGGGATCGAAGAGAGAGCACATGGATTGCAAAATGTCAGAAAATTATTATCGAAAACTATATCAATGTGTAGTCTGGAAAAAAAGAAATTAAGAGATATATAGGAGAATACAATGGGTGTTTTCAAAGATTTCTTTCTCAAGGTATGTTCCAAAGTAAATAGTTTAGCCTTAAGAGAGAAGATGAAAAGAAAGGATGAACTACCAATTATGTACAGATATCATTAAAGTCTGCCTTAGAGAAATAGTGATCTGATCAAAGTCAACAAAACAGAGATAATTAAATTCAACAAACATTTATTAAGCATCTATGTTATACAAGTACTGTTTTCGGCACTGGGGATAAAAAGACTAAAATAAAAAAAAGTCATTTCAATCACGAAGCATATATGAAAATGAGACCAAGGGTAAAGCCTATTGCCTTTCCTTAGTAATGTCACCATCCTAGTCTCTCTTCTCATTATCTCCAGCTTATCAATGTCCTATTTAGTTTAGGGTTTTTTTTTAATTAATTTTGTGAATGAGGAAATTGAGGCTGAGAGAAATGAAGTGACTTGCCCAGATTTGCTCATCTAGTAAGTGATGGAAGTAGGATTGAACTCAGGTCTTTCTGATTCTATATTCAGTACTCTATCCGTTTCATCCCATAGTTTCTTTCTTGCAGTTTTCTATCTCTTTGTTTTTTGGTTGTGGTTTTGGTCATTGGTAATAGGGTAATAGGAATAGGAGGTAACTTTAATATGCTGATGTAGGAGTCTAAATCACAGCTGACAAGAATACAGATACTAGGAGAAGAATCTATTTTTGTGCTCCTTTATTTGTGCAAAGGACAGAACTACAAAAAAAATTTCCTTTTAGCAAACTCCCAGAATTTCTAGCAGCCAAGATCTTTTCTCTAAAACAATTCTGTTCCTTTGCCAAAGAACTCATGTTTCAGTAAAGCTTCTAGAGGTAGACTTAGTATTGATTTCTCTCCCTTGTTTCAAATACTCATCACTATCCACAATTGCACTTTCACTGAAGTTAGAATGACATTAAAAAATGCCATCACAGGTCAGACCTACAGTACAGTTAGCCCAGAATTCTGTCTCTGATTGTGGCACCCTGGGATGTTTTATGAGAGCTTGGCATTTGCCCTCCATGAAGTCATCCTGAAAGGTTAAAGAAATACCATTAGCATCTCTATCTCCCCTTTTCATCTGTGACTGCATTTAAGCTCTCTTGAAAATGATTTGAACTGATCATGTCACTCTTCTACTCAATGGTTTCCCATTTCCAGGAGAATGAAGCATC
Organism: Monodelphis domestica; assembly: GCF_027887165.1. NCBI lineage: Eukaryota > Metazoa > Chordata > Mammalia > Didelphimorphia > Didelphidae > Monodelphis > Monodelphis domestica. The sequence goes on from NC_077230.1 coordinate 79,711,361, forward strand.
ATCAACAACTAACTCAGACACTAGAGGTCATAGATAGTCTGACTTCACAGCTCCCTGTTCAAACTCATCTCTTGCTAGTCCTGTTCATATACTCTATATTCCAGCTCAAACTACACTACTGTCTGTGCCACATACTTGAGGATCCCACTCCAATTTCCATGCCATGGTACATTCTGTTTCTGCCTCAAATGGATTCTGCCTGTTTCTTAGATCTCTTGATGGCCCTACCTTCTTTAAAAGTCCAACTTAAATGCCACCAAGCCCATTTAGAACCCCATGATTTCCTCCCCCACACCCACATAAAGCAATCCCTTTATTCCCAAATTCCCTCCCACTCAGTATATGTCTTTGTCTGTGCTTCTGTTTTATTTTGTTTTGTTTTTGATATTATCTCCTCTTTGTATCTTTGTGTGCATAGCTTTTCCTCCCTTCTAACAGTGTAAACTTCTTGTGAGCTGGTTCTGTATCATATAAATTTTTAAATGCCCAGAATCTTGCACTTAATAAATATTTGATGAATGAATGAACTTGGCAACATTTTTGACTTATATAGTAAAACTTCCATTAACTGAACTCAGTTGACATGATTTTTACCCCTGCACTCCCCTAAAAGAAGAATCAAATAATTCCTACTCTACTTCTGCCAAAAGTGAAACAAAAACAAATAAAAGCTGGAGATCATTGATCTAAGCACCATGCCCTTGTGCTCAGAGCATCTAGGCTGCCATTGACAAGTCTGTCATGCTGGATATTTCTGCATTTCATCCACACATAGCATTGGAAGAAGATGCCTTCTTAGCTGAGATTTTTTTAAGAACCTATGAAGTTGCTCTTGGGGTAGGAAGGGAGAGACAGAAAAAAAAAAGATCCTAGGAGAAAGAAGTCATAAAGGTTTAACTAAGTCCTTCTCTTATTCCTATCAGGATATATAGCTTGTTTACTGTGTGAATCAATTAGACCTGTTTCCTTCACTGACTCATTGTGTGAAAGTGGACAAAGTAATTCTTAGCTTAGCTTAACTTTGGTTTCTTCATCTATAAAAAGAAGAAATCTGACTATAAATAAGCTTCAAGATCAGTTCCAGTTCAGGGATTCTATGTTCTAATAGGTAGATTGATCATTTGATTTGGAATTATTGGACATTGATAAGAATACTAATTTTGCCATTCACTATGTAAGACTATGCGCTGATATTTGAGAGAAGCCAGGAAAATACAGAGGTAAAGCCTAGGGGAGAGATCATTCTAGTCTTGGTTGACATCCCCCAATAAACTTCAAGATGGGAAATGGAATGGTGGAATGCAAGTAGCCCAGAGTAGTGACATTGTTGAATATATTAAAGAGATCTTTCTATAATATAGAAAGATTGAAAAGATAAGAGGTGCCCAGCTTGTGGGGAGCTTTAAATGTCAAAGAGAAATTTATATTGATCCTGGAAGTAATAGGTAACTAGTAATATCTAAGCAGGAAGTTGAACTCAGCACATTGTTAATGAGATTAATTAGTTAAAAAAGAAAGATAATAGATATCATTCCTATGTCTCCTACCTATGGCCCAAGACAAAGCCATTTAACTCTCTGGGCATCAGTTCCTTCATTTGCAAAATGAAGGGCTTAGATTTAATGGTCACTGGCATCCTATTTCAGCTCTGGATATATAAACTAATAATTGATCTTATCATTCTATTGACTTCTTTCCTTTGTTGCTTTAATCTACCTAAATTTTATGGTATGTGGCAGTCTCTGCCTCGGAAGATCTTATGTCCTATCACCTAAGGTTTTCAGATGATACCTGACCCAGACTGAATGTGTCTTAGTACTTTCCCTGGTTATATTTTGTGTTTGTTTAGGTTACTGGAATTAATAGTTATAAATTCAGTGTGCTTGGATGATTTATACGGTGCTTTCCAACTTCAATGAATCTATGAGAATATTCAGACACATCACCCCAACAAAGGTTTATAAAGACTCATAATCTAGAAATAATAATGCTGATATGACCAAAAAGGAAATTGATAAATGTTGGTGAGGATGTGGGAAAATTAGGGCACTAATACACTTGGTAGAACTGTGAATTGATATAACCATTCTGGAGAGCAATATGGAGCCATCCCCAAAGAGACATCAAACTAAACATATCTTTTGATTCAACAATTCCAGTACTGGGTCTACATCCCAAGATTTGAGATAGGGAGAAAGGACCTACTTGCACAAAAATGTTTTTAGCTGTTCTCTTTGTAGAGGCAAAGAACTGGAAATTGAGGGGGTATCCATTACTTGGGGATGTAGGAAAAAAATAAAAACTATAAAGCATTTAACTTTTGTAGGGCTATTATTTTTTTATTAAGTAGAGAAGGATTTTTTTTCTCTCTTTGAGCAGACCCAGACAGAGCTCTAGCAGCATACCTAGATGGAGCCCTAAAAGCCTGTCTCCCAGGAGCACCTGCCAAAAAGTCCTGATCAGAAGCCCCGCCCCCAAAAGGCAGAGCTATAGAGAAATCCACATCCTACCTATGTCAGCAAGAGAGTGGGGTGCTGGGAAATGTAGTCCTGGGACACAAAATTCCACTTACACAGGAAATGTATAAACTAGATCTAGCATATGGTTGTAATGGAATACTATTATATCATAAGAAATGACAAATAGGATGAGATAAAAAAAAAGCCTAGAAAGATTTACATGAACTGATGCAAAATAAAGTGAACAGAACCTTCGGAACAATATATACAGTAACAGAACCATTGGACAATGATCTATTGTGAAGACTAAACTATTATTAGCAAAACAAGGTTCCCAAGATAATCCCAAGGGACATGTGATAAAAAATGCTATTCAAAGCCCAGAAGGAACTGTTGGAGTCTGATTGTATGCCACTTTCACTTTATTTTCTTCATGAGTTTTTTATTTTATGTGTGATATGTCTTCTGTCACATCATGGGACATGGAAATATGTATTGCATAAAAGCCTTGGTATAAACTGTATCAAAGCATTTACTGTCTGTGGGTAGGGATCTGGAGGCTGGGGAGAGGAAGAGGGAGGGAGAGAATCTGAATCACAAAATGTTAGAAAACAATTATAAAAATTGTTTCTACATGTAATTGTAAAAAAGAAAGTAAAAATAAAGAATGCCAACTAAATTCAAATTCATTTACTTCTGAATGAATTTAAGCTTGAGTAATTTCATAGAATTGGTCTTGTATAATGGGAGTGCAAAGAGAGATGGGAAGAGATGAGAGCTTTACTCCATTTCCTCCTCCTTAGCACCTTTAAGCCCCTCTGCTATCTACCCTATCTAGGAATGAAGCTTACAAAGCCAATTTAGAAATAACCGATCCAGTTACAATATTTAGGGGCATAATACAGTGAAGCAGTTAGTGCCCCCTGAATATAATTTTAAAAAATGGTGGATCACTTTAGATTCTGTCATGGTGCTTAGCATGGAGTTGTGACATGAATTGCCTTGAACTGATTATTTTCTCCCTTGTGGCAAATATAAATAAGTAGGAATTGAAGTTCAAACCAGAGAAAAATTTCTGTAGGGCTTCAGATTCATCATTAGGAACATAATATAAAGGTACTAGAACTCCATTAACCCCATGCTCTAGCTTCAATCAACAAAACTTTATTGCAACATCAAATGTGAACTGAATATCAAATGTAGAAAAAAGTGGCCTGGTCTACAAATTCTTTCTGACAACATAGGCGTTGTATGGGGAGAAATTCAGGTTTGTGGCCTTGAAATTATCAAAAGATAAGTTGAGTGATTACCTACAAAATCTATGCCCATGTCTGAGAGTAGGAAAAATTATATGTTCTACCTTTTAAAAGTCCAATGTAATATTTTTGTCTGAGTGATCAATTCAGCCTTTAAATTCCCCAAGATAACTGAATCTACACTGTGGTCTTCATCATGTACCATAGCAAACACTCAGTGCCAGATGATAATGTAGCAAATACATTAGACAAGGCAGAGGTGGGGTGGGATTCCAGGTTCAGTCCACCATCACCAATATCATGTATCTATCTGTCTGTCTGTCTGTCTGTCTGTCTGTCTGTCTATGTGTCCATCTATCTGTCTAACTATTTAAATTTGACTATAAGAGATTTATTTGGCTGTAGCCTTTGGTTTATTAAATGCTTCCATTCTGGGACATTTGATGCTACCTGCTGCCTCTGGGAGCTATTATATATTTTCCATTATTCTAAAGTACTTGATATGTGAACTGGGACCCTAAAAGACCTTGAAGTAGGAGGAGACTTTATATACAGGCATCGATCCCTAACCTTTCTTCAAGGAGAGTGGAGACCACTGATCAGCATATAGTCTCAGCTAACAATAGTTTGATAAACAAGTAATGCCAGTTGATCAAGCATTCTAGGATGCTAAGGAGTCATTGCTCTGGACAAAGCACTCTAATAGCAGTCATCAGGATTAAATCCATAGATATATCTTATATTTTAAATATATTTGCATTCCCATATCTGTATACACAAACATTGTCACAGATATATAAATATATATACATATAGGTATATAAATAATACATAAATAAGAAATAGCTGTGGCTAAGTGTTTAGAGCACTAGATCTAGAATCAGAAAGACCTTAGTTCAAATCCAGCCTCAGACACATTCTTACTGTGTGACCCCAGGGAAGTCACATAACCTCTGATTACCTGACAAAAGGATCCACTGAGAAGGAAATGGACAACCAAGAAAATTCCATGGATAGTATTGTCCAGTGGATCAAAAAAAAGTTGGACATACCTGAACAAAAAATGTACACATACACACAACACACATTTTTTTTTCTATCATCCTATTCTGGCTTATCTCTGATTTCAACGGCATAATTTCGTGATCCTTCCATTTATCACTCATGACGACAGACCATCTGATGGAACAGGTTTCCAACCTTATCTAAGAAATGGTTCCTTATCTTCCTGGCATCTATTATATAGTGCTTTGCTGAAGATGGAGACTGATCAAATGACATTATTTGTTTGCTGAAATATTACTAGCTGGACAACGAAATAAGCTAGACATTTCAGAGAAAAAAGGTGCTAAAGGTGTTTTGTCAGATTATTTTTGAGAGGTTACCATACCATACCACTGTCAAAGAGACTTAGAGATGTCAATGGGGTCAACCTTTCTCAAAGAACTTGTTTTGTTTCTTTAGCTGCTTTGGTCTTTGTCTTTTGCCTCACCTATTTCCTGATTTTTTTAAAAAAGGTGAAATAACTTATTTCCCAATGTTGTGACTATACTTTAATATAATTCAGGCTTAAATTTTATTTGAAGCTAATGAGGAATATCAAATAATAGATAAAAATGTTTGTATTTTAAATCCAAAGACTAGATTAAACCTCTGACAATATTCAAATATTTTAAGTTGTATCCTTTGTTCCTTTAAGTCCAAAGCAGGGCACCACTGGATAACTGGATCACAGTTTTCAAGGATGAATTTTTTTAAAAAAAGTTATTCCATCTAAATTTCTCATTCTCCTATTGAGGTCCACCAAAATTAAGTGACTTACCCAAAATCACTCAGCATCTGAGCAATGAGTTGAACCCTAGGTCATTTAACCCCAAAGTTAAGCCCTTTATGAAATGCTTTACTCATTTTCAACTTGGGTTACTTCCTGATGTTGAAGAACAAATCAACTTATAAATGGGCAGAATGTAATAAAACTGTGTCAAAAGATCCACCACCAACCTGAGTGGATTCACACACATCCTTTCTCCCTGTGGCTTAAAAAAAAATAAATAAATGTATCCCACCTGCCTAAGCAGCTCCTTCATTTGATACATTAATGAAGTAGCTTATGGAGCCCAGACACCTGTGCCTTTTAAAAATTCTTTCTTAAATGCATTAAGCCATAATCCATATGTATAAATTCACTATGCACATGTACTGCTTATAACTCTATTAAGATGCTGAATTTCCTGGTGCAATTAAATGGTGAGCTAAAGAGATGATTGCAATTTTCATTCTGCATCATAAATATGTGGTCCCTCATAGCTGGCGCTTGTTGATTAGTTCGATCTTGTCCATAATATGAAATACCTTAAAAGAAACTCAAAGGGAAGCATTAAGCTCTAGGAAAAATAAAAGTATAACACTGTTCTTATAGCCCCATCCTCTTTTCCCTGAAGGGCAAAAGTGAACGTTATTATATAACTTCTTTAAAGATCCCCAAGAGGAAGATGTACAGGGATGATATCCAGAAGTCTGTGGAAAGAGTTGAGAGAGAGTCAGTCCCTAGGTGAAGAGGCTCCCCCTAAGGTCATCCATAATATTGCTGACCCTGTCTAATTAAGTCGCTGTGCTCATTTCATTCTACTGCTGAAAGATCTTTTTGAGTTGTGCTATAATCATTATGCACAGATGGCAGGGATCATTATATCACAGGGGTTTGCTGCACATAATGGATTGAAGCACATTGTTTTCATCTCCAAGGACTGAATTTGATTTCCGTGGGAAGCAAAATGCTACAAGAGAGGATACATTTAAGTAGAACCTGAGTTTTGCAGCAGGAAGGAGCATTGAGGAAGTGAAGCTCAATGACAACAGTTCACAGGGGTTCCTTAGCTTTCCTGGTCACAACCTTTCTATTTATGAAAAGGGTCTGGATCGACTCCATTAAACTGGGGAAGATGGCACTGGTCCAACATAAAACCAGGACAGAACAGTAGTGTCCCCCAGGCAAGGTTAGAAATTGTCCTCTAATATGCCGTTGTCCATAGGAGACTATCCACCTTTATTTTATATGTGCAACTTGGCTTCTCAGAAAATAAATGCTCTTGAGCAAGGGAGAGTAGAATTTGTGGGTATTAGCACCATCTATCTAGAAAAGACCTCACGGGACACCAAATCAAATCCCTTTATTTTTACAGATGAATTAGCAAAGGCACACAGAGGATAAGTGACTTCTCTAAGGTCACACATATAGTTAGTTAGCCTAAGAAATCAGAATGTGAAACCATTTTCTTTCATTTTACTACATTATCACAGTCTCCTCTAAATTCATTAGCATTTCTAAAAGACAAATATTAAACACTGTGTCCTCTCTGATTTTGGATTTAACTCAGTACCTAGTTCAATGCCATGCACTTTTTTTAGTGCTCAATAAATATTCATTTAATTAATTAATGGATGATAATATTTTCCCTACTTCCGTGGCTTTTTATTCAACTGGCTTTCGTGATGATGTATGGGGTTTCTAGGTTAAGGATAAAATCAAGTGATCCCCAGATGCTAGTGATCTTTCCTCAAGGCAATTTTGTTTATTTTACACATTTGTTCATACTTACAAATATGCGAGTTGTCTATTCTGAGACAAACGTTAACTCCTTGAGGGCCAGGAACTTTCACTTCGGTTTTTATTTCTTCAGTTCTTATCATAGTGCCTAGCACACAGCAGAGTTTGTTGATAGACTGATGAAATCTATCTATGAATTAATCACCCAACAAGCTGTATGCCTAGTGGCGTGGAGACCAAAAAAAAGTCAGACCCAAACCTTTGTCCTTCAGGTGCATTTCAGTCTTATTGGAACACTAGCACATATCCCTTGCTCATCTTCATACCCCAAGTTCCAGTCATCTTTCTGGAAGGAAGGGTTTCATCTGGCTACCTCTGAACTGTTGCAACATTTGCAAAGCATGTCTTTATGCCTAGAATACCCTCTTGCTAGCTTTTTTCAAAGCACCTCGGATTCTACCTTTAATGCAAAGCCTCATTCTGAGCTCCCAAATCCTTATTGCTACCTCCCTTCTCAAAGGATCCCACCTCACTACTCTGTGTTAAATGTCGTTCCCCCTCAAGTGCATTTTTGAAAAATATGTATCTCCAGCTAGTAAGAGATTGTCTTGCTCATAGGCATATAATAAATGCTTGTTGAACTGAACATACAAAACAGTAAAAAATATTTAATGACTAAACAATATGGAATTACGAATACAGGGGCAGGTAGGTGGCTCAGTGGACTGAGAGCCAGGTCTGGAGACAGGAGTTTCTGGGTCCAAATCTGGCCTCAGACACTTCCTAGCTGTGTGACCGCGGGCAAATTACTTAACCCGTATTGCCTAGCTCCCACCATTCTTCTGCCTTGGAATCAATACTTAGTATTGGTCCTGAGACAGAATGTAAGGGTTTTAAAAAAAAAGAACCTAATACAACTTCAGAGTAGGGAGAAACTAGTGCAAACTAGGATAATTAGAGAAGACCACAGGGTGTAGAAGAATGGGTTATCAAGGCTAGATCACATATAAATCAATAGAAGGGAAGAAATGACTTGTTCTACAATAGGGATATGACATTTCTGAGGGAATGAGTTGGTATATATGAGAACAGTAAGAAGATCTGTCAAACTAAGGTGGAGAAAATAAAGTGTGTAAACAAGGGAAATAAGATTGGAGAGAACAGGGACTCACTAGTGAAGGTCTTGAGGATGGCAAACAGAGAAATCTCATAGTTTATGTGGAGGACAATTTAAGGTCTTTGGCAATGGAAAGTTTTGAAAAAAATTCCATTATTATCAAATAATATAAAATATTTTTTCATAGTTTGTGGAAGTCATAAACTATATATACATACATACCTCTTGGGAAGGAGCAAACTAGAAAAAAAAGTTTTATTTAAAAATTTTTTTAAACTCCTTACCTTCCATCTTGGAGTCAATACTGTTGACTCCAAGGCAGAAGAGTGGTAAGGGCTAGGCAATGGGGGTCAAGTGACTTGCCCAGGGTCACATAGCTGGGAACTGTCTGAGGCTAGATTTGAACCTAGGACTGTCCATCTCAGAGGCCTGACTCTCAATCCACTGAGCTACCCAGCTGCCCCCTATGAAAAAAAAGTTTTAAAGGGACATGTATGTATTGAAATAAACCGTCAAATGTCTCTGTGACTAGCCAATTTCTGAAAACTGAAATATCAGGGACTCAGGAAATAAAATATGTCATACTTTTGAAGTATGTCATTTTATCTTATTTTCCCACTAGACCCAAGAACTTTGTAGAGGAAGTATTTCTCCCATTTTTAAAGAAAAGGAGATTGAAGTCGAGAGAGGTAGGGGCTTAGGCAAGTTCATAGCGCAAATAAATGAAAGGGCCAGGACTAGATTCTGGATCTTCTGGCTCTCAATCAAGTGTTCTTTTCACTACACCACAGTCTTTCCAGTTTTAGAGGGATTTGTCTGGGATTGACTACTCTATTGTATAAGGAAAAGACCTGAGGGAGGGAAATCAATTAGACATTTGTTAGTCTGGTGACAATTGTTCTTAAGGAATACATGACAAAATATGGTAGGAGATAGGAGTTTGAAATATTAAGAAATAAAAATCAAAGAAAAACTCCAAGATTTCTAGGCTGGCTTGTTGACTACCTTTTTTTTAAAGACCCAGAATAGCAGGTTTGCTTTAATCTTCAATAATCTGAGCCAACCAATTCATTCCCAAGTAATGAACTCCATTGTTTATTAGATACCAAGGGCTTTGTCCATCTGTGGTGAGGTACAAAATGTCAAAGCTTCACTGAGTTATATGCTTCCATGATTAATCCTATAGATATATATTGTCTCATTCTATTTGATGTAACCACTCTAAGACTTTTAATTCTGTTTTATAGATGAAGCAACCAGTGTTCAAAGAGGTTAGGGACTTGCCCAGTGTCACACAGAGTTCTGAGGATGTTGAAATAGATGGACTTTTGGATCACTTCCAACCAGCCATGTGCTAATAACATTAACAATTAGCTTTCTGGAGAAGGGGTAGGATATGTGTGTGTGTGTATATATAGTAACATATATACCCATATATTTACATATAGATACACACCCACACCCACATATATACATGTGAGGTGCTTTTAATTTTATCTGCATTATTAAAAATTTATTAAGTCTCAATGATCAACAAAACAACAAATTTAGTCCTGTTTTTTGTTGATTGATTATTTTTAGGTATAAATGGTAACAAAGAACATTGAACAATTGACTCAAAACTAGTTACAACACACCTCAATGGTAATTGGAGTGCTGAGAGAGCCCCCATCCCACAGCCAGGAAGGAGGTGGCAACCTGGGACAAAATCCCCAGGTCCTGAAGCGAAGCCTTTGATGGTTACTCTGAATGAGTGGAGTATAGGACACAAATTTGAGAAGTGCTGAATCAAACTAGTTATGTGTTCCTCGATTTATCTTTTATCCCCTATTGAAGATGTAAGAAAGGAGATGGTAAGGATGAAAACCATTCTCAAATTAACTAATTCATAAGCACTCTGATACAGCTGCAAGAATAGAAGCTTGAATTACTTCAGCTGTTTCCCTTGTGTGGTTTTCTTTCTGGGATGCACACATCCTCAAGAAAGAAAAAACAAGAAGGGATGGGGGGGGGGATAGAGATCACTGAATTTTAAGGAAAAATAAGCATCTAGGAAAATAAAACAAAGTGCTTCTCATCTCCTCTAGGGATTTCTGTTATATAATTTCCATTCTAAGTGAAGCCAAAATACTTCCCATAACTAGAGAAACACTTAAAAATTAAGAAACACTTGTTCTAGTTAATGTGTCTGAAAAGCGCCAAGGAAAAAAAAGTCTCCCCCAGGAGGTCATTATTATTCAAAAATTACTCTAATTAGGTCATGAATATATTAGGCCTTATTCAGTGCCAACAAGAGAAAAAAATAGAATTGGAAATGTGACATGCGTAGCATTCCCAATGTGTTAGGGTGATTTTATTCCAAAATGCCATTAAAAGATGAAAAGGTCACCCTGTAGGGAAGTAATTGGTACAGCACTCTTGTAACTGATTAAAGGGGCTTTCATTTAGTTTCCTTTTTTTAAGGAAAAAAAAGGGGTCTTTCTAGATGGAAGAAAAGACATATGATCTTGATCAGAGGGTGGGTTTCAGGACAACGAGACAGGAGAAGAGGAAAACAGGAGCCCTTGACTTCTATCAAAACAGACACACTTGTTGACTGAGAATCCATAGAACAAAGGAAGCAGGAACTTCTGCCCAAGATTTAATTTTTGTTCAGACAACAGAATCTGATTTGGAGTTTCTCATGGAGAAGTCAGTGTCTGGATATTTTCTGAAAAGGAGGAATATTATGTAATTTTAGTCCACCAGTAATAGTGGAAGGTGTAATTAAAAAGTTCAAATTTCTGGTTTTCCATTAGGAAATAAAAAAAGGAAGAGTTTTTGTACTGGAAATAAGGAATACATAGATATTCTTTAGGGAACAAAATCCCCCGATTAGAATTATAAAACTATATAGTGACCTACATGAAAAACTATTCATGGAGGATACTGCAATTATCAATAGACACCCTCTTTTCTCTCCTTTTAAAATTCATAGTTTCTCTCAAAAATGAGGTTATATTTTACCTTCTGAATGAGGTTTCTCTTAATAGAAGCTAGTTCCCTTTTGCCTCTCCAGAGCATCCTGTATTTATTCATTTGTTTTACACTCATTCTATTTGTACTTTTGCAAGTAAGCATTGCCTCCTCCAATACACTATAAACTCCTTGTAGTTAGGAATGCTTTGTTTTTGTTTATTTGTTTTGTTCTTCTTGTCATTATTATTTTGTTTTCATATTTCTATTCCTATTACAGTGTCTGACATAGAATAGGTGTTTAATAAGTGTTTGTTGACAGATTGGTTGATTGATTCTTCTGGGAATGGCATTGAAATGATGTTGCCATATTTCACATAATTAACTCTTTTCCTAGATTGTCTCATAGTGACTCCATAGTTCAGTGTTATCACTGGTCATCATCAGGGCATTTTTCATCACTGCTTCACAATAAAATATTAATATAAACTCCACAAATCAATATGCTAGGGTACAAGGTGTGTAGTATACTGACATCACCTAGAGGTAGGAGACTTCCTTGTGCAAAACCATAAATATGAGGGAATTGCTCATTAAGAAAAAATAAAACTTAGGAACTTTCAATGAAATATATATATATACATATATGTATACACAGATGGATAGACACACATATAAGAATACATACAAACTTTTACATAGAATTAATGAAAGAAGGAACAAGGGATATAGAAGGAATGGTTAGAGGTATTTAAATCCATCATGCTATATAGAACTATATTGAAATTAGGGAAAAAAAGGGTACAAAGGAACATTAGAAACTTTGGAGTCTTCTGATGGAAGGAAGGAAGGAAAGAAGAGTGGGAATATTTATTAACTGCTTGCTATATGCCAAGAATCATATTAAATGCTTAAAATATTATTTTAGTTAATCCTCAAAATAACCCTGGGAAGAGGAAGCTATTATTGTCCTTATTTTACATGTGAGGAAACTGAGGCAGTTAAAGGTTATGTGACTTATCTAGAGTCACCTAGCTAGTAAATGTCTGAGGCTGATTTAAATTAGATCTTCCTGACTCCAGGATCAGTGATCAATCCAAAGTATCACCCAGCTACCTCAGGTCAAATTAAGATAGAAATCAAATGAATAGATCAAATATTAAATCTGAGTCAGCATTAAAGAATGAGAATGAATTGTCCTAGATCCCAAATAGTTTATGGTCTTATTAAGTAGGACAGAATGCATACACATATGGTGAATATATCTTGATCTTTCCTCATCCCACTTTGCTTTCCAGTTCAGGAACTAGAATAAAGTCAATAAAGTCACTGGTATAGGAAAGACCATGTCAATCCATTATTGTATTGTTCTATCTGATATCCCTCCTCTGAACCATTCTCCTTTATATGTGGTTCAGTACTAAGGGAAGATAAACTCCTTCAGGGAGGGTCTTTCTTTGCTTTTGTCTTTGTATCACTAGTTCTAAGAGCACAGTGCTAGGCACATAGTAAACCCTTCAAAAAAACTTTTTCATTCATTTACATAAATAGGAAATGTTTTTAACTTTTTTTTTTATCTCATTAGTACATGCCTGGCCCATACTAATTGTTTAATACACAATTTTTGAGTCATTGATTCATATATTATGTTAAAGTCAGAAGAGATGGTAGAGAATAATTTATTCCAATCTTATATTGATACTATAATTTTGACACAGAGAAATTAAATGACACTGTTTTTGTTCATTGTTCATTTTCCAAGAGTATCAATGAAATTAAAAAGTAATGTCTTCAATTTAAGTGAGGCAGTTGCACAAAGTAGTCAGCCTCAATCTGTTTTCTACAGTCATCAAATTCCAGTGGCAAGACAAAAAGGATGCAGCGGATGACTTTGGTAACTTCGCTGTTTGGCCAAACAATGTGTATCAGCTACCTCCTTGTCCAATGGAACAAACTGTTCTCATCTGCCCATTCCAGAAAGGAATATCTTCACATGCCTAGAACAGACACCCTCCAAATTCACTATTAGGTTTGAGATCCATCAGCCATCTCCAAACTGGTATAGCCTTGCCAAGGAGACACTTTTACTGTGTCATGGCCATGGTGCATGACACAACCAACTCTTATTCTCACCTCTGATGACGCTAACAAAACAAGGTAGAAAGGAGTTAATTGGATTCAAAAGTATGTAGTATATATGAATGAAATTTATGAAGGTCCAAATGGGAAAAGGTCAATAAGATCTTAAGTAAAGGGGAACAATTTTTTACCCCCAGAGTTGAAATCTAAGGTTTACCTCAAAAGGTGGATAGGATTCCAAAAGGTAGAGAGAATGGGTAAAGGTCTTTCTTACCAGCATAATTCAGTATGATTGAATATGGTAAGTCACACAGGATCTGAGAGACCTTTGAATAGATTACTCTGACTAGAGTCAAGGATCCATGTAGGGGAGGAGCAGGAGATTAATTTTTTTGGGAATGGAGAATCTAGAAGGGAATGTAGAAGCTGGAAGGGACTTAAAGGTAGTTCCCAATATTGTACAAATTTTTCATTTTATAGTTAGGAAATTGAGATATAGAGAGGATAGAGTGATTTGCCTAAGGTGTCATAAGAGGTGAGTATCAATGCCAAGATTCAAATCCAGATCCACTAACTCCATATTCATTGTTTTCCCCACTATCACATGCTGCCACCTAGGACAGAAATCCTTGAATATCAGGAAGCAGAACCTGCAATTTATTTGGAAGGAAAAAGTATTCCATCATTATCACATACCACAATTAGTTCAGCCATTCCCTAATCAAAGGACATCTCCTTGTTTTCCAATTATTTCCACAAAGAACATAGCTATGAATATTTTTGGGTAAGTATTTTTCCCTATTATCTCTTTGGGATACAAACCCAGAAGTGGTATGGCTGGGTCAAAGAACTGGCAGTTTTTAAAGCTTTTTGGGCATAGTTCCAGAAAGCAATTTGGAACCATTTGTGTCCTAAAACTGTGAATACCTTTTGATCCAGCAATAGTTGTACTAGGTCTTTATCCCAAAGAGATCAAAGAAAGGGGGAAAAGACCTACTTGAACAAAAAAAAAATATTTATGGCAGTTTTTTTTGTGGTGGTAAAGAATTGGAAAGTGAAGAAGTATCTATCATTTAGGCAATGGCTGAACAAGTTGTGGCATATTATTACTAGAATACTATTGTGCTATAAAAAATAATAAACAGGACAATCACAAAAATCTCAAGATTTATATGAGGTGATGCAGAGTGAAGTGAGCAGAAGCAGAACACTGTTTATAGTTATAGTAATAATGTAAAATGATCAAATGTGAATGACTTAATTATTATCAGAAATGAAAAGATCTAAGACAACTATAATACCAAAGGACATATGATATAAAAGGCTATCCTTTGCCATAGGAGAAACTGATAGAGTCTGAATACAGATTGAACCAAATCACTTTTCACTTTATTACCTTCATATTTTTTTCTTTATATAAGTAATATGTGTCTTCTTTCAGAGCATGAGAAACATGGAAATATATATTGCAATATAACACATGTATAATCTATATCATCTTGCCTGCTATTTTGGAGAGGGTAGATAGTAGGGGTAGACACAACCAATATAATTTAAATGACAATCCTACCTAAATTAATCTATTTATTCAATGCTATCCCAATTAAATTACCAAAACAATTTTAATGAAATTTAAAAATAATAAAAAATTATTTGGAAATACAAAAGATCAAGAATATCAAAGGAATTAATGAAAAATGCAAAGGAAAGAGGTTAAACAGTACCAGATTTTGAAGTATATTATGAAGCCATATTGGTCAAAACTACATAGTACTGGTTAAGAATTAGAAGAGTAGATCAATGGAACAGAACACACACACACACACACATATATATATAACAACAGTTATATAAGCAAAGATCCTAGTTTTGGGAATTATTATTATTATCTATTAAATTTATAGATAGGAGAAGAATTTACAAATAAACAAGATATAGAAAGCATCATAAAATGGAAAGTGAATAATTTTGAATTCATTAAATTGAAAACTTTTTCTACAAATAAAATTAAAAAGTCAAAGTTAGAAGGAAAGTAATTAAGTTGGGAAAAATTTTATTGACAATTCTTGGAAAGAGATCTTATATCTAAAATATATAAGGAACTTTGTCAAATATATAAGAATATGAACTATTCCCCAATTGATAAATGGTCAAAATATATTAATAGACAGTTTTTGGAAAAATAAATCAAAGATATATATATATATATATATACATATATATATATATACACTTGTATGTATATATATTGCTCTAAATCATTGTTGATTAGAGAAATGAAAATCAAAAATGACTTTGCGATATCATCTCCTTAGTATCAGGTTGGCTAAAATGATAAAAGGGCAAAATGACAGTATTGGGATGTGGATAGATGAGTACACAAATACGCTGTTGGTGGAACTGGGACCTTATCTAACTTTTTGGAAAACAGTATGCTCAAAATTATGAAATTTTGCTTAAAAAGTTATGATTGTGTATACTTTTTGACTCAACAATACCATTTTTGATCAATGAAAATGGAAAAGAAACTATATGTTCTAAAATATTCATAGCAGTTCTTCTTGTGGTGGCAAAGAACTGGAAACTAAAGGGATTCCCATCAATTGGGGAATGGATGAAAAAGTTGTGATTTGAGATGGACAAAGAGACATATCCCATTCATTCACCCTCCAAATCATGAGAACCACCCCCATGTCCTCGGGCTAATCTCCCCCAAAGCCCCCAACCCCTTGCTCCAGAGTCAAGTCCTCCCTGCTATAAAAGAATATAAAACCCTCAGAATCAAGGCATTCTGGGATGCTCTCATGCTGCCCTCTTAAGGATCAGCTTTTCCACCCATGCTGTTCCACCTAGGAGGCAGGCTTCCACCTATGCTGCCTCCTGGTCAGATTCAACATTACTTTCCAAATGAATAAATTTCTCTTTATTTTTCAAAAAAATGTCATTGAATACTACTGTGCTATGAGAAATGATAAACAGGTTAATTTTGAAAAAAAAATGGAAAAAATTCCATGAAATTATGAAGAGTGAAATGAGTAGAGCCAAGAGAACATTATATATAGGAATGGAAATATTATTTGAAGAATGACTTGTGTCTGTCTACTTCCAGAAAAAGAATGGATACATAGAATAAGTAAGATGTAGTTTAATATACACCTATCTTTTGTGTCAAATGATACCTTTTCTAATGGGGAGAAGGAAGAGGAAGAGGGAATTAACTGAACACTTAAAAATAACACATGGATAAAATAAATAAATATCTTTTTTAAAAGTATATCTACATTTATTTGGGGAAAACATAATTTAAAAAATATCCACAACATAAATTGTAGAGTAGTTGTCTCCTACCATTTTGCCTACTCTGAAAATGAAGTTATATAGCAAGACAAGAATATATTGATAAGTTTCTATAGTTCATTTGTTCATTTTTATTTTTAGGAGCTTCTATGACTCTCTAGGTTCACTTTTGTTTGTGGTGCATAACTGTGACGTGTGCAGAAAATCCAATGGTTTTGCCTCCTAATGAATCAATATATTATACCTTCATTTTATCTTTTAGGCTTTCAATAAAACTCAATGAATAAAATATATTTGTAGAGTGAACTTTAGGCGTTGATGAACTCTGTAGTGAATAGAATAAACCAAAAAAAGGAGAGATGTTTATAATTAAAATTTGTAGCAGGGTGGAGAATGAAGCAAGTATTTGAGTTTTTAATTGTCGGGTTTTCAGATTCAGTTAATACCAATGTACCCCAGAATTGGGGTAATACTGTCCCTGAAGAGCCATATTCTTGATCTCTTTCCCTGTGTTAGAATTATGGAAATAGTATGCTAATATGAATTCATTCCACAAAAGATCAGAAAACATCAAACAAATTCCCTTCTCAAATGTTCACAAGAGACCATGTGGTTTAAAGAGTTGTTTTTTTTTTTATAGAGAGAATAGATATTCCTTACCAATTTTCTATCTGCCCTCTTGGTATGCCCTGGATACAGTGCTTAAGAAGAGTTCTGAAAAGCGCTTCATTTCAAAATCTCAGAATTGGAAGGGATCTCAGAAACTACATATTCCAAGTGATGCTTTGGAGGAAAATTTTTCCTCTACAACAAACCCCCCAAATTATAACCTGACCTTTGATGCATGACCTCTAATGGAGGGGAAAACAATGCCCCAAAAGGGGTCCCATTTTTTATTTGCCCAGCAGTCATTTTTAGGTTACTTTATCTCCTACAGACATATTCTGTAACTAGCACTCTTTGCTCCTAGTTCTGTCTACAGGGCCAGGCAGAGTAAGGCTAATGCCTCCTCCAGGGGACAATTCTTCAGATTCTTGAATACAGCTATCATACCTCTTCCTACATCTTTTCTTCCAGACTTAGTGTTCTCAATTACTTTAACTAATTCACATATGGAATGGAATCCAAGTAGTTTATCATTCTTCCTGTCTTCCTCTGTACACTTTCCAGCATAGCAATATCCTTCTAAAAATGTGGCACCTTGAACTACGCACAATATCCAAGATGACAATCTTCTGTAACTGTTCTTTGCCTTTAGTCTTTCCAGCAAGCAGTTAAGTCTCAGCTGTATTCAAAGCATTGTGTTGGATACTGGTAATACAAAAATGAAAAGACATTTACAGTATATTCATTGTTGTTGTTATCCAATTGTGTCCAAGTCTTCAAAATCCTGTGAACCATAGAATAGTGTCCATTGTATTTTCTTGGCAAAGATACTGGAGTGGTTTGCTATTTCCTTCTCCAGTGGAGGCATGTTAGAGTCATCTAGTTCATTCTCCTCTTTGAAAGGAAAGAAGAGTGAGGGGCAAGGATCATGTTTTGGGGGAGGGAAATGTAGTTTTGGTTGGAAGTACAATACAAATGGCAGATGGAACTATTTTGTTTTGTTTTGTGTGGTAATGAATAGAACTGATGTAATTACTTTAATACCACGGAGGACCTGTGATGTTTGACCTGCTATTTCATTAGAATAGGAACTTCTGGGATTGCAAACATTCATAATTTAGTCTTAAATGCTCAGTATTTGAAGCTCTGTGGCTCAGAGAGGTTAATAAATAACTTGTCCACCGAGTATCACGTTTTATATCAGAAGTCAGCTCTTCTTCCCACCACACTATCTCTAGCTCTGGACCTGCTGCTGCTACTAAAATCATTTCCACTTCCCCTAAAGTATGGTCTTTCCAAAATGCCCATCTCTGCATAGAGGTGCTGAGATACAGGTTTTACACGTATTTGGAAGACAAACTACTGAATACCATAGAAACACCTTTTGCAAGAGCCTGAATTCTTCTCAAGAAAGCTGACCCAGGTAAATCAACATACAAGTAACATGTACTTAACCTGTGCTTCCATGGATATATAGAAAATAAGTGGGCCAGTACTATTATAATGGCCCTAGGCCCTTTCTTCCAGGGCTTTGGCTTCAGAATCCTAGACTTTTCATTTGTGGTTTTGTTTGGATTCATCTTGTGATCATAGTTTGATTTAATGCTAAAGCTTTCAAAAGGCAACGATTTTGTGAAATCCAAATGGAAGTTAAATCAGAGAACCCCTCCTGATGACATTGTTCTTGTTTGGGGTTCTGAGCTCTATTAATGGGCAGGTATTCAATTATAAATGTAAAAATAAAGGATGGAGCATCATTAAGGTATCATGTCTCCCAGAAAGAAAAAAACTTCTCCCTAGATGTTTCTGTGGAAAGACTTTACAGCTCAGCCAGCAGCTCATTTCCACCAAAGCTACTTCAGATTTTCCTCTTGTTTCTTTGTGTCAATGTATATGTGACTCAAATCCTTTCAGAAACTGCCAGGACTCTTTCCCTTTGAAACAGCATTACAAAGTAGAGCAGAGGAATGTAACAGGAGCCTCAGAATGACAGAAGTTTGGGAGACAACCAAACACTTTTAGGGAGCAGGAAAGGCCCTTTTCTCTCTGCTGAAAGATAAAGAGCTGCTTCCTTGAAATGAAGAACCAATCCATAGTATTTTGTTTTAATTAGATTTCTATTATATGACTAGGGAAAGTGCTAACCTATTTTGGATGACATTTCTTTAAAACTTCCCTGAAATGAATTTGGAGTAGCAGTATTTCCAGGAGGACTATCTTCTATGTCTTATTCATAGTGTTTCAAGAAAGTGGGATTTCTACTCTCTTCTGCAACACAATTATAAGATCCCAGAGCTGGAAGGCATTATAGAAATTATCCATTCCAGCCCCTTAATTTTACATGGGAAGAAACTGAGACCCAAGAGGTCACCATGGTTTTAGGTCAGTCACCCATTGCCCTCATTCTTTAATCATTGTTTCCAAAAGTTTAGAATATTGATAATCATGCCTACCCTGACTCACCTCGCTTAGATTGAGGGTTGGAAATTGTCTTGATTAAAGTAAATTGGCGAGGAAGCAATGGGGGACAGAAAAATTGAGAGGAGTATGGATGGGAAAGGCTTCTGAAGGAGACTAGGACAAAAAATAAAATAAAATATCTCAAAATTTAGTAAATTAAAAAAAAGATTTAAGTGAAATGTTAGAATGAGAAAATATTTGCATAAATTATTAGTGATAAAAAGATTGACATTCTTTTTCCTCTTATAGAATGAATCATCCTTTGTCCCAAAAAGAGAAAAAGGAAGAATAAAGGATAACATTTAATAAAACTACGTGACATTAACCACATTTGGTTGTATGTGGTATGTCCAACCCTCATAATCTTAGACCGCTGAAAAAAATGAAGGGGGTAAAATGCTACTTTTCTTCTTTGGTACCCAATTTTATAGTATTATTTTGGGGAAATTTTTTCTTTGAATTTGCATTGTTATAGTCCTTATGTATATATCATTTTCTCCATCTCTTCATACTACTCTTCCTATACCTCTTCACAGTCGTCATCTCTAAAGGCATGGTGAGATTATATTACATTCATGAACCACAACTTAGCTATTTCATAAAATAGAGGCATGTACTTTGTTTCCAGTACTTTGTTATCCACAAAATGCTACAACAAATATTTTGCTATACATAGGTCCTTTCTATTCATTTTTAATACACTTGAGCTATGGAATCTCTGGATCCAGAGAAATGGATAATTGATTAGTTTTTAAAAGCATAGTTCCAGATTGTTTTCCAGAATGATTATGTTCTTATTCTTTAACCCTATAGTCCCACTAATGGACATAAATGCCAAGAAAGTCAAAGATAGAAACAAAAGTCTAATTGACACCAAAATATAGTGTCTCATGGCCTTACTCGGTACTGGCAAACAACTGAAAAAAAGAAGAGTGTTGCTCAATTGGAGAATGACTAAGGTGGGGGAGAGTTCTTGTAAATGAATTTCATAAGAATTGATGAATATGAGAAATTTAGAGAAACATGGAAGGATCTATATGAATTCTTGCAGAATAAAATAAGCAGAATGGAGAAAACTTTGTTCATAATGACTGCAATGAATATAAAAAGATGACTAAGAAAGATGTTACTCTCTTAAAAAAAAGTTTCTAGGGAATAGATAATGAAACATTACCTCCTTATGTTGGCAAAGAGTTGGCATACTACTAAGACAGAATCACAAATGTATTTTCAGATTATATCAATATATTATTATTATTTTATCTTAATTTATTTTCTTTTTCATAAATCAGGATTTGATCTACATTCTGGTAACGGACTTTTTGGGGGAACATAGGGGAACCAAAACATTTTCCTGTGAGAGGTGTACCTGACTGTTGTGTAATGAAATGAGGTAGGGATACTGAGAAGCATAAATGAGGTATAAAAGCATATAAATTACATCAGTCAGAGGCAGAGGATGGAGTATTTTATATGACAAATAACAAGAGAACTATCTTAGCTAGAGCATCAAAGGTATGATGGAGAGTAATATAAGTGGTCTGAAGAGATAGACCAGGGTAGTATAAGATTGTAAAGGACTTTAAATGCCAAATGAGAGAATTTGTGTTTTTATCATAGCCTGAAGGGTTGGGGGCATTGAATCTTGGGAAACAGGAGACATTCAGGGTCAGACACAGGCTTAAGGAATATCAATTTGGCAAGTATGGAGGATAGGTCAGAGAGGATTGAAGCCACAGCAGGCGTCTCTAGTCATCCAGGTCAGAGGTTATGAGGGTCTTAAACAGGGTGGACAACCAGTGAATATGGCCAGTGGGAGAGATGTAAGAGATGTCAAAGAGTTAGAAACGATCAGACTTGGCTAAATAGCCTAGAGACCTGAGGTTGAGGGAAGAGTTGAGGATGACTCTTAGGTTGTGATGTGAAAACTGTTTAACAAGGAGCAATCCTGGACAAGCAGAAATAGTTTTGATTTAGAAGGTAATATCAACATTCAACTGAGAAAGCATCCACAGGGATAGCGAGACTTGACAGGTTGTACCTTGTCTAAAGATATCTGCTTTAAAAAGATGACTGCTTAGACATAATGTTCTCTTTTGAGCGGCATGTCATTTCTTAAAGCTGTTGCCTTTTTACCCAAGGTAGGAAATATTTTTCAATTTACATTTAAAAATATTTATTTTTCCTCTTCTCAGTGCCGTGGAAATTTTCACAAATCAGTCAGTGGCCTCCCTCTCTAATGTAGTTGTAGAACAGTTTTATTGATCTCTAGATTTTTTCAGTCATTTCCCAGACTGCTCAGATGGTTACCAAAATCCACAAAGGTTTTGGTTTTAAGGCTATCTGACCTAGAGAGATGTGGAAATACTACTGGCTTTCAGCAGGTTATTATAGTAATCAACAAAAGCATCTTTGTACCTTCATTTATTTTTATAATGCTCAAATGTACAAATGGTGCCTTCTAGCTACTTCATCATAAACAGTGCTATCTGCAATGATGAGAACAATGTTTATGAAATATTGCAATTTCAGGGAATTCCCATTTCAGGAAACAGATTTGAGGTCTTACATACTTCACAGCTTCATAATGACCAGCAATTGTAGAATGACTATTTTTACATCCTGATTTAATCAAAATAAGGACTCAAATAAGGATACCCCTGTAAAAGGGGAAAATAGTATTTAAAGAAGAGGCAATAGGGATCCAAGCTTTTTAGGGGATGATGGAGCTTTGACTTTTCTAAGGATCATTGGTTTCTTGCAAAAAACATCTTTTCAGTAGGCCTTCAGGAAACTGAGTGGTCAGTTTCATGTCAGGGATGAGGAGCTTTGGGAAGGTCCAAGTATGCAGACAATCTTTCATCAGCCCCTCCACTTTCCCAGTACAATTTATCTGTCAAAGTGAGAAAAATGGCTCTGGTCAGGTCCTTTTATCATAGACAAGGAGTGATCCTTGTCATAAGACTTCATTTTGACTTTTATTTTCCCAGAATCTTTAAGACCACAGTCCTAAGAGTATTTAGTTCTAGTCCTTTGTGGAAAGAAGCAAGGTGTTTCTCCAACAGGGAAAGCTGAGCAGGGAAGTAAGAATATTGGTGGATGAAACCATGTCTTATTGTCTAGGGCAGCTGGGAAGGTACTTCTAGGAAGGTCTTGTCAACACCCTTTAAATTAACCACCTAGATAAGCTCCACCTATCTGCCCCTAGTTAAAACTCTTTCAGTTCCAATAAAGAGAATCAGGATTCACATGTGAATTCTGTAACACATTTAAAGAACAATTAATCCCAATATTATATAAACTATTTGGCAAAATAAGCAAAGAAGGAACCCAACCAAATTCTTTTTAGGACACAAAAATGGTGCTGATTTGTACTAGGAAGCTCAAAAACAAAGAAATAAAATTAAAGACCAATTTTCCTAATGAACATTGATGCAAAAATCTTAAAATAAAATACTAGCAAAGTGACTACAGCAATACATCACAAGGATTATTCTCTCTAATTAGGTGGGATTTATAGCAGGATTTAAGACTGGTTTAACATTAGGAAAACTATCAGCATAATTAACCATATCAATAATTAAACTGACAAAAATCACATGATTATCTCAATAGATCCAATAAAGAGAATCAGCAACAGCCCACAAATAATAAAAGTCCCTGGGAACATACTTCCAAATATCAGCCTAGGGAAGGATAGGGAAAGAAAAGTGAGCCCTTTCCTATACCTTAGCATTAACTACCAGAAAGAGGTAGAAGTCCTCAGCATTTGCATCCAGAGACATGTCAACCAATATCACCACTGGGACGATCAGACAACAATTGCTGCTTACTGGTAAGCCTTTTGAAACTTGTATATCTGCTTCTACACCGTAAGTTTTAACTTGGAGGCTAAAACAGAATATAGTTAGGAAGAATGTTTATCTAAAATACAGAAATGCATTTTACTTTCCCTAGAGCCAGCTAGGGCTTTGAATTCCAATCTACCCTTAGACACTCAACTAGCTGTGTAAATCTGGGCAAGTCATTTAATGGTTCTCTAATTTCATTTCCTCAACTATAAAATGGGGATAATATTCATCTACATCCTAAGATTATTGTGAGATAACATTTGTAAAGAGTTAAGCTTAGTGCCTAACATAGAAGAATTGATGATTAACAAATGCTTTTTTCCTTTTTTCCCTGGTCATATCACAAAATGTATTTTTTGACCCTTCCCTTATCATTACTGCATTCAAACAAAGGATACACACAATTCCTTTTCATGTTGGTTTTAAAGAAACTCCACCTATAGGTGTGGTATTTAAACTTCCCTATCCCTCTTAACAACCCACCCCCGATTAAAACATCTTTAAATTACATCATCTATTTTAAATGTAATTAATTAGCACATCTGAAATATAAATGAGAAGTACAGGTGGAAATTCTACAGATTTTCTTTGGTAAGCTCATTGTTTCTGGTGTTCTCTTCACCCAGGGCTGTACTAACTTTGAACTGTTGCTAATTTTTTCCAGAATCTGGTAGCTTAAGAGGCCCAGTTGCAACTTTGAATACAGGAATGGGGTAGGCAACAGCTCTTCTAAACTCTTTCTGCCTGGAAGTTCAAAATTACTTAGTTTCCTGATATGCCCTGAGGAGCAATTTGTAGTCCTGCCTTGGACAATGCCTTATTTAAGGTTTTCTGATAAAAACAAAACAAACAAACAAACAAAAACATTCAATGAGTCAAAGGTTGGTCTTCTATAAGATCTAGGATCCTAGCATTCAAAATGGAAAGTTACTTTTCCACTTAGTGGAAACCTTGCATATCATATAATATTCCTCCTTTATTTTACAGATGAGGAAATTGAGGCCCAGAGAGAAGTGATTTGCTCAATGCTTAAAAAGGATGCAAATAGATAAACATAAGACATTATCAAATGGAAGCTATTATTATTGTTGTTGTTACTATTAATACATAATTATATAGTAATATATAATGTCAACATGTGATGTAAACTTGCATTATTAATATATAATTTCTTTAGTTAATAATAATATTTTAAATATTAATATCCAGGAACTATTTCCTCTGGATTCAGAGGACTGGTGTTCAAATCCTGCCTCAAATACAATTTGGATGTTACTGTTGTTATTAACACATAATTAATAATAAATGATTATATATTAATATGTCATATAATTATAATAATCATGTATAATTAGCATATGATACCTATAATTAATAAAAATATCATCTAGAAACTACTTGCTCTGGATTCAGAGGATTTGAATTCAAATCCTGCTTCAGATGCTTACTATGATTGTGACCTTGGCGAATTTCTTATCCTGCCTGGATGTCAGTTTTCTCAGATGAAAAAGAATTTAAAATATATGACCTCTGAAGTCCCTTTTATCTTGAGAGTTATAAGATTCTATAACATTGTAGCAGTTAAAATTAGTTTCTCTGCTAAAAGTATTATATTTTTATGAGGTTTATTAAAGATTAATAATTAAAGAAAATACAAAATAAGAAAGCATGCATCTAGGCCCAGAGAGCCCATTCACAACCACTCACATCTTCCCTGCTAGGTAGAGAGCCACATGTGCTAAGAAGTGGAAGTAAGAAGAGTGCTCAGTAGGCTTTACAGCCAGTTTGAATAGAAATTTTGATCTCGCCCAGGTGGGGATCTCAATGAGATTAGAGGGCATCTTGGGAACTAGAGCAAGGACTTCTAGGGATTGAAGTCCGGGGTTGAAATCTCCATTTTTACATTTCCTTGTATGATCCTTTTTGGGAAGAGTTTCCCCCAAAGGATCATGAAAACACAATCAACTTAAAGATTATAATAATTTGAGGATAAGAGGAAAAAGAACAAAGCCAATAATTGCTAGATGTATTGACAAAAAGCCAGTTAGGGGGCAGTCCCCTTTGGCATGAAAGTATACATACAAATAAATGTTCAATCAACCACACCCAAAGTTCATTCTTGATCTTCTCGTGCAGCTTGTGGTCTGGAGGCTTCTTTATGGTGTCTTCCCCAACAGTTCAGTTTCTGGATTCAGAGAGGTAGCATCTTTTTTTTTTACCTAAAATCCTTCTTAAAAGGAATTTAAACTTTGCAATTTAAAATAATAATATTTTATACCACCCCACTATTTCTTGACTTATAGTTTCTACTCCAGGCAGAACCATCTTTAATCTCCTAGCTGACCTCTGGTCCATTCTGCCTCAGAGTTTGGCAAACCATTATCTAACATTCTTCATTTGTTGTATCAATGTGAATCTTTGGATGGCTCAGTTTACCTCTGCACTTTGAGAAACCCCAGTACTAAGCACATCTATTTTGTTTGAATGTTAAGTACCTATTTATTTGAAAGGTTTCACTATTGGGTAAAAGTTTCTTCTCTGGAAGCCCAGTTCCTGAGTTTGACCTTTGCCTTTAATTTGTTATAGCTGACCATTCCCTAATGCCATTGCTGCTAAATACTAGGAGGTTTGCCCACCTGTTTGTGGTTAGTCTTTGTAGGCTTCCCAAAAGGTATAAAGAGATTCTCAGCTCCAGTATCTCTTTGGAATTGATCCTTAGCATGGTTTTCTCTCCCAGAGGAGTAGGCATCTGGTATGGTGTCTTCTCCCAGAGCTACAGTTCCCAGAGTCCCAGAGCCTTTGGTTCTGTGTGGTATTTAGCTTATGACTCTGTGGTGGTCAGAATAATGCACCTATCCCTATTCCTGATTAAAGAGTGATTTTTCTCACTACTTGGCAGTTCTGCATTTATTTCCAAAGTTAACAATTGGCTCGCACCACTAAGTATGAATAGCTTGAATTGATATTAGAACTCTTAAGGTTTGCAAAACACTTTTTTCCTGGTTAGTTCCATAAAATGATAGCCCCAGTGTTCTTATTCCCAGATAAGGAATGTGGGCTCCGAGTGATGAGGTAATTTTGTCACCATCATAAAACTAGTGAATTTCAGGGGTGTTATTTGTACCCTCCTGTCTTCAAATGCAAACCTCTTCCTGTGGTCTTTCTTCATTGAACTATTCATTGAGCACTCAAATGTTTGAACTGAGCCCCACACATTCTTTAACTATTTTGTTTCTATCCTCCAAATGAATTTGATATTCATTTCTTTTATAATATTTTTCTCTATCTTAACTGTGACATTTGCACCATGAATCACAACCCCTCACAACACTTCGCATTCATTCCTCTCTTCTTATAATGCATCTAGTGCATATTATCTGATACACTGGGGGAAAGGACAGTGCCAAATAAGTGAGTCTTTCTGGGTCTAGCTGACTTGAAAGTCAATCCACTGTGCATGAGAAGCAAAAGGAACCCACAGCTGTAGGCAATTCTTAATTGTTTAATTGCTGGGCTTAAAAAAAAGCCAAAACATACTGTATGCTCAATCCTGCTGATCATGGATGGTCAGAAATTCAGCTCTTGCATGTTGAGTGTTTGGAGAAAAGAATTTGTAATTGGAGTGTCATTGAAAGCAATGGAAGTCTTTTCCCAAATCCCCAGGTAAACAAATGAAAGGACAGTGGTTTATGGATGTAAACAGATTTCTGCTTTGCCTTCTGAATCACAGAGGTTTTCCAGTGAGATTCCACAGATGTGTCAATTATTACATTGTACGGTTGTACTGCAAATCTCACAAACACCAGTTTTTCAAAGTTGACAGTTGCCAACATAATGGCTGGACAAGGTTTTATTTCACTGGAGCATAATTGGCTCATCTCTGTCCCTGTTACTTCTCCCTAGAGTGGATAAGATGTAGCCTAGAGGACTTATGCTATATTCCAGCCAGAATGAATTATAATGGTAATTTTGTGGCCCACTTAGCTTAACAGGAATCAACAAGTCTGCCTCTAACTTAGCAGTTTCTTTCTCCAAATGCCCAGGTTAATGTCTAATTGTCTCCACATGGTGGCAAGTGAGGAAGTTGTCATGGCAACCATGCAGTAAGTTTAGCCAGAAGAATGTTGTTGTTTTTAAAGAAATGAAGCCAATTCTGAGCTTTTTGCACTCTCTAGGATTGTATAGTTGTTTTATTCCAATTCCTGATCTATGAAAATGATTGATTGTTTTCTCTCTATTTTATTTGCTGGTCTGGAGATCTACTTCAAATAAAGAAGATCTCTGAATCTGTTTTGCATGTTGGGATTATTTCTGCAAATGAATCTGCCTTTCTGACAGTGTCTTAACAAGATGGATGTTTGACAATAACCCATTTGGAAATATTGTAGATTTGTAAGAGAAAAAAAAAATTTAGGCAGCTAAAGTGGGGAGGGAGTTTGAAGGAAAACAAAAGGACTTCTACTTTGTGAAAAGTGAAATGGGTCTATTGTAGACATAAATAAATAAAAACAAATTCTTATCAGAAGTTCTTAACTTTGTGTGTGTGTGGATGTGTGGGTGTGTGATGGACCTCTTGTGGGAGTCTGTTGAACGCAATGGGTTGTTTCCTAATATTTGAAATGTTTAAAATTAAATGCATAGGAATAAAAAACCATTTAGTTATTAAAATTTTAATTCATAAAAATTCAGAGATCTCAGGTTAAGAAGCTCTGCTCTAAACTTTTGCTCTACATAACATCATGCCTTCACTCTGTCTCTATATCTCTCTGTCTGTCTCTTTCTCTCTTGTTCCCTCTTTCAGGCATTTGGATGACCTCATTCGTTTTTCTTAGGGGCAGTATGACACTGTCCTTTGGATATGTATATAGAAAGACACTTAAAGTAAAGTCAGTAATGGTTAGCTACAGCCCAAATAGCCCTTAAGTTCTTTAGGAAGGTTCCCTAGAGTATATATGAAAGGTACAACTGAGAACACTAGAATGGATTAGGAGCTCTTTAAATCCATTTTGGTCAGTTACAGAATATTAACATGTCATTGGGTAGATCTACTTCTTAAGAGTGGAATTTTCTAAAACAAAATTTAAAAAAGAGAGTCATCCTTTAATGATCTTTTTGCATTTTTTTTTTGGTACTCTCTGGAGAAACAGAGCCTACCTCTTTTTTTCTCTTTCTTTTAAAAAGTATTTTATCTAACTCAGCATATAACATAAGTATCTCACACATAATGAGTATCTTTTTTTTTAAAAAAAGGTTTACTCAAACTGAATAGTTGCATAATAGTGATCTTGAAAATCTATTTTGTGTTTCTGTAATTACATGATCTGATGGATTCTAGAGTGAAGTTAGATTAGGCCAGATTGATTTTTAAATTTTTGCTTCAATTAAGTATTTTCATGTTTATATATTTACTTTCCTTTTACTTTCTTAACTTTTTTCTGAAGCCAATATATTATTATTTTTTATTCTGTTTATTAGAAAGAATTCCTTCTAGAAGGAAGGAAGGAAGGAAAGGAAGCAGGAAGGGAGGAAAGAAAGAAGGAAGGAAGGAATTTTAAAGTTCTGTTCTTTGAATAGTCTTTTAAAATATCCTTTTAAAAGACTGGGTACTGTGGTAGAGACTTGACGAGAGAGAGGTTTTTCACAGTATGAAGAACCTAGATTTCTTGCTACTGAAAGAAAATGATTAATGCTTCATTGCCATATGTTATAGAATCACTAATCCATAAAGAACAAATCTTGTCATTTTGCATTCATTCTCTAAAGGGTTAAATGACCCTTTCCTGTGGGAAGTGGTATGGTGTTGTAGATTGAGTACTATGTTTGAAGTCAAGAAGACAGACTGAATCCCACCCAGACATTTTCTAGTGATATTCTGCTGGGGCAGGCACTTAACATCTCAGTGCCTCAGTTTCATTATCTGTAAAATGAGAGAATTTGACTCAGTGACTCCTAGGGTTGCTTCCAGCTCTAAATATATATGATCCTATGTAATGTTACAAAATTAAGGAAGGGAAATGGTGGAAGAATCAAGATTACCCAAGCATACAAGACATCCAAGACATTTTGACCTTCACAAATCAGACAGCTCACTAGCCTGAACCTGAACTGGTCACAATCTATGCATTCTCCCTTTCTCCTTAAGAGACTTTTGTGTACAGTAGAATGATTGGATGAAGTGAAGCAAGAACATTGCTGGTGCCACCTCCCCCACAACCTTAATCAAAATATTTCCATTTTGCAAGCATCTCATTTCAGAGATATTTCACAAGCTAGTATATATAACCTCCATTCTCTAGGGCAAGTACTGTGTTGTGCAGGCCCACCACTGCCGGCTTCTCCTGCTCTACTTCTTGTCTTCTCTCCCCATGTTGCCTATAGTAGAAAGGCTGTCACTTAGAAGATGAAATATATTTGCAAATTAATTAACTTTGTCCAGCAACTGGAGAATTAGATTTCTGTTAAGAATTCTGTCTGAGTGATGGATTCTCAAGACATCGAAGGAATTAAATACCAGACCTTCCCCTCTTTCCCCACCCCAAGAGCATTCAGTTATCATGGTTCCACTCCTTTCATCCATCTTCTTTTTATTACCACATTTCACCTACAAAGCCAGTGGAATTTGCTCCAGAAGATGAACACTCTTGTGGGAATTTTTAATCTCTAAAAACTCCTTATCACTCCATTACAAAAACAAAAAGCTAATAAATGTTTGGGGAAGGTGGGGGTGAGCAGGCAGCTAGTATTAGAGTTACATTTTCAGAGAATGGCTTGTCTTAGCCAGCCCTAACTTTTAAGTCTGAATTGCACAGATGATGTATTGTTTGTGAAGCTTTCCAAAAGGAAAGCCTGAATATGTAACGCCATGAATGATGCAGACTTTCCCTGTCTATGTATCTCCTACTATGAAGAGCTAGCCCCTCTTTATATAAAGTAGCCTCCAAGTCCTTTCTTTTACAATGTAGTGGATCAAATATGCACTATCAATATGTGTGCATTTATACCGATCCCATTATTATCATAACATTTGGTGTAAAATGTAGTGGAATTTTTCCCAGTATGATGAATGTGGAAACATGTATTGCATGAGAGCAAATGTACAACCTGTTATCATTACTTGCCGTCTCCTGGGAGGATGAGAAGTGGAAGGGAAGGAGAGAACAGGGATCTTGAAATGTCAGAAGATGATTATTAAAATTGTATCAACACGCAATCTGGAAAAATATTTTTAAAATGCAGACAATTTATTTTGGTAGGTATAAGAAGTTAGTTTTTATTATTTCACAAAAACATGTAAATCATTGCTCAAAGAAGATGTGGATTTGCAGTGCTTGGCCTTATTTGCTGTCCTAACCTAAAGGTTATAAGAATATTGAATCGTAGATCTCAGGCTGAAAGCAACTTCAGAGGTCAAATAGTCCCGTCATCATCATTTTACAGTTGAGAGACTCTGGGCTGGGGAAATGAAGTGAGTTGTCCAAGGTCAGACAATGAATCAATAAATATAGGAGTCTATGTGTTACTTTATAACAGACACTAAATGCTACTGAGACAAAGATACAAACAAAATAATCTCTGTTGTTAAGGTACTCACATACTAATAAGGAACAACAACAATACACCTCACACACTAGTTCTAGGTTTTAAACAAAATCTTGGAGGAAATCAAGGATTTAAGGAGAGATAGAAGAATATTCCAGGAAAGGCAAATGGACAATTATTAAATAATGAAAATGGAAGAACTCTACTTGAGGAATGGAAAGAAGGCTACTATGTCTATACTATATTTTTAAACATTATTTTATTTGGTCATTTTCAAACATTATTCATTGGAAACCAAGATCATTTTCTTTACCTCCCCCCCTCCCACCACTCATAGCCGATGCATGATTCCATTGGGTATCACAAGTGTCCTTGATTCGAACACATTTCCATGTTTTTGCTATTTGCATTACAATGTTCATTTAGAGTCTCTTCTCAATCATGTTCCCTCAACCCCTCTAGTCAGGCAGTTGCTTTTCCTCAGTGTTTTTACTCCCACAGTTTGTCCTCTGCTTGTGGATAGTGTTTTCTAGATCCCTGCAGATTGTTCAGGGACATTGCATTGCCACTAATGGAGAAATCCACTATGCTCGATTGAACCACAGTGTATGTTATGTCTGTACTATTAGCATCATGGAGTAGAATAATGTGTTGTTAGTAGGCTGTAAAGGTAGGTCACATAGAGAGTAAGTTTCTCAGGTAGGTTTAGAAACCAAGTCCTTTGACTCCCAGGAGAGTGGTCATGCCACTTTTTTGTTTGGATGAGAGAGCACCTTTAAGGTCATCTAGTCCGTTCCCCCTTTTTGGTAGCTGTACTCTCTCTCACAGGAACAGTACTATGGAGAACTGAAAGAGTGGCAACAAAGCTAAGAAAATTGAGGCTGAAGAGAGAAGGCAGGGTAAGTTGCCCAAGGTCACATGGGCTCAATTGGCAAAGCTAA
Organism: Monodelphis domestica; assembly: GCF_027887165.1. NCBI lineage: Eukaryota > Metazoa > Chordata > Mammalia > Didelphimorphia > Didelphidae > Monodelphis > Monodelphis domestica. The sequence goes on from NC_077230.1 coordinate 79,743,468, forward strand.
GATTCAAACACATGTCCTGTGATTCCAAATCCAGACATCTGCCTAGTAGTTTGAATGTCTCTATGATATCTGTAACATGTTTTTCTAGATGAGAAATATGTGAAGGGCTAAGATTCATTCAGATCAAAAGCAGAAAATATGTCCTCAACATCAGCTTTTTCCTTTTCCCTTGCCATATTTTCCTTTTTTATACATATATCACACATCATCCATACCAAAGAGTCACTCGCTCCAATTCTTGCATCTTAACTTGCCAGTAGTCTCTTCCTGAAGAGTGACTGAATCAGCAAAAAAAGTAATCACTGAGAGGCTAAATGCAAATAGTGAATACAGTCACACACACACACACACACACACACACACACACACACACACACACACACATACATACTGCAGCTGTCAGTGGGGAGAAATATAAGTACCAATTGTCAAAACTATTTTTTAAACATTGAAGAAAAATAGGAAGAAAAGACAAACAGAAAGAAGAATGATAGAATCACAGAGCTAGGCTCTTTAGTAGTCAACCCTTTAGGGTAGTGACCGTATATTCCTTCTGGATTATTTCATTAGGCTATGGAGATTTAGAAGACAATATGCTTCCCTGAAACTATATAGATTGTGAGAAAGGTATACATATTACCACCTGATAGTGATGTTTTTTGTTTACTTTTAGAGAATTATAGAAATAAAAAGGACCCCAAGAGATCATCTAGTCCAACATTCCATCTTCTCTCTTGCTTCCTCTCTTCTCATTTCCAAGGCTAATTCTGCCACCCTTGCTCTCAATCCCATATGCTCCTGACTGTACTATGACCTTCCTCTATCAATCATTCTATCTCATCTCTCCCTCTCGACTGAGGTTTTCTCTTCTGTCTATAAATATGTTTAAGTCTTCTCTATCCAGAAAAGAAAAAATCTTATTCCCACTTCAACCTATATCCCATTTCTCATTTCCCTTTTATTGCCAAACCTCTAGAAGAGTATTTTTTTTATTATCTTCATTTCTTCACCATCCAATTGCTCCACAATATTATTCAATCTGTTTTCTAACCTTGCTATTCATTGGAAATTCCTAAAAAGTCACCAAAGACTAAGCAGCTGTTTTACAGACTTGGTTCTTTTTGTATTTTTGTTATCCTTTGACTGACCCTTTTCAGTTTCCTTATTTTCTCCCTCATTCCTCTATCCCTTGGATTTCATGATACCATATTTTACTGTCTTTCTGCCTCTGTGATCACACTTTTGTCATTCTTTCCTATTCTCTTTTCCTTCTACCACCCTCTAAATAATTGGCTTGGTGGATAGAGCTTTGTGCCTGAAATCAGCAAGACCTAAATTCAAATTTGGCCTCAAACACTTACTGGTTGTGTGAACCCGGGCAAATCACTTAACTTCTCTTGCCTTAATCTACTGGGGAAGGACATGGAAGACCATATCAGTATCTTTGTTAAGGAAACTTCATGGACAGTATTAGTGTGGTATAGTCACAGAGCAATGAAAAGTCAGGCACTATTCAACTACAAGAAGACTCTTGCCTTTGACTTCTTTGCTTTCTTTTCAAAAACAGTCTTCCTTAATGAGCTTATTTGCTCCCAGAATTCCAATCACTTATTTGTGGATAGCACTTAAGCTTATATGTATCAAAATTCATAGATTTAAACCAGACTGGGACCCTACCCATTACTTTGTAAATGAAGAAATGGAGGCTCACAGAGTTTAAATGATTCACTCAGTAACACACAAGTGAGGACAGAAGTAAAATCTTAGCTCTGCTGACTCCAAGACCAGCCCTAATTCTTTTCCTGACCTAGTGGTTTTCTAAACTTCATGCCTGAATATCTAATTGACTACTCAACATCACCTCACTGGCAATGTCTCACTGGCATTTCATATTCAGGATGTCCAACATTAAGGCCATCATCTTTCCTTCAAATCTTGTCCCTTTTCCTAATTATCATATTTCTGTGCATGGTGCCATCATTTTTCCACTCACTCAAGTTTGAATCTCAGAGTAATCATCTGGGTGAATGATAACAGGTACATGTGGAATGCTGCAATAATATAGGAAAAGATTAATATTAGGACTTCTTAATCCCTCCTATGTCTGGTCTGTTTTGTCTGGAGAAGCCTAGGTAACTCCTATCTTAGTCACTTTTATAAATATATAAAATAAAATTTGTTGTTCAGTCATTTTCAGTCATAACCAACCCTTTGTGACTCCAATTGAAATTGACTTGCCAAAGATACTGGAATGGTTTGTCATTGCCTTCTCCAGGATAAAAGATGAGGAAACAGAGGCAAACAAGGTTAAATGACTTTCCCAGGGTCACATAGCTAGTAAATGTCTGAGGCCAGATTTGGAGATAGGTCTTCCTGATTCCAGATCTGGTGATTCATCCACTGCACCACCTAGCAGCCATAATATAAAACACATATGATTAAAAAGGAAACCAATTACATTGAAATGTAGTTATCTAAATATGTTAAAAATAAGTTTACACAGCTCAGGTTAAGAACCCATGACCTAGATAAAGGATACCACTATGTTTGGTCAGATCACTGTTAGGGACCTATCCAAAAACATGGGCTCTGACTGCATGGATGGATTGTAATCTGTACTGGTAAAGAAAAGGTGGGTACATTGTTGACAATATAAATTCAATGATGTATTAAGACAAAAACATCATGTAATTTTAAGAAAAAAAATCCTTTGAAAACTTTATATGGGGAACCCCCCCCCAATTTTTATTTGTTTCTATATCTCCTAAATGTGATTGTTATTAAAGGTATTAAACATTTTCCATCCTAAACTTTGTGCACTTTTTCTGTTTAAAATATTCTTTATTTACTGCAGAGATAGCTGCACTCCATTAGCATCTTAGTGATCCTTGCACATTAAATTCACAGTACATGCAATCAACTCAATGATACAGGAGATAGAACACCAGGCCTGGAGTCAGGAAGACTCATCTTCTTGAGTTCAAATCTGGTCTCAGACACTTACTCACTGTGTGATTCTGGGCAAAACACTTAACCCTGTTTGCCTCATTTTCCTCATTGGTAAAATGAGCTGGAAAAGGAAATGGCAAACCACTCTGGTATCTTTGCCAAGAAAACCCCTAATGGGTTCTTGAAGACTGGGATGTGACTGAAAAATGACTCAACAAAACAGCCTATAAAATATTATTTGTAATTGGAGCATATCAAAGGAAAAGCATCCTTTCCCATGATCCTCTGAAACTCAAGGATGAAGCTGATGGGAACTTCTAGGAGTTTGATTTCTCTTCAATTGTGTTCTACAATGCAGGTCAATGACTTCAGGGGGGCAACAGTGATTTCTGAGAAGGGGGAGCTGTGTGAGGAGAAGAAGCTGGGAGCTAGAATGCAGTCTGTGCTCTGTATTCTCCAACCCACACACAGACACAGACAGACACATAGATACAGACAGAGTCACACACACACACACACACACACACACACACACACACACACACACACACACACACACACTCTGTACTGATACTACCATTGTCTGAGAGTTAATAGGTAGGTTTAAAAGAAAAGGAGAACCTCCAGCTACTACAAAGGCAAAGGGGAGTGGCTGACAAGATCCTCTTGCTACAAGAATTTCTTCCCAAGGGGGGAGAAGTCCTCAGCCTGACTATGTAAAAGGAAATTGTTATGCCTATCATCCAATGCTAGAACCTGAGTCTTTGGGGAGATGATTTTCCTACTATTTACCCAGGAATGAGACCCTAATCCCCAGAGTATATATACCAGAATTGTTTTCTTTTTCCTTTGCTAATTGTTTTAGTCCCAGACAATTTTTAAAAATAAGATTCTTGTTCTTTGTCTAGTCTGCTAGCCAGGCACCTTTTAGATCATCTTAGATATCCCAGCTTAAGCTAATAAAAGAGGTACACAATGCATGCAATGCACCTTACTCAGTCATCTTTGTGAATCAAGTTGAAGCACATGTAGGATATGTATACTATACATACAATCTATTAATATTGCTATTCCTAATAGTACCTAATAACTTAAGAAACCCCACAAATTATTGTAATGTCTGTTAAGAATGTGATCCTGCTCTTAAGGAGATTACAATCTTGAATGAGGGAGGAACAGCAATAAGAAAATATGCAAGTGAATGCAAATTATATTTAGAGTAAAATACAATGCAATAGACTGAGAGGAGGTATTGGGAACTGGGAAGATCAGGAAAAGCCTCATGTGAATGTGATGCTTCTAGTAAGTCATGAAGGAGGAGAGGGGTTTTAAGAGGTGAAAGTAGAGAGTGTGCATTCTAGGGATGGGGTTGGTAAGAGGAAGGTAAAAACTATTGAAACCATTTAGAAACTATTTAAAAGTAGAAACTATTTAAAAAGTAGGAGATAGAAAGTAGAATGTTACATGTGAGGAGTAAGAATTTGGCCATTTTGAAAGAGAGTTAATTATGTTCAGAAAGAGTGCTGGGGTCCCAGACCTCAAACTATATTACAAAGCAGCAGTCATCAAAACTATTTGGTACTGTCTAAGAGACAGAAAGGAGAATGAGTGGAATAGACTGGGGGCAAGAGACCTCAGCAAGACAGTATACGATAAACCCAAAGATCCCAGCTTTTGGGACAAAAATCCACTATTCGATAAAAACTGCTGGGAAAATTGGAAGACAGTGTGGGAGAGACTAGGAATAGATCAACACCTCACACCCTACACCAAGATAAATTCAAAATGGGTGAGTGACTTAAACATAAAGAAGGAAACCATAAGTAAATTGGGTAAACACAGAATAGTATACATGTCAGACCTTTGGGAGGGCAAAGGCTTTAAAACCAAGCAAGACATAGAAAGAGTCACAAAATGTAAAATAAATAATTTCGACTACATCAAAAAAAAAAGAAAGAAAGAGTGCTGGGAGTAAAGTCAGGAAGACTTGAGTTTAAAATCATGCCTCAAATACTTATGAGCTACATGACCCTGGGAAAATTACTTATCAATCTGAATTTCCTCACTTATAAAGTGGAGATAATAATATCTACATCCCAGGATTTATTCAGTTAATAAATAATAAAAATTAAGTGCCTTCTATGTGCCAGGGACAAGATTATTTTCAAGATCAAACAAGACAACATATCTACAGTACTTGGCAGACCTCAAGGCCCTATGTAAATGATAGCTATGGTGGTGATGGTAATGATGATGATGACAGATCATTTTAAATGCCAAACAGAAAATTGTATATTGAATCCTAGAAGTAACAAGGAGAACTAGATATTTTTATTTTTTATTTCATTTTTTAGCTTTTCAGCAAATGTTTATTAATCAAAATGAGTAGATCAGTCAAAAATGTTGATTTTTAGCAACATAATACAAGTTTAAAAAGTGGAAAAGTTTCATTTAAACACCTTTGAAAAAGCACTCTTTAGAGCAAAATAAAAATGCAGGAAATCACAAAATATATTTGATTATAATAAGAAATACTTGATAGAGAAACTACAGAATATTGTAGGTTATATTTTAACTTTTCATGTCTTCACCAGTGTAGGATTAGTTTGTTGCTCTTGTGTGTGTGTGTGTGTGTGTGTGTGTGTGTGTGTGTGTGTGTGTGTTTTGGCTATTGCTTCTTGAATTAGACATATTCTTATTTTTTTTTAATTTTTATTTAATTGATTAATTTAGAGCATTTTTCCAGGATTGCAAAAATCATGTTCTTTCCCTCCCCTTCCCTAAACCCTCTCCCATATTCTATGCACAATTCCACTGGGTTTTACATGTGTCTTTGGTCAAGATGTATTTCCATATCATTGATATTTGCACTGGGGTGATCATTTAGGGTTTATAACTCAACCATATCCCCTTGACCCATGTGATCAAGCAGTTGTTGTTCTTCTGTGTTTCTATTATGTTTCACAGATTTTCCTCTGAATGTGGATAGTTTTTTTTCTCATAAATCCTTCAGAATTGTTCTGGTTCACTGCATTGCTGCTAGCAGAGAAGTCCATTACATTCTATTGTACCACAGTGTATCCATCTCTGTGTGTAATGTTCTCTTGGTTCTGCTCTTTTCATTCTGTATCAATTCTTGGAGGTCATACCAGTTCACATGGAATTCCTCCAGTTCATTATTCCTTTGAGCACAATAGTATTCCATCACCAACACATAACCATAATAGGACTAGATATTTTTAAACATGGGAATGACATGGTAAAACTCATGATTAAAGAATATCTGTGGCACTTTGTGAAGAAAGGATTAGTGAGGGGAGAAATATGAAACAGGAAGGTTAGTTAGGAGATTATTATATGCTTCAGGTAAGAGATCATAAGGATTTAACTTGGGTAGTGACCATTTGAGCAGGGAAAATAGAAGAGGTACAAGAGTTATGGTGAAAATAAAATCCACAATACTTGGTAGCTGAGTGACAAAGTTGAGTAAGGATGATTCAAGAAATGAATTAAATTGTTTTTATTAAGTATTTCTTATGGACTGGGCACTATTCTGTGCTTGGAAGATAAAAATAAAACAAAATTAAATTGTTCATCTTAAAAAGTCAAGGATAATTCTCAAGTGTGGAAATATGTATGAGTGGAATGATGGTGGTGTGGTGAAGAGACATTGACATATTAAGAAGAGGGATGAGTTTGTAGGAGAAAAGGATGAGATCTGATACATTCATGTTGAATTTGTATTGTTTATGAGACATTTATTTCCAAATGTCAAATGGAAAGTCAATAATATGGGCCTGGAGATCATGAAAAAGACTAGAGCTGGTAAAATAGATTTTTAAGTTATCTTCATGAGGGTAACAGAACCAGTGACATTCCATAAGGTGTCTGTATGTGAGAAAGAGAGAGAGGAATAGAGAGAGGGAAGGAGATAGAGATGGAGGGAGGGAGAGTACACAGAATCCTGTTTCTAAATAAATAGGTGAATTGAACAGTGTCAGACATCTGATGAATGAGGTAACCAAATTTGATTCCAGAGAACTCACAGTGAAGTCTTATATGACCTAGGATAGGGCAAAGTAAATAAAACATAGGCAACATGTTTCCTAATGATAATAGATGTGATCAATATCACAGATGGTTATAACTTTAATGAAAGGGTAGAGCACATTTCTCCTCTCTTCCTGTCACCATGGTGGTGAACCATAACTGTAAAACAAAGCATTCCTTCTCTTTCTAATTTTACAGATGAAAAAATGAGGCAAATAGTATTAAATGACTTATCTAGGGTCACACAGCTAGTAAGTGTTTGAAGCTAGATTTGAACTCATGAAGATGAGTCTTCCTGATTACAAACTTAATCCTCTAACCCCTGTGGCACCTAGTTGCCCCAATAAACCATTAATTGGCAGAAAATTGTTGGGAATGGGTTTTATGGTATCAGTTAGGTTAATGGTGAGGTAAATAGGCAAAAAATAAATGAGGTAAATTTCCTTTCTAGCATAGAACATTTTCTACTACCCCAGGATTCAGTTCCAATGGAATATCATTATTCATTTTCTACTGTTCTAAAAACAGCCATAAGCTTAGATGTACCCTCTACAAAGTAGTTTTAGTAGTAGAGAGAGAACTACAGTACCAATACCTGTGTTCCCCAAAGAAATCTTGAACATTCACACTTCCCAGCCTTCCTGATCATTATGGGAGTCAGGAAGCAACAACAGAAAATCTTTAGTTTTATAGATAGCTGTTTCTTTTATTTTGGGAGAGAAAGGTAATCTCTCCCCTCACCACCTCTGACCATAAATCCACAAAGGGTCTCCTTCAACAAATTACAAAAGCTCCTACTCTTCCCCTCAAGTTGGAGAGTTGGACAGGTTATTATACACAGATTATTACACATTATACACAGATGAAAATACTGGAGAACATTTGATTCCCTCTAAGATGAGATGGTAAAAGGAAAAATGGGGAATGGAGCTCCATAAAAATAGTAAGTCTGGCTGACACTGCAACATGAATTGTTTCCTCATTCTCTTCTCAGGTTATAACTTTGTAAAAAAGGATACTAATTTATTTTCTTTTTACTTTGTTGTTAACCTCTTTTTTATAAGTAATTTCTACCGATGAGGAAAAAAAATCACAAATAATAATAAATAATAAATAAATAAAAAATAAATACTAAGTAACTTTCAGAATATTAAATCAAGGAAATACCTATAAGGTTTTTTAATGAATAAAACATGTACAACCTTTTTGTCAAACCACTGATCATCATCATGCACTGCAAAGAATAATGGATTTTGAATCAGAGGACCTGAGTTCAAATCCTACCCATGACATTACCTGTGTGTCCTTGGGGGCACAGGTACTTAGTCTTCCTGGGTCTCAGTTTCCTCATTTCTAAAATGATGACATTAGAGAAGATGTTCTCAGAGATCTTATTCAACATCCATAAATCTATGATCTTAACACTATCTAAATTTTAGGAAGAATAAAAAGGTTAAGGGTTTTGCCCAGATTCCCCTTTCTCATAAGTATTAGAGTCAACTTTCCTTTCTAATGTATAGCCCAAAATGCTATCCACTATGACCTAGTACTTCATATTGTAAATTAAGTATTTAGAATATATCTATCTATCTATATCTCCATGTTCATATAGTAGTAGTCTCTCGGTAACCGAGGATGACGATTGTCTTTGTGCGTTTTTGTGCACAAAGACACTTGTGCATGAAGATTTAAGTGGAAAAGTCGATGCACAGAGACAGAAGCCTGGGTCCATATATATATATATATATATATACACATATATGGCATGTGTATTTCTTTCTCCTCCCCTATACCAAGTTTAGTTAAAATGAACTAAAGTTGATGCCATTGCAAGCTCTTGTGTTCAAAGTCATCGCTGTTGCTTATCAATATTTGTCCAGGGAAGGAAAAGCAGTAGGGCCACTTCAGTGCTAAGTGAAGTTTTCCCTCTTTCCTCAGAACTGAATCTGATGGCTCCCTATCTCAGATGCTGACTGGCAAGGTGCATCTTCAAATGCTCAGATTCCCTCCAGCATTGAGCAGAAAATTTCCCAGACTTCAATACTGTCAACAGATGACATTAAGGGGCACTATCAACCACTAGATGTGAAGTGTCTTTTTCAAAATCTTAACCATCTCTGTGGGACATCATCATCCCTCATGTGACCAGTAATAAATTTGTCATGTCTTCTGATTGATTTCCTCTTTTTTTCTTTTTTTGCCTTTTCTGTTTTTCCCACTCACTTAAGGCATAAACTTTAACGATGAAATTTCATGCTCAGTCAACTTTTTGAGAGCCACTTATGAAGCATCAATCAGATTTTATACCTGCTTTCTTGGACAGCTGCCTTTTTCTTCTATACAAAGAGTTGGTGGTTGAACATAAATAATGAGCAATCCTTGAGCCAGGGATACTTATTCCTTAATCTGCTTCACCTCTATTTATGACATCATAGCCTGCCACTGAACAAATTAAGATGACATTTTGACTTTGGATTAAGAAACAGTCATAGCATTCCATTCAATAAAATCTCCATATCAGATTTTCATTCAATTCGGGAGGCATAGTTCAAATCAAATGGGAAAGAACAATTTAATAAAAATCAATCTAAGTCATGGCTCTTCCTAATCACCATTGTTCTCTCCAATCAACTACCACCAATAAAAATAACAACTTTCTTCTTCAGGCTGCATTCCTGACTCTCCTAGATTTTCTCAGTAATATCCCAGAAATCTCTTCAAACGGAAAGCTTCTATTGGATGCCATTGGCTTTCCCTCTTAATTCTTCCATCTTTCCTCTCTTTATTATCTCCTATTTATCCTGTATATAGCTTGTTAGTGGATATTTGTTTGCTTGTTATTCCTCCCATTTGCTTGGGAGCTCTTTGAGTTCAGGGTCCATTTTTTTTTTTGCCTCTTTTCTATCTCAAAAGCACTTAATAAATGTTTTATTAGCTGGACTTTACACACTGGAAATATACTCAGCCTTTTGGTCTCTTCTTCTGATTGGCTGGGTTCTCCTAGAATTTTTTTCTTTCCACTTGGATTTGCATTTCTCGCTCTTTGCATGGTGCTTGAATCCTAGTAAAAGCTTAATAAATGCTCATTGACTTGCTAAATTGACTTACATTTATATTATTCTTTAGGTTTTATGAAGTATTATAATAGTTTTATTCTGTTAATTTTTTAACAATAGGCATTCTGGAAATACACACATACACATATGTTTTACATGCATGCTTGTGTGTGTACACAAGACACAATTTTAGGTTTAATTTACATTAGCCATTTCTGCATCATTTTCTTAAGTCTAGAAAATATGTTAACCAATCCTCAAGCCCTAATTTATAGAATTTACCAGTCTTTGAGATGTAAATACTTACAGTGAAAATTTAACAATTACCTTGAAAGCTGGCACAAGATGGTCAAAGCACAGTGATATGATATGATATAATATGATCCATCATAAATTCATAAAACTAGAAGAGGACCTTAGGGCTAAGCTAGTCCAACTCTGTCATTTTTTCAGATGAAAACATAGAGGCCAGAGAGGTTACATTACTTCTCTAGGTAACACAGTTATTAAATAATATAGCAAGTTTTGCAATTCTGGTCTTGTTTTCTACTGTCTCATATTATAGGATTATCTTTATTACTATAAGTCTCACTGTTTATTTATATTTGTGTAGGTCTTTTCCACTGAGTCATTACTCAGACTAAAACTAAAAAAGCCTACTATTTGACCACTCTAGGTTACAAAGTTGTTAAAAGGATAAAGATTTGATATAGATAAACAACATATCTAGATAGATAGATAAATAGATATCCATATAGATAAATAGAGAAAGTAAGTAATATTTGAATATTGAGAATTATATAAAAGGGATTCACATTTTCACAAGCTATCATATATTTTTTCTTTATGTTTAGAAGTGAAATATTTATTGATATTGTTGAGTTTAAAAAAATTAAAAATTTAGAGGAAAACTATGAGAGGAAACAAATAAAATACAAGAGCATATCTAGTAGTGAATAGAATTTGAGGGGGATTGAATCACCTCTCACACTTGATTGGCTGTATAAATATCAAGGAAGTCTCTCAATCAGGGGGATAATAGCAATGGCTTAGCCTACCTCACAGGTGTTATTAAAAGGAAATTATTTTAAAAATCTTAAAGGCACTATAGAAATGGAATTTCATTATAAGACACTCACAGGTAGAGTATTATTAGTTTCATTATAATCAAACATTATTCCCAAGTTATACCAGGGTATATGGTGTATAGGATGATAACCTTATTAAGAAATCCCTTTCTTCTGCAAAGGACAAATTAATACTTAATTTATCCTCTTCTTATCCATGTGTTATTTTAGGCTCTTTTTTTCGCCCAACAGGGAAATAGAATCCAGGTCTCCTGACTGATGAGAGGTCTAGCCCCAGGCAATGGGGAAAAATGCAAAGTATGTGATTTGCTTTTGATGTCCTTCACTGTGGTGTCTCTCTCCTGCCTACTCACTCAGCATTATGGAATTTCCTGTTCAAAACACGTCTAACTCATTCCATTAGTGATCCCTTCTCACGATACTTGCTGGGTTGTAGATTGGTGCAGCAAAAGCATGCTAAAGAATTAATTATTATTAATGGTAATTTCAAGAATATTTGTGTCCTCTCCCAAGTAATCTTTGTGTTAAAGGTTTCTGCCTGAAATCCGAGAGTAACTAACATTGGGGATTTTCAGACACATGGGCAAAAAAGGAAGGGGAGATCTTTGGGGACTCTGGGGCAGCCTTTGGTACCTCCCAAATCAGAACCCATAGCACTGTGTGGAAATGATCCTTGATTAAGCCCATGTTTCCTGAATGAAATCAGCAACTTCTGGCTGTCTCAGAAACAAACTCCTTGTTTTGTGACCTTGTAAACTGCATTCTCTGATCCTCTAAGTGCTGTGTCTGCATTGAATGATGGGTAAAATATAGTGCCAGGTTAATGCAATGTCACTTTGGGCTTTTAGACTGGTCCTGGACATTTCACAGGTGTAGAGAAAAGCTGATAAGAAATCTCCTTTTATTCATCCACCCACTCTGAAATTCAGAGTATAAAAGACCAGGGAAATGAGAGATATATTGTGTCTGGTTGTTCCATAATTGTGTGTGTGTGTGTGTGGGGAGAGGTAGTGTTATGACAGGATTTTTGGAGGGTACATAGGGAAAACACATAAGGGATGACATTTAAATAGTAATATTTTATTAGAGGTTGAGGAAGGGGTTTGGGGGAGGAGAATGAGAGAGAAGGAGGCCTTTAATACTGTAACTAATAATTAACAAACCTATCTGACTACAATACTATTCTAAAGGCCAGTCCACCAAAGACCCAGAAATCTTACATAAAGAAGTCCTGACAGGAGGTTGTTGAGGTTCAGAGGATGGCTGATGTCTCTATATTCTCTTTAGTCCAGCTAAAGGAAGTGGGAAGACTTCTGCTTTCTCTTGATAGTAGATCTGCCTGTCCAAAGTCCAATGGAGTCCAGGAGAGTGATAAGGTTTGCCTGTTAACTCCATCATCAACTTCCTCTCTGTGTAACAGCTTCAGAACCTTCACCCTGTCAGCTCAGAAAAGATTCTCTGGGGTTTTGTGTCTCATAAACACATGGACAATGCCTGTCACTCTTATTCCCTTGCATTAATTTCCTTTTCAACAGTAGCATATACTGATTATAAATTCAGGATTGTCTTTTGGGGGAATTTTAATTTTTTTCTAGCAAATATAAATTTACATCGTATGTCCAGAGGCACTGAAAAAATCACTTGGTCAGTTTATATTAGAGGCAGGATTTGAACCCAAGTTGTCTGGACTCTGGAGTTGATTCTTTAGCTTTAATTGATAGTTGCACTGTTTCTGTGGAGAAATGGAGAGTCACAACTAACATAAAACTATAAATGGTAACTTTCGAGTCTTACAAATAAAAAAATGAGGGAGAGACCTTGGTGTATGGCTCAAAATTTCAAAGATAAGTGGCAGATATCTACCAATGAAGAAACAACTAGGAATCACCTCTAACTGTTTGGGCATGGTAAAAACCTGCTTATGTGGCATCATTTTCACAGACCCTTTGGCCCCTCCCATTTCAGCTCAAGTTCAAATGCTCTGTAGCTTCATGAATCCCATTTATGAAATGACATGATCACTGGTCTTATGGTCCAGCTCTTTTCAGTTCTGAGCACTTTCAGAGGTTACCTCATTGATCCTTGATGCTCTCCCCAAAGGAGAGTACCTGTTTTGTGTATGTACAGTAAGTACTCTATGGTGGGGAAATAGGCTAGTCAGAAAAAGGGGAGTAATGGATATGAGCAAAGTAGGAATGTTTTTGATTAATTGCTAAATTGAGATTAGCTCCTTAATTTTAGTGCCTCTCCCCTGACACTACTTCAGTGTTATGCTGGATATATATTGTTTGTCCATAGCTGTTTGCTTCTTATTTCCCCTATTGGACTGTGAACTCCTTGAGAGCAGATTTATTTTTGTCTTTCTTAGTTCATTCTACAGTGCCTGGCATATAATGGACACTTAAATGCCAGCAGCCTGTCTGAGTATTATACTAGGAATTCAGAAAAGAAGATCATGGATGTAGAGGTAGAAGGGATCTTAGAGGTAGTTGATTCCAGTCCCATAATTTTATAGATGAGGGAATTCTGTTAGGTGACTTGTCCAAGATCACACAGCTAGTAAGGGATTGAAACAGAAGCCAAATTGCAGTCTTTTGTATCCCAGATCAATAATTATTAATTACACTGATGTTTCTAGGAATAGGAGTGAGTTCAGCATGATCCAAAATGAAGAATAGGTAAAATTGGAAATAGTGACAAGAAATAGATTTCAATAATAATAATGATGATGATGATTCAGAGAGAGAGAGAGAGAGAGAGAGAGAGAGAGAGAGAGAGGGAGGGAGGGAGAGACGGAGGGAGGGAGGGAGAGAGAGAGAGAGAGAGAGAGAGAGAGAGAGAGAGAGAGAGAGAGAGAGAGAGAGAGAGAGAGAGAGAGAGAGAGAGAGAGAAGGAGAGAGGGAGGGAGGGAGAGGGACAGGGAGAGGGACAGGGAGAGGGAGAGAGAACAGTATAAGACTAACAAAACATTTTGCTCCTAAGAACCCTATGAGGTGGATAAGGCAAATATTATGACTGTTCCATTTTTAGAGATGTCCAAGCCAAGGGCTCAAAGACATGAGGTGACTTGCTGGAAATCTGAGAGCTATTAAGTGTCAGGGTGAGAATTTACACCTAGATTATAGATGCCACTGCACTGTCCATTATATAACACTGCTGCTAAAAGGGATATAATATCCACAAAGGTAGCAATTAACAGACCTTGTACTTTGGCATTAATGACATTGCCTTGTTCATCTTGAGGACATTGTCATTTTCAGAAAGGCTAGTCAAGGAAAGCAAGAATTAAAACAAATGAAGGGAGGCAAGGCTTCTCTGAGAATGGAAAAGAAGATGTCATCTTGCTTTCACATAGCCTATCAATGCCAAGGATATCTTTCTTGTCTTCATGGAGAGATGGAACTAGATGAAGGAAAAGTTTTCTGTAGTGAGGACTAATTTCTCATAATGCCACCCCACAGAGATTTGAGCCGCCCTATCTTGTTACACACCAGGGAGCAATCATGATCATGATAAACTTAGGCAGCTAATGAGCAGCAGGTGTGGAAATTCCAGAATTGTGGGAGTTCCTAAAAAATAGATCGAATAAGCAATGCTTCTCTCTCTAAAGAAACCTGGGCCAAATGACCCCCTGTAAATCCAACAACTCCTGCATGTTGCCTACAGTAGCACCCAATACCAGGGAGTTAAAAATTCTAAGAAATGACCACCGTATCAAGAGAATATTGCATGTAGGGAAAAACAGAATCATGGTACCTCAGAGTTGGAAGGTATTCCTGTTCAGCCTCTAAGACTGTAAGTTGCAAGGAGGTGTCAACCTGCATCCACACAGGGGTTTTCCTCTTCTCGGAGTTTCCTATTTAAATGAAATCATGGGGGCAGCTCAAGGGATTGAGAATTGGGCTGGGATATGGGAGGTCCTGGGTTCAAAACTGACATCATGCCTCCTAGCTACATGACCCTGAGCAAGTCACTTAACCCCCATTGTCTAGCCCTTACTACTCTTCTGCCTTGGAACCAATATATAGAATTAATACTAAGATAGAAGGTAGAGTTTAAAAAAAATTATTTTAATGAAATCACAAATATAATTTTTGTATCTAACTGATTGTTGGAAGAATTTCCTTACATGTAGCCTAGATTTTTTTCCTACCAGTTGATACTTGTTCTTCTCATATGTATATGTGTATGTATGTGTGTGTATATACATATACTTAATTTGATATCTTAAAGGTGAACCATCTCCTCTCAAAAGGCCATCTCTTAATGCTACATCACAGTCAGGAATTCTAGACTGGAGAAAGTCTAGGTCTACCCCAAGAAAGTCTAGCCTAATCCTTTAACATTCTTTTTTTAAAACCCTTCCCTTTCCTCTTAGAATCAATACTGTGTGTTGGCTCCAAGGCAGAAGAGTGATAAGGGCTAGGCAATGGGGTTAAGTGACTTGCCCAGGGTCACACAGCTGGGAAGTGTCTGAGGCCACTCTTTAACACTCTTAAGGCTAATTTCCTTTGGTGATGTTTTTCTAACCACTTTAGTAGAAAGGCCATTAAATTAGATTTTCTTTCTAGACCATGAAGTTTATATATAGATGTAAAAGTAATGTAAATGTAAATGTAAAAGATGTAAAGTTTCTAAAAAGTTGAATACTATAGAGATGTCAAATGTGTGCCTGTCCAGGTGATAATGAACTCAACTCTTCACCCAAAAGAGATCAAGGCAAAAGGATTTAGAATTCACAACCTGACTACCTGGAAAACACAGTGCAAATAACTGAATGAGAAAGATTGTGTATTTGCAGTCTTGTGAACCAGTAAATAATATCAGATACACTGAGAATCCTGTGATGCCACAAAGCTCTCCCATCCTTGTTCTATTGTCTGAGTGATTGATCAATGACACAGTCTGACCATGAGCTCAGAACTATCTCTTTATTGACTATCAATGCTCTATAGGAAATAATAATTCACATAGTAGAGCCATGCACACTTATTTGTTTTTAGCTTTTAAAAATATTTCTTATTGGAATAACCATATATAAATGTTGTCACAAGATATTCAGATTAAAATGAGTCCATCAATGACAATTGGTAGTGGAAGTTTATTGGGTCTGCATTTTCTTTTATGATATTAGGATGATAAATTTAATTCTTTTGGGAATATACATGTGACACCTAATTTATATGAAAGGAAATATGGAAAGCCATGAAAGAACCAGGAATGCTGTGACTATTTTCAGCTGGCACACAAGGAAGTTGAAGCCTCCACAAATGAGGTAGAGTTCCCTTGTCTTTGCAGTCATGCCTGGGGAGGAAGAAGTCTGTTTCATACTCTGGAAGTTAAGGGAAAAAATAGATCCCAGCAATGGGTCCCTAGTGGTGGCATCCCTCTCCTGGAGCCCAGTTTCCCCAAAATTTGTAATAAGGAGATCTCTAGGATGTCCTCTTTCCTGGAATGACTGCACGTGTGGTCAGCCGGGGTAAGGCACACTATAATATCTTTGGGTAGCAGAGGACTGAAAGGCAAGAACAGGGACAATAACTGTTCTATGGAGGAAGTATATTCTTTTGGAAAAGAAGACCATCTTCTTCTGAATGTTGGTGGCCCAGGAAAAAGTCCCATTTCAGTTGGTTTAGCTATAATCTGATAAAAATTACTGTTCATTAATCAATCTCTGTGTCTTACCTGACTAGTATTACATAGTCTCAAACTAGCATTATTTGTAAGTAGGGAGAAAAGTGACTTTCTTAAGGGCCCACAGAAAAGATCTCTCTTTTTAAAAGAAAATCTTAACTATTTGACTTGTTGGTTAGTGAAATTTCATAGCCAGAGTATATTTTTATTGACTTAAGTAAAACATGGAGCATGAGCATGGCAGAATATATAGTCCTGAAAGTGGATTCAAGAAGATATGAATTCATCAGATCTTGAGCATCCTAGATACCAGTTATGAGAACCTAGACAAGTCACTAATAATTTCCTCATGTGAATAATGGAGATAATAATACTTAACAACTGAAATTATTTTTTTCAGTAATGCTTTATATTTAAATTTTAGTTCATTTAAAAATAACTACTTGCTTTTTTTTGTTTCTCTTAGAATTCTTATTTTCCTTCAAATAAAACTTAAGTACCATCTCTTACATTAGATATTTTCTTTTTTAAAAAATTAACTAATTAATTAGTTTGTTACATTAAATACCCAGCTATCTGTATTCTTCTCTGTTCTCCCCTCATTAGAGAAAATACATCATTTGTCAGAAAATATATGATTGTTGAAAGGATCAAAAGAAATAATGTATGTAACATCTATATAAATATGAATGACTGTTTTTTAAACAAGCAACAAATACTCCTAGGAAAAGTTATATGTTAAGTGTCACCAGTCATTTACTGGGCAGTTTGAATGAGATTATTAAACTCTTTTGAAAAATAGCATTTATTTTTGGAGCTAGGGAAAAAGACAGGAAGTTACTCAGAGGAGAAAGAATTTATTTCCCAACTAGAAGAAAGGATATAGAACATATGCAGGGAATATTCAATAACTATAGTGAAAAATAAGATATGATACAATTATAAGATATAAAGATGGCACAAGAAATTCAACATAAACTTGGAGGGAAGAAAAATGATTTCTGGCTAAAGTAGCCAAGGAAAGCACATATATTTCAGGAGAATGAAGAGTCAAAACTAGGAATTTTGTGCTATATTCAAGTTCACAAATTGCAGAAGGCAAATAAGCAAGGACTTGGGGGAATTATGTAGACTCTGAGAGGCAAGGTGGGAGTAAGCATTTTTATAGTGCCTGCTATGCTCCAGGTACTGCGCTAAGGGCTTTACAAATACTCTCATTTGATCTTCATCACAACTGCATAAGATAAATAGAGGCAAACAGAACTTAAGTCATTGGCCCAGAGTCACACAGATAGCAAATGTCTGAAGCCATGTTTGAACTCAAGTCTTCCCAACTTTAGGCTTGGTGCTCTAGCTCCTGGACCAAAGAGCTGTCAGAATGTTGCAAAGACCCTTTGGGAGCAGAAGAGGAGGAAGAGTGGGGAGAGAGTAGCTTAATTCAGTCTTCTATTTGGTAGCTTCTATTGTAAAGGATTATTCTTGCTAATTAGGTATTAAATTCAGATAAAGGATGCAGAATTATTATATATTCTCTAAATTTGGTGCCCTACAAGAAGGCATTAGTAGCCCACACCTATTAAGGCTTTGCAAGAGGTATTGTAAATTGTTAGGAATATATTTTGTTTTTTTCCTTTAAAAGTAACCTAACTCTCCTCTCTTGGAGAACCTTCCTTCTGATGATAATCATCTTTATCTACTATGCATCCATAACTCATATAACTATACTACACTGGGCATAAACCACTAAGCTATGAATAAGTATTTCTGATTTGCTTATTATTTGACTTCTGATCAAGTATCATCCAAGTATCCTGATATCTATTTCTCAGAACTTCCACTTCTGGGGTCCCAGGAAGAAGTGTGGTTGGCAAATAACTATAACTATATTTGCTTTAATTATTCATCCTTTCAGATATGTAACCAGGATTAATAGAAACTTAAATGTAATTATAGAATAATTTTTTTCTATTATGAAATTATTTTACTGGTAGTCAAAACCCTCTTGGCCACTTGCCCTCAAGCTTTCTGTTTTGTTACCACAACTACTGAACAGCTATTGTCTTCTATCCTAGTTGGCTATATTTCAAAGGTGGGTGAAGAATCCCAACGTGCCATACTGCAATTGATAATTCAGTATTTCAGGATCCGCTGGGATGCAAGGCATTTCAGAAATAGACATGGGCAAACAATTTACCTCCTCTGAAATGCTATGATTTTAGCAAAAAGAAGGAATATGGGAAATCTTCTAAACAAACTGCACTCTAATCTCATCAGAAATTCTTCAATAGCTCTCTGGAGGGCCCCTAAAAGCTTCATATCATTTGCTGACAAAAGTTGGACACAGACACGTTTTTTATACAAACATCTGTGCAAAAGAACCCCTAAGCTGATACATGATTGATGGATGTGGGTAGTGATTGCCTCTTGGCCCAGCTGGGGTAATGTTTGAGTGATCTAAGTATAACGACAAGATGGAGTCAATGGGACCACTTAAGCATCATGATGCAAAAGATATGCCCAATAATGAAAAGGAGATGGCTGCAGCAGTAGACACATCATTTGCATTATGCTTGTTTTTAATTGCTGGAAGAAACCTTAACTATTGTCTAGTGTAGTAATCAGCCAACTGATGCCTGAGAGTTGCATGCAGCTCCTTAAATATACAACTATAGTTCTTTCACACAAAAATAAAGGAATGTTTGTACCTATGCTCTGAGTCATTGCACCAAAATATAAACGAAAGGTAACACACCTTGTGAACCTAGGACAAAGCAGTAAGACACATGCTCATGTAAAGCAACACGATATTGACCTGAGAAAAATAACAGAAAATATATCCAAATAAACTTTGTAACTTATGTTTTAAAAGTTATATAAAAATGTATAAAAGGA
Organism: Monodelphis domestica; assembly: GCF_027887165.1. Lineage (NCBI taxonomy): Eukaryota > Metazoa > Chordata > Mammalia > Didelphimorphia > Didelphidae > Monodelphis > Monodelphis domestica. Next base: position 79,763,137 of record NC_077230.1, read on the forward strand.
ACTGATGGAAGCTAAATGCAGATTGAAACATAACATTTTTCACTTTGGTTCCTCCATGGATTTTTCTCTAGTATAAATGATATGTGTCTTCTTTCAAAATATGACAAGCATGAAAATATGTATTGTACAAGAACACATATACAATTTATTTTATATCACCTATCATCTTGAAGAGAGGGGAGGGAAGGGAACTAGCGAGAGAACATGGATTGCAAAATATCAGAAGATAATTATGAAAAATTGTATCAACTCTATGTACTTTGGAAAAAATCAAAATAAAATTAAAAATATTTAAGTAATTAAGATAAACTCAGTTGAATGAGTGGAGAGGCAAAAAGGTAACATCCCTCTGTTATGAGGGTGGAACATGGGTCTGGTCACATCATAAAGGTGGCTCTTGGATTCTATCCTTGGGTAGGAAGAGAACCCAAACTCAACCTTTTGGAAAGACCCTAAGACATTACTCAATGTAAGTGGTAAAGATAAAGGCTACAGGACTTCAGTCATCATGGGGAGAATACCACCAAGAATTGGGGAAGCAGGGCAGGGATGGGTAAGAGAATAGGTCATATTGGCCACCTGGGTTGGAAAGCTAGTTTCCTTTTATAAGTAATTATTCCCTCTATCTAGATGTTTAAGTTCAATAGTTTCTACTGAAGGAATTATGGCAGGATGTAAATATAGAAAAGTAACAAAAATATGCTATCTTTAAAAACCATTACTTTGGACTTCTATGACATAAATTTTTTATTCTTCGGGCAAAGCCTTGACCATCCATTGTAGTAATCTTTAACTGCCTTATATATTCAAAGCAATTAATCACATGTGGGTGGAATTGGGGCCTAGAATGATCATTCTCCCTAACTCTCCCCCTCTTTCCTGCCTCAAAGCATAGAAATGACAGTGGTTTAACCTTCTAGGTCCTGCCCTGCTTAGTTTTTTGAGCAAGCCTTGCTTTACATGAAATGGACAATGGAGCGAAAAAAGGGTAATGAATTAAAAGAAATGCTTGAGGACATGGCAGGGCAAACCCAAAGCTCCCTGCATTTTCTCTCTTTTTCCTTCCTTCCTTCCTTCCTTCCTTCCCTCCTTCCTTCCTTCCTTCCTTCCTTCCTTCCTTCCTTCCTTCCTTCCTTCCTTCCTTCCTTCCTTCCTTCCTTCCTTCCTTCCTTCCTTCCTTCCTTCCTTCCTTCCTTCCTTCCTTCCTTCTCTCTTTCCCTCTCCCCCCCCCCCACCCCGCTCTTTCTTTCTTTCTGTGTTTGAATTGGAAGGAAATCAATCTATAGTCTACATTTGACTGCTTATTTTGATGGAAGAATAATCTGCTAACATCTTCTTACCCTCAATAAGATGAGCTGTTTCATTTTTAAAGAAAAATAATTAAGAAGAGTACAACAATTTGAAAAGTAAATTAAAACAAGTTTTATTTTGAGATTTTATTGAGGACTTCACAACACTTCTTAAGATTACAGGAGACACCCTGGGGTTTGTAATCCAGGGTTGGAAATCACTGCTCTCAACTATGTATTCATGCAAAAGCCTATTAATTAAAGATGATTCCAGGACTTATAACGATCAACAAGATGACTTTTGGTCTCACATTAGCTGTTTTGTTAAAAAAAAAAACAAACAATCCCTTTTTTGCATCTGCTATATGAATTCAGTGGTTTTCTATTTAATTTGATTCCTCTTTCTGTGTTTATTTTCATTTAGTCAGTTACTTTTTTTTTCCTAAAAGAAGAAAATGAAAGGTAGATTCATATCCCATTAAAACTGAGAGTTTAAGCATATCAACATATTTCTTTCAATAATATTAATTTGGCCATGTTGTGTGTTTATACCTAGGTATAAATTAAAATGTGGTACTCAATAATCTTTTTTTTTCCTTGTGTTGATCTTAATATACAGCATTCCTTTTTCAAGACTGCATAGCATAAAATATGTGCTATGTGCAGGAGGCCAAGTTAATTTTGCTACAGAGCTTTTACTACTGGTGTTTTGTGACTTCAAAGTACTTAATTTCTCAACTTTGACATTGAATTAACATAGGATTTTGAATTTAATAGTATATTACATTTTTATAGTACCTTTAATCACAATAGAACCAAACATGCTTTATTAACTACAGAGTAGTCACTAGATATAAAACAATCTAATCAGCCACTACCGACTGACCATCTAGCTCCTAAACTAAAAGTGAGCCAATGTTCCATTACAATGAAGATAAGGTGAAGTCTGAAAACAAGTCAGTGATGGATCTAATTTTCAACAGGCTTACTCTTTCTTCCTCTACTACACAAAGGAAAAAGGAATCAGCTAATCTACCATCACTATCCTCTGTTTTTTCTGAGGTAAATGGAAAATGTAATGCCTTTCTGAGAAAAACAAAATGGTCCTCTATTATTGGAGCAACACATTGTACTACACGAACATAACAATCTTATTATGTCAAAATAAATGACGAGCATGAAGAATTTAGAGAAACATATGAAGAATTTTATGACTTGTTACAGAGAGGAATAAGGAGAAACCAGGAGAATAATATATTAAATGAACACAAAAATATAAAAGCAAAGTCCATGAAAATGAAAGTGAATGCTGAGATTTCTAATCCTGGAGAAGAAATGAAAAAGCACCTCATTCCTTTTGGTGGGAGACTGTAGGTATAGTAGGTTGCAATATAGTTGAGGAACCTATGACATGGGTGCTGGAGGGGACTACTCCCCACCCTCTCTACACAATGCCTGAGGACATTTTCTCCTTCACCTGCCCCTCTGCCCAGCAGTCCAATGGGAATACTTCCCCCCTCCCTTGTGTGGGGTAAGGCAGGGGTTCATATATAGCCTGAGGGTTGCAGTTAGGGCACTCAGTCTCCAAAAGGTTCACCATCACTGTAATATACTGTCAGTCAGTCTCATTGCTGGATGATTTTAATGAATGTTTTTCATTGATTGTAAGAAATAATTTGATGTAGTTGCAAGGGTATAAAATATAGTTATATCAAAAAATGAATATTAAATGAGAAAGCAAAGTCACCAATAAAATGTATTTTTTGTAATGTAGTAGCACATATGATGTAGCACAATCAATGGTTCAGTATAAGGAGTACTGGGCCTGAAGTCAGAGAGATTCATCTACCTGACTTAACATCTGACCTCAGACATTTACTAGTTCTGTGACTCTGGGCAAGTCACTTTACCCTGCTTAACTCAGTTTCCTCATCTGTAAAATGAACTCAAGAAGGAAATGGCAAAGCATTCCATTTATCTTTGCCAAGAAAACCCCAAATGGGGTCACAAAGAATTGTACATGATTGAAACAAAGGAACAACAGAAGCACATACAAACTAGAAATTATGCCAACTACCGATTATTCATTAATGGATTATGGACTTTGTCCATTAACATCCTGGGGAAAAATTTTTGGGGCCTGAGATTAATTTTTAAAGGAATAGGAGGAATGGTTAATTTGCAAGCTGCATCACAGATTGAATTATATTCTCTTTGCCATTCTTTTCAATGTCTATCTTATTGTAAAGGGCACCACCATCCTTCCCATCATACAAGCTGTCCACCTAAGTATTCTTTTTTAATCCATAGCCTCTCTCTATCTAACTTTACATATTAAGATAGTTGCCAAAGATTGTTGTTTCTGTCTCTACAACAATACAGACATTGCAGAAAAAATTAGAAACTCAGAAATACATAAAATATGTGCAGAGTAACAATATATTTTATAATATCAACATATTTTATCTTTTAATACTATAAATACACACAATTTCTTTTTTCAAGTTACAATATGTAAAAAGTTAAAGTTACAAAAAGAACATGAAAGTTGGCAGGTGACAGATAAGGATTAGAAATGTAGAGGAATCTTAAAAAGTTTAGTAACTCATAAATGCATATAAGGTCCTATAAACACCTCAAAAAAGAAAGAAAATTAAACTTCTTTAGTACCAAAATTTTAAAATATTTTTTCCAGATCATGGGAACACTAAGCCCCTAACACCTTAACAATGTCAAAGAGAGACAAGTATATGAGCACACAAATATATACACAGCTACTACAGAAGTATCTGAATCATTTAAACATGGGTTGTTTTAGTATGATCTATTCTCCCTTTCAAGGGCATGTATATGTAGTTCTATTGGATTGAATTGTACAGAAATATTATAAACAAATAAGTCATCATTTTAATTTTTAGAGCACAAGATTTTTATTTTGTCTGAGTCATGGTTCTTCTGTGTTCTTCAATTTATATATAGCAGAATCCATATAAAGAAAGCCCTTGAACTGATTCCAAGTTATGAGCATACAAAAGATGCTCGAAGTTGAGGTGATGACATGGAAAGGCATAGGAAGCGATGTGAATTAAATAGAGCAAATAAAGCAATGCAGATAATGACTACAACAATATACTTGGGTATAAGAACAAAATAAGTGAATGCTATATAATCATAATGGCCAATTGTGGCCCTGAAAATGCACTGAGAATATGTACCTCTTGACCTTCATTATAAAGATGAAGTAGTATAGATGTGGCATGTTGTATATACTATCAGATAAGATAAATATGTTGGTTGGTTTGGCTGAACTTTTTAAAGTTTTGTTATTAGAAATATTTTGCTAAATAGAATAACAAGAGGGAAGTATCTAGAAATTAATGCATTATATAAAACAGAAGTAACATCAAAAGCCACTTAAAAAACTTGAAATAATAAAGTAAAATCTGGTATTCCCATTAAAACAATAGTTTAATGTTATAGTTACATTTCTGATCAGGTTCCTGCCTCATATAATGTTTAGAATGGATCTCAATAAATGTTGAATGAATGAATAGAAATGAACAAAAGCACCATATTTAATTAACTAATAACTCAACAAATATGGGTGTGTTATAAATGCCCTGTCCATTTTAAAGTTGCCTAAAGTGAATACAAATTGACTAAAAGGGACCACATGATGGCCAATCAAATAGAATTTAACATTATCAGATGCCATTTAAAGTTCTTAACCCATTATATTAGAATTTCTGCATTATTTTTATTACAAAAATTAAACAATTCTACCAATTCAGAAGGGCTTCATTGAGGAGATTCCCACAGGCATCGTTCAAATGATTTGGAGGTGACAGCATATTTGATGAATGTGTTCTTGAGAAACTGATTATAAACATCTAGTTTTCTGCCCTATTGTCCTGCATTGAGCAGAGATTTTGGAATTCAAGTTGCTGGTCTTGGGTGTTTGAAAGTAGAAATCCCTTTCCCATTACTAAGCTACCATCTCTTCAGCACCAATAGTTTCATTTTGCACCCTGATATTATACAAAGAATTTCTGCTTTCAAAGTTCATGGGCCAACCCTCTTTTGCCCTGGATATTTCATCTTTAGATTCATTACAATTTTGGTTCAAAGCCTCAAAGGTTTGTGAATGGTCAGAGATTCAAAGCTTTGTTAATGTTAGTCAAACAAAGTCACTGGCTGCAGTCCAGGATCCTGAATCCACAAATATAAAAGACCCCTTTTCTCAGACACAATCCTATGTGATGGCTTTCTCATTGGTGAGTAACAACAATCACTAGAGCAATCAATTGCACGTTATTATCATCCACTGAATGAACTAAATAAAAATAGGCATAACTACAGTGATACTAATTTCATGCATATATGTCCAAAATTTTCTCTATCCCCATGAGAGCTGCTTTAAAAGCAGTTACCTTCAGAAGATATGTGTTCTAACATTTGAATTGCCATCATTTAAAACATTTCCTTAGATCCTCTTGAAATGGAGTCAACTTGACCCATATTAAAAATCGTTATTTATTATTATAGAATATTCATCCTTTAAGTCTACCCTTCTTTATCTTCTATGTTCTAGTAAATACTCTCCCTCCCTGTATAATGACCCTAGTTGCCTCGCTAGCTACTTAAATGAAGAAACTCAAGGGAAATTAAAAACCCTCAAGTCACATTATCAAACCAAGACAAGTAGTAACAACTCTTTCTGGCTTATATATGAAGGAGCCTCCAATTCCTCAGAAGTTTTTCCCCATCTCCCAATAGCATGAATTAGCATCAGTCCCCAGGTCAAAGCTTGTTGCTCTCTTCCTTCAAGACTTAGTCCCACTAAAGTAGATAATAACCTTATAAAAACTCACCAGACTTTCAGCTCATGTACCCAATTTCCCCAGGGCCTTAGCAGACCTGACCTGCTTTCATCATTTTCCCTAACAGCTCTTCATATTTTAAGTACATCTCATCAAAAAAGCTGTCTTGTCTGCTTGTGTATTCTGTGTGTCTTTGTATTGGATTTTGGTATTCTGAAGCTCCCTAATCCTCCATCATCTCACCCTTTCTCCTTCTTTTGCTCCTTTACAGGATCTAGAGGTGGAAGGAAACCCCAGGGTCACTCAAGCCTTACATGTACATATATAAAAATAAATAAGTACAAAGAAGCCAAAGTCATAGTTTGAGCAGTTTTAAAAGCTGTGAAAAATAATAAATGTGCTTGTCAAAATTTCAGAGGGCAATATGTAACAGTTTGAAATTAATATTCTAAATGAACATCAGGGCATAATGTCACATCAACGCTTCCCTCAAAGCTTAATGATTTGTAGTTTTATTCTTCCTCCGTCTCTCCCATAGGTGCACTTTTCTACTTCCCTATATATACATGCTGCTGGTTGCTATTGAACCAAAAGTATCCCAAGTGAGAGGTGATGTATCTTAAATATAGATGCTCCAGTCATGCCATTCCCATTAAGTTCGGAATTGCCTTTATACTTAAATTACTATAAAGTAGGTGAAGGGATCATGTGGGGATTTGTGTTCTATAATTTTCCCAGCCAAAGGGAGAAAATGAGTATCTTAAAAGTAAAGAGATATGTTAGTATCACTTTACTGAGTTTTATTTTCCTGTACAGGAAGCTTTTTGATGAGTTCTAATTTTAAAAAGGAAGATACAAAATGTGGAAAGAGGAACACCACCTAAAGATGAACAAGAAAAAAAACAACCGCATGAATATACAAAAATAATACCAAAGATCCTAAGATCACAAATGAGTTTAAGCTCATCAAATAATGAAAAGGCAAAAAATAGCATGATTTTATTTAAAAGTTAGCAGCTAAACTTTTTATGACTGTCCAAAAACACAAAACAAAACAAAACACCTAACTACTCTAAATGTGATTCTGGTTCAAGTTGTCTACACAATATGTTGTGTGGGAACAATTTTACACTTTTCCCTCAAGGGTATATCCAACAATGCTCCCAAATGTGCATTTGAAAGAAACAAACTGTTTTGTTTTCTGGTTTTGTAATGAATTCACATAACACATTTAAGGGAGGATAAATGCAGAGGAAGAGATATGATATTGCTATGGGAGTAAACTACAGATGGAGGATATGGCCAGTGCTTTCCTGATCCAAATTATAAGACTGGAATGGAGCAAGATATATTAGTCATGAGGGACACTGACTACCCAGACTTCTGTTGGCAATCTCATTTTTCAAAAAGAAGAGCCTATGATCAGTTTTTGATTTGTCTTCATGCCAACTTTCTCTCTCAGAATGCAGAGGAAGTAATCAATCACCAAGTATTTGTTAAGCACCTACTATGTGCCAGTCTTTCTTCCAGGTGCTAGGATCCAGATTTAGAATCAATTTCTGTCCCCAAGGCACTTCCATTCTCCTGGGGGATATGCTATAATATTCACAGATAAGAAAATTCAAGATCTATACAACACAAAGAAAAAGTGATTGGAAAGGAAGGTACTAACAGAGAATCTTGAAAGGTCTCTTGAAGATGACCCTACAGGTAGTCAGTTAACATGTATTCATTAAGTACCTACCTTGTATTAAGCACCATGCTAAGGACTGGGGATCCAAAGAAAGGCAAAACAATAACAACAGTCTATCAAACAAACCAACACACAAACAAACTATACTCCCTGCTCTCACGGAGGCCACAGTCTTATGGAGGAGACAACAGGAAAGCAATTAAGCCTAATCAAAATATGGACAGGATAGATTGGAGATAAATAACAGAGTGAACACACTAGCATTATAGAAGGTGGGATCTAAGCTGGGACTTGAATGAAGACAGGGAACGCAGAAAAGGGATATGAAGAGGGAGAAAATTTCTGGTATCAGGGGAAACTAGTGAAAAAGATCAGTGAGAAGATGAAGTGGCTTGAGCAAGGGAAAGTGTCAATGGATCAAAGGAGGGATGAAGAGGGAGTAAAGGGGACTAAGTCAGGTGCAAAAAGACTAAAAGAAGGAAAAATGTAGGAGAGCAGGAGAACAGGTTATGCAGGGCTTTGATTTCCCAGCAGACTTTGTATTGAGTCCTGAAGTTTCTAGGGATCTAGTAAAGTGTAATAGAGAATGATTTAGAAGATCAAGCTGGGGAAATAGAGGCTTGTAGCAGGGAGACAAACCATCAGGCTTTTGCAATAGTATAAGTGTGAGGTAATGAGGGGCTGGCAGTATCAGAAGACAGAAGGTAGGCATATATAAGAGATTATGAAGGTAGAATTGACAGAGCTTGGCAACATTATTGTTTGACAGAGAATGAAGAGATGAAGACGATACCTAGTTTGTGAGACTGAGTGAACCGTCAAACCTAAAATTTGAAGAGGGCTGGAGGATTCCAATAGGTAGAAGTGAAAAGAGAAAATTCTAAAAATAGGGAATGGGGATAGTTGTGTTAAGTCACAGAGATACAGATGGAGAAAAGATATGGAATAAAATCTAAATGATGAAGAAAAGGGAGAGAGATAACATCAAAAGAAACAAATGAGCCTATATAAGAAATGCTTATAACAATGTCAGATTTTATTTTATTTTTTCCACTTTATTTTTAAATATTTTTCCATGTTTACATGATTCATTTTCTTTCCCTCTCTTCTTCCCCCTCTCCCAGAGCGAACAAGCAATTCCACTGGTTTGTACAAATGTTATCATTTGATATCTATTTCTAGATTATTCATTTTTGTTATAGAGAGATTTTTAAGCCTAAACCCCAAATCATATATGTATATATAAATGTGGTGATGTCATATATTTTGCTTTTGCATTTCTGCTCCCACAGTTCTTTCTTTCAATGTGGATAGCATTCTTTTACATAAGTCCTTCAGGAGTGTCCTGACTTCTTGTATTGCTGCCAGTAGCAAAGTCTCTTATATTGGATTTTTCCAAAATGTTTTACTTTCTTTGTACAATGTTCTCTTGGTTCTGCTTATTTCACTCTGCATCAGTTAATTGAAGTTCTCTCAGTTCATATTGAAAACTTCCAGATCATCAGTCCTTACAGCACAATAGTATTCCATCACCAACATATACCACAATTTGTTCAGCCATTCCCCAATTGATGGACATTCCCTCATTTTCCAATATTTTTGCCATCACAAAGAGTGCAGCTATGAATAATTTTCTACATGCATTTTTTCCCTATTATCTCTTTGGGGTACAAATGAAGCAGTGGTATGGCTGGATCAAAGGGCAGAAAGTCTTTTAAAACCCTTTGGGCATAATTCCAAATTGCCTTCCAGAATGGCTGGATTGATTTGCAACTCGACCAGCAATGCATTAGTGTCCTGATTTTGCCATATCCTCTCCAACATTTATTATTTTCCTGACCAATCTGCCAAGTGTAAGGTGGTACCTTGGTGTTGTGTTTGATTTGCATTTCTCTTATTATGCGAGATTTAGAACAGTTTTTCATGAGCTTATTGATAGTTTTGATTTCTTCATCTGAAAACTGCCTATTCATGTCCCTTAACCATTTGTCGATTGAGAAATGGCTTGATTTTTTGTACAATTGACTTAGCTACTTATAAACTTGAGAAATGAGACCTTTGTGTCAGAGGTTTTGTTATAAAATTTTTCTCCAAATTTGTTGTTTCCCTTCTAATTTTGGTTGCATGGGCTTTGTTTTTTCAGAAACTTTTTAACTTAATGAATTCAAAATTATTCATTTTACATTTTGTAGTGTTCTCTATATAATGCTTGGTCTTAAATTCCTCCCTTTCCCATAGATCTGACAATGACAGATTTTAAAGAGACACATTCAAAGAATAGAAAGAGAATATAGTGTCCCAAAAATCTCAGTGCAGTTTTAATGTTTTGAAGTTCAAAATTGCCTTCATATTTTGGGGATACTATGCCATATGAAAGATAAATACAAAATAGTTTTAGATACTAGCAAGAGATTAAAGAAGGTGAAACCAAAGGGAAGTGAAACTGGATATCGGAGAATGCTAAAGATAACCAAACCAAAATTGTTTTCAAAGCTCTTTGAAGAGTGAAATTATAAAAGAATAGATAGATTTCCATGGGGTTGGTGGCACAAAATTAAAAGGAAAAAGAAGTTTTGGTATCATAACCTATTTTGCCCCCCTTCCTTAACCAGAATGTTCTTCATATCTTTTCTCCCATAGAACTAAACAAGAATGAAACAAAACAAAAAAGGAAAAGAATTCTCATTGATTTTAGAACAAGAATAAACAAATCATGGAAATAATATAAAGACTTGTATAAGCCTATCCAGACTGAGATAATCAGAACCAGAAAAACAAATGTGTAATCCTGATTGAACTGAAATATTTTGTTCCCAATGGGAGATTTCATTTGTTCTCCATATTGTCTGGTATATTCATATGGAGAGGTAAAGATACCTACCAATCCGTCTGCGTATCTGTCTGTCTGTCTGTCTATCCATCTGTCTTTCTCTGATTTCTATTTGCTATAACCTTGGATAATTGAGTTTAATTATCACTCTTTGAATAACTGGCATTTGGTAGGAAGAGAGTCGAGAGCTTTGAATATAAAGCTTGGGCACTCCATAAACACAAATACACACATGTACACTCTGAATATGGTAGGACAAGATTATCAATCGATCAATCAATCAATTAACATTTATTAAGTTTTTACTATATGCCCAGCACTGTGCTAAGCATTGTGAAAAGAGGGAATGGAAGACAAAGAGAGATAAAATGACTTTAAGAGATTAATTGTCTACTTTGAGAGATTTCAACATATCTTGTCCAGGAAGATAATCTAGATTGTTAAAATAACTCATATATATGAATTATGCAGACATTGATATGAATATAGATATAGGAGATGACTGCATAGGGTGATGGAAAAGAACTTTAAACTGATAATCATGAGAGACTTAGGTTTGAATCCCATGTGACTATAATTAATATATGACCACAGGCAAGAGGTACTTAACTTCTCTTCACCTCAGTTTCCATTTGTGTAAAACTGACATAATAATATTACCTAATCACCTACTTCATAGTATTGTTAGCAACCTCAAATGGAATACTGTATGTAAAATACTCTGTAAACCTTTAAGCATCACAGGTATCAGCTATTATTATCATATAATCACTGTCAGTCATCTTCTTTTCTTCCCATCTCAAAATGTGTAATTTTGTTTATGCAGCACAAGTACAGCTACAAATGTAGATTCTTTGATGCAGACTCTTTCCCCTTAAATAAGTAATGAGAGTATACCTACAAGTATTCCTGGCACCCCTTCTTTCAATTTATCTTACGTTAACACAATCCCCATTAGGACAAAGAAAGTGTTCCCTCCAGAGACATTTACCAAATGAATGTTTGGAATTCAAGAGTAAATTAGATTTACTTTAAAAATATTTTGTAGTAAAAAACACTTTTCCCTTTCACTAAGTTAATGCACTTGAGATTCAAACAAGCATAGAAGATATAAAATTAGAGAGACAGGTAAATCACAGTCCCAGAGTCATTCCTTTTAGAAATTCAAGAACAGCTACACAGAAAGAACTTAAGAATTACACAAACCTGTACTCAACAGTCTAGTCACGCTAGCTTACAATGAACTCTTTTGCAGAAGACTCTCACAGATACAGCTATTCAGATGAAGAGAGTCCACACTTTTAAAACTACTCTTATTTTTCTTTGAAAGCTTTCTGATTTTTCTTTGAAAGCTGAGAATTGCAAGTTGCCTAGGTAACGAAGTAGTTGACTATAATAATGGCTGCTAGGTTCAGGATTCATGCTACCTTCTGGGTGAGAGGGTAGGGTTCCAGGGTGATGGTGGGGGGTGGCAAGAAGAGGAGCTGACTATGGGGTTGGCAAGGAAATACATTGTTCCTTTTCTGGAAATGATTGTTTCATTAGCTAAGAGTCATTTTATTAGCTTAATGTGTATCCTTAGTCACAAAGAATTGAGACTTTATGAATGGGCTATTAGAGCTTTTGTTGACTCACAGAAGAGTAAATCTGTCCGGTTTTTTGGAAATTAAATGTAAGGTTTTCAGACCTAGCCAATTTGTTGATTTGTTCTATGGAACTATACAGTCAGTTTTACTATAATGTGCGTTTTGAATTTGCTTCCACACAATTTCTTCTGAAATAGTGAGGACAGAAAACTGCAGCATTTCCCAATAACTCACAAGCTGTAACTCTTCTGGCTTTGACTATAATAAGCAAACTTCATGAATTTATCAAGGTAAGATGCCATATTGCTGGTGCAATAGGACTCATGAGTAGAGAAGAACTTTTCTACACCACCTCCTTCCCATATTCTCTTCTACCATGGCATTTGATTATAAGCTAGAGTTCTTGCCTGCCTAACTTGCTTGCAAAGTACAGGGTACAAGACAACCAGATATAGGATGTCAAACATTGTGGTCACTATTTATTATGGTATTTCTATCTTAATCATTTAATATATGTAACATTATGCTACCATCTTAATAAGATTCCTATCTTTTGTTTTAATTTGTCACTGACAGTGGCTTTGAATTTGGGGTTGATTTTGAAATTTTTTTTTGAGAATGCATATGCTCCATTATAGCAGAACTGACTATATCTATTTATTTATTTAAAGGAAAGGTGGGGATAAATTGGTGTAATGTGACAGAGGAGAAAGAAAGAAAGGAAGAAAGGAAGAAAGAAAGAAAGAAGGAAGGAAGGAAGGAAGGAAGGAAGGAAGGAGGGAGGGAAGGAAGGAAGGAAGGATGGAAGAAATAATAGAATCAATAAAATAGAAAAAATTGAACAAAATATTATAAATGGGTCATGTAACAAATACTATCCAAGGATCATTTGATAGGTACTACTTACTGTCAATTAACATGAAGAGATATAGGAAAAGAATAGATTTACTATATCCTGAGAACATGCACACGTTGTGTACATAAAGCAGTGAAACCATGAGCAGCAGTTTCAACATTATATAGGTTTTAGTTATATAGGATAGGCACAATGGAATTTTATAAAAAATAGAAAAAAAGATTATGATTTACACATAAAAAACAGATAGCAGTAGGGAGAGAGCTATATCAGGTTAAATAGTAAACTAGTCAGTAAATACCACAGTTTTATCTGGAATTTTCAAACTATCCATTGACACCAGAGCTATAATTTGATGCCTCAGCTTTATTTTGCAGGCTTTCCACTAGTTTTATGATCTATTCATTTTAAGCAAATAACAGTAAGAAAATTAAAACAAAATTTTCCCAACACAGACACAGAAAGTAATTTTCATATTACCTTGTTATAGTTATCATCCACTTAAAAAAAAAAAAAGGTTTTATGGGAAGTAGGAAACCTGGTTAAAATAGATGTTGAAAGAAGTAATCTAAAGAAATAGTGACAAAACTCCAAGTCCTAGGTAATGTCAAGGAAGCCTAGAGAGTTCTTTAAGGGACTAGAGTTGATAGGATATAACACTTAGCCTTCTAGAGTATGCATTTTACAAGAGCATAAAATGCAAGGGTTTATCTGATAGTCATCTGACAGCTACTGCTTTCTTTTAAGCTTTCAACAGTTCATACCAGCCTCCTTGACCCTCACTGTCAATGACCGCAAGGTCTAGGTAAATAGGAGTGTCTGGGGTGGTCCAAAGGTTTTGGGGATTTTGGAAGTCATGCCTTATCTTCTTTTTTTCCCTATCATCCTCTAAGAGTAGAAGAGAAATACTGACCATGGAATGGTCCTAGAGTGGTAATTTAACCTCATAATAGTCAGGAGGTAGTGAACAAGACCACATGGTTGGCAGCTTTGCATGTTGTCAGCAACTGATTCTGAGTGCATTCATTCATTTACACAGTTCTATGGGTAGCAGCATAAACTGGCCCTTTACTTGAAAAGGCAGGTTGTACTCAATAGAATGATAGTTCTGATGTCACCCTGGGAATACAGGTGCCAATTCCTGAAACATAATAGCTCTTAGGTTTTATGTATGATACAGTTAGAGGGCAATAAGTTTTCTGACTAAAACATGAATGAATTAACAAGGACATATCCTTCTACCATTCTAGCTCTCTTGTAAATCCACAACATTCACTACATTAATTATTTAACCTTTCTGTATCATGGATTCACCATGAATAAAATGTGGATAATATGGAAGTTCCAACTAATTAATATTTGAGATTATAAGAAAAAGTGTACTTGAAAGGTACAGAATGTTAATATTACTATGGTAATATTTCCTAAGGTGACCCTTCTATTAATTAACTACATTATGATAGTTGAACACAGAAGTCAGAGTCCCCTTTCACTGTCTTTTGCTCAGGATGGAGGCCAGTAGGTAGGAGGAGAGCAGTGGGGAAGATAAAGAGAAGATATTAAGTATGGATTTGTCCTTCTGAAAGAGAAATCCCATTGCTTTCTCCCTTTATTACTGTGAGTTATGTCATTCCTAGGAAGGAAAGTAATTCAAGATGTGCTAAAAGAGAGATGCACCAAATCCTTATGACCTGTACTATCCTGATCAGTCATTTGGGAGAGCGATTGCCTAACAGGAGGTCTGGAATTTTGTTTAGGGCCCACCATCCTAAGTTGTCCTAAATTTTTCTTCCATGGAAATTATATCCATATCCCTCCTTGGAATATATATTTGACTTGAAAGTAGTTTGAAGATATAGGAGATGACTGCATAGGGTTTGAAGAGAAAAGGGAAAATTATCTTAACTTCAAAAATGATTTAGGAAACTCTAGAATAATATATCAATACAATATGGGGTACATACAAATTACATTTTTAGAGAAATAACCCACATATTTTGCATCACAAATGTACATAATTATCAGTATTAGCTTTTAAATCATGTTGGCTTCCTAATTAGGTTTTTTCATAGGCCTTACACATGCCTACTCAGAGTTTGGGGATTTGAAGTTAAGAACGAGCTTAGCTTCAGTACTTTCATTCCTCTATGATAGACCAACTGTGCCAAAGCTAGTGGCCCTTGAATTCTCTGCTTTTAATCTTAATTCATTTCTATTTTTCTATATTTGTCTTCAATGAGGGTTACACACAAGCACATATTATGTTCCAGAAACTATACTTGCAGGAAAATTAAAAAAAAAGTTTCCTTTAAAAAATGTACATTCTACTAGGTGAGACAATAGGTACATTCATGTGTATATAGTAAATCCAAAATAAATATAAGATTTCTTAAAGAGAAAGGGCACAAGGAATTGAATGAACCAGTAAAGTCTTTATGTATTATGTGATGCTTGAGTCTAGTTGAAGGAAATGAGAGATATTTTTGGAATGCCTAAATTGGTTTGGTCTTTGATGCATTATTTTTGACTTTTAATTTTTTATATCGATGGGATTTTTAAAAATTTATAATATTTTCCCATACTTACATGATTCATGAACCCTTAATCACTCTTTCCTCGCTCCACTCCTGAAGCTGACAAGCAGTTCCACTGGGCTATACATGTATTGATACAGTTTTTAATAATTGTTTTCTGACATTTTGCAGTCCATGTTCTCTTCCTCTCTCACCTTTTCCCCCATCCCCAAGGTAGCAGGTAATATGATGTAGATTGTAGATGTACTATCATACAATACATATTTCTATGTTCAACATGTAAAAAAAGACACAGATTGTAAAAAAAGACACTAGAGAAGAAACTCATGCAGGAAAAAAAGTAAAGAATCGTATATTTAAATCTGCATCCAGAGTCTGTCAGTTCCTTCTATGGAGGTAGATAACCTTTTTCATCAATTAGTCCCTTGAAATTGTCCTGGATCCTTCTTTGCATTGCTTGTAATAGTTGTCTTTCACTATTGATCATCACATTCTTGCTATTATTAATAGTAGACAAAGGTTGTTTTTGGTTCTGCTTACTTCACTTTGCATCATTTGGTCCTATATTATTCCATGCATTATTTATGCTCCCTAACTATGACCTGGTTTTCAGCTTGAATCTCTACTCTTCACCCCTTTCCTCTTGTTTATTGTGTGCTAAAGAATTCTGAATGTTGCTTCCCTACAAAGACCTTCAATCTTCATGTGCCTTTCCAAATCCAACTCAGCTCTGGCTTCAACCCCCCAGTACTTGTCATATTACTCTGATCTAAACAAATACTTGGTTCTATGCCTGGTCTATTACATCTTGTTGCCCCCCCCCCCCCCCCAGAAACCAGTGCTTAAATTTGTGGCATCTGAAATGGGACCTTCTTCCAAAGACAGTACTGAGAAAGGACAAGTAGAAAGGGAAAAAAATGGAATAAGAAATTAATTAATGAATTCAATCTGTCAAAAAGTATCTATTGGGTGCCTAATATATGCTAGCTAATTGTTGAGCACCAAAGTAATACTATCAACCCATATGTGAATCCTGACCTATTCCAGACCATTTTTAGTATATTCAACACATTACTGTAATCTATTTCCCCAAGGTTGATGCATTTGATAGTCCCTAATTCCATTTACACTCCTGAATATATCCTTAATGAATGCTTTCTCTTAGCCTTTATCTATAGTTTGGGGAAGGGATGGTTTTCCTTTGCTATATAGTCTTGATGTTTAGTAGAAAAAAAGAGTGTCCAAAGAAGTTGATGGTCACTTGTGTTCTTGTATCTTTTTGATGTATATTGTCCACAAAATCAATCCTTAAATTTAAGGGATGTGGAAATCCTTGGAATATATAAATTGACTAGTTCAGTAACCTTTTGTGTCTTTTTCCTCTACAGGCTTCTATGTTAAGAACCCATAGAATTACTTTTCCTCATGATGTTCTCCAATTCTGGGAACAATTACATGTAATCAGAAACTGTATACCATATATAATTTGCTTAACTTCAAAGGCCTTTCTCAGGACCTTAGTTTCCACTTATTTTTTAAGCAATGTGCATTCTATATCACTGACTTGGTTTTGTATTTTAATGTTTTACATCTCAGATTCGATTAATTCATGAATTTATTCATTCAATAAACATTGATTAATCACCTAGTAAGTATAAAACACTCTAGATGATAAAGAAGATACAATGTGAATTAAGAAATTATCTTTGTCCTTATTTATAGTCCAAATGTTCACTGGCTTATAAAATACAAAGCAAAGTACATGCCCTCCTTATTTTTGTATTTCACACAATGCTTAACTCAGTGCTCTATACTTAGGAAATTAATAGTTGTTGAATTGAATCAATTCAATTGAACTGCTAAAATCTTATGTGCTTTTCTTGAACTACTATTACTAAAGAGGATTTTTGCTTTAACAGTAGACATATTCTATTTCATGTGTGACACTTCTGTTCAGAATATGAGATATTGGAGTGTTCTTTATTTCAAAAACTATTCTAACATTAAGTCAATCATATGGGACTGGTTATATTTTAGGTAAAAGAATTCCTAAGTGAAGATTCCAAAGCCAGAATCCATTATATTACTCTACAGTCTAGACTGCATAGGAAATGCTTCAATTTTTGTTATTTAAACCATTTATTTATCTTAAAAATGTTGATTTATACAATTTTTCAGAATACAGATTCTATGTAAAATAAGATTCATGTAGACACTAACTCTCACCTATTTCAATAAACATATATTTAGATCAGTTGATTCCTAAATCTATCTTTAGGGTTTTTTTCCCTTGCATGCTGTTTTCCAATATTAAAACCTTCCCAGACTAGGTTAATTTCCCTAGAGCTTTTAATATCTGGGCATTTGTGTTTGAAATTCTTTCTGTCGACTTAAAGGAAGGAGACAAAGGAAGATGAACTGAACAATTACCATGCAAATCCTTTCTATATCAAAGAGGCTTTTAAAAGAAACTAAGAAGGGAAGAGGAAAGAGGGAATGGATGTGGTAAGACTGTGGACCTTGAAAACAGTAAAATAAAGTACTTCTTCACCACCCAAAGTGCTTATATAGCTTTCTTGCTTTTTACACAATTTCAAAAGAAGAAATACCACATGAATATACTGATGAAAATGAACTGAATTGACCTTTATCTTTTTTTTTTTTGGTAGAATATGATAGAAGACTGGAATGCACACTGAGATACAGTGATTTTGGAATAACTCAGGGTCCCTTCACATATAGAAAAAGGCAGAGAAACTTCAGACAGGAACTTTTTTCCCACTGAGAATTTATAGAATCTACCAACTGCATCCTGACACTGAATCAGAGGTATAAGAATGGCTATGGTATTCTTCTCGGCTTATTCCTCCTCTTAAACATTTACGACAAATGATAAATGTATTTTTTCCACCATTTGTTGAACAAACATCAATGAAAAGGAAATATAAATGAACCTCAGATTTGGATTAAGTTGACATCATCAACTGCCATTCATTCTCTAATGCTCCCAAGTATCCCTGACTCCAGAAATATCTACACAGGGTATAAGTCAGCCTGTTATATTATTTCTATTCTTTTATTAGGAAAGATAAAAACCATGAAAGCAAAATATCCTGGACTTTGAACCAGGCAGGCAGGTGGAGCAGTGGATAAAGCACTGGAAGTTGATCAAGAAGATGTGAGTTCAAAACCAGTCTCAGATACTTACTAGATATTTCAGTTTCCTCAGCTGTAGAATATGGATAATAATGGCACCTATTACTTAGAGTTGTTGTTAGGATTAAATGAGATAATGTTGGCACTGTACTTAGTTTGGTTCCTGGAACATCGTAGGTGCTACATAAATGTTTTATTATAGTACTATATTATAGTGTAGTATAGTAAATAGTAGGTACTATTATAAAATCTAATATCATATAAAGACCGGCTGTCTAACCATAGGTAAATCCCTTAAGCTCTGCTTCAATGTCCTCATCTGGAAAGGGAAGGAAGTTGGAATTAAGGACACCTAAGTTCCCTTCTTATTCAAAATCTCTGATCCGATACTATTTTTACAGATAAGGGAAATCATAGGCTAGAAAGAAATGGCTCAAAATTCATTTTTCTTGCTGCCAATTGTGCTTTTATAAATTTACATGCTTGTGTGTGTATACCTCTGTAGTCATGTTAGGTATCTGACACCTTACCTCTTACAGTATTCCCAAAGCGTTACTTTTATTTAAAGGAAGGAAAGGTATAAATGTTATGAACAAGGTGGCAAAATCTTATTCTCCTTGGTTATTAAAGATCCTACAATGTTTTTCAAGGTAATGCCTAGCCAAGTCTAATGGTCCACATTAAGGGAATTAATGTTCTGGTCTTTAATCTCCATAAAAGAATCAAGGTCTTTGCTTCTTCGCTAAGATTCCTGAAAAGGTAATATAGATGTGGTGGTGAGTGAGGTGTAGAGGCAACTAAGATACTTTGGGGTTTAGGATGTTTTCATTTTGCATTTGAATTGCAGTTACATTGGGAACAATAACTTAGAATTTCCAAATTTGTGTGCTATTATATGAGTGTGCTCAAGTGCAAACTAACATTGTCTGAATAATTTTTTTTATGAAAATATACTCAAGGCTCTGACATATGTTCGGCGAATGCTAAGCAACCTTGCAATAATTTCTCTTTCAGCCACCCTCCTGATTTCTGAAACAGTCATCCAGTAAACCACTATGTTGATAGCTGTGATCTTGAAATGCAAATGAAAGAAGACAACAAAACAATTATGATACTTTTTTCAGTCTGCAAAAAACTGATTATAACCCAAAACACAAGGTTCCTTGCCAGTCTTTACTACAGAAACATTTGAGAGAAGTAAAGAATTTTACTGGACACAGAGATTAGATGGTCATTCGTTCTCCTATGTAGCTGCTATTCAATGATGCAACATAAAGAATGAAGAAAAGCAACCATAGAAAGCCATCTCAAATGAGATTTCTATCTGGCTGGGAGACCAGGACCTACTCCACAAATGTGAATCTGAGACATTACATGGTAAGGCAGACTACCCAGAGTCAAAGTTTTGTACTATCTCCCATCTACAAAAACTGCCTGTTTCCAAGCACCAAGACATTATAATATTGTACATGAGAATGATTGGTAAGTATGTGGTTTGAAGCACACCAAGAGTCACGATATAGATATTCTATACTGGATAAGGCTGTGAAATGCAGTGAACTGCAAACAGAAGGCAGATGGTTTTGTTTACAAAAATCTAGAATGGGGTTTGGGGTGAAAATGTATTCTTTATGAGCAAAATGAGTCACGGGCTAAAAAGACAACTTGCAAATAGGGTTATTTGCAATAGATAATGGCTAGGTTCTCAAATCAAAGAACAATCTTTCCAGATGCAAAGAGCACAAAGAATTATTGGTTATGAATTAATATTTTGTACCATGACTGTATACTATGACTTTTCATTAGGACAGAGATTAGGACATTAGGATCAGAGAATCCCTTGGACTATTTTGGTAGTTCTGTTATAAATCTCTCTCTCTCTCTCTCTCTCTCTCTCTCTCTCTCTCTCTCTCTCTCTCTCTCTCTCTCTCTCTTTTGACATTATCAATACTAAAGTTATTCTGATATCTTGATTCTGGATTTATTTTACCTGAAAATATCAGATTAAAATATTGCCTTATTGTTCCTACCACTGTTAAGAACTGATAACAGGCAAAGCAATGGATGAATTACTCAGACTTCACCTCTTCTCTTAACCTAAATACTTCTTTTGTCAGTGACATCATCTTTTAGCCAGAAAATAAAAGGCAGAGGCAGCTAAGTGGTACAGTGGATAGATCAACAGCCCTGGAGTCAGAAGACTTGAGCATATATCTGGCTTGAAACATTTGTTAGCAGTGTGACCTTGGGTAAGTTACTGAATCCTGTTTGCCTCAGTTTCCTTATATGTACAATGAGTTGGAGAAGGAAATGCAAACCATTCCAGTATCCTTGCTAAGAAAAGCTCAAATGGAGTTACAATGATTTGGAAATGACTGAACAATAGGAAGGGGTCTCTGGATCTGATAAGAAAGACGAACTGTCAATTATATTTTTGGCCTTTCCAGAAACATTTTTGAAGTCACAGAGATGAAAGTGTCTACTTAAACAAATAGCAGAGTGGCACGGTTACTATGGCAACAAGAGACAAGGGCCTCTTAGAAGGGGAAAACAGATTGGGAGGGAGGAATGGACAGTGTTATTATTTAGCATTAAATATACAAAAGTTGAACATTTGAAAGAAACCTAGAATATCAGAAAAGCTAAAATAATGTTAGCTCACACCCTCTGTCAGTCATCCATCATTACAAGTAAAAAGAAGAAACCAAAATCAAAGGAAGATTCTCCAAATTCCTCAGCAGAAGAATTCAGCTTCCTTTTAGTATTAGTTGTTCTAAAAAATAACTTATTTGACTTTTCTTCTTCCCTTTTTATAATATGCTTTCTAAGGGCTGATTTTAGGCAGAAAAGCTGCAAGGTGTACGTAATTGGAGCTAAGTCACTTGCTTAGCATCACACAGCTAGGAAGCCTCTGAGATGGAATTTGAAGCCATGTCCCACCCAACCCCAGCCTGGTTCTCTGTCCATGGTGCTACTCAGCTGCTCTTCAGCTTCCTTTTATAAAGAATGGCTGGCTTCTTGGTAAGGAAGCAGGGGATCAAGTGCGTGTTTTGCCATTAGAAAGACAGAACCCTTGATAGTGAGACAAAGATATTTCAAACTTTTTCCTTATCATCAATTCTCTGATTTGTAAATATCAACCTGTAGTCACATATACTTGAATGACCTTGTTTGTGGCCAGTTGTCAGACATCACTGTATAGGTAGCAGCACAGCTATCTTTCAAATCAACTTTCAAATATTAAATATGAAATCCTTAATCACAACCACCTAATTAGTGACTAAAATTCAATTCTTTCATCCCTCCAAGCTTAGGATGTCAGTTCCAATCCTATTTGTGACACTATTTTATGATCAATATTTGTTTTTACATAGACTTGATAATTTTTTCAAGGGTTGGAGGGGCCTGTTTGGCTTACTTGCCACCTGAGGCAAAAATGTGAGGACTGAAGAGAATTGGGACCTAGGTTATTCATTTTTTTAACTATTACCTTGCATCTTAGTTCCAAGGCAGAAGAGTGGTAAAGGTAAGGCAATGGGGATTAAGTGACTAGCCCAAGGTGACACAGCCAAGAAGTGTCTGAGGTGATATTTGAACATAAAACCTCTTATCTTTGGGCCTGGGTCTCTATCCACTGACTCATATAGCTGCCTCCAGGATCTGGAGTTTTACCAGTCCTCAATAATGGCCAGCAATGATCTTAATAATGCCCAGCAACTGTTGAGGCAGAGGATAATAATATTTTTTTCCTGAATTGGTAAAATTGTAGTATTTTGGTCTTTTGTTTTGTTTTGTCAGGAACATATTCAGTTAGGTAAAATCTGATCCTTTCTAGTGTCCCAGTGGTGCCATTTAAATCTTTTGATGGACCTAAATAATTTAAAATGAAATCACAAAATAAGATATACTATCAAGAAAATTACTGTTCTTTCCTTTTTCTCTGCAATGGAGTTTACTGCCTCTGCCTAACACAAAGATCTCCCTGTCCAAGTGACAGGGCAGGGGTAAGAAATGGGGTTATTGACTTCCTCTCATTTGTTCCTTGGTATTCCCTCAATACAACTTTCTTGTACCTCTGAGATATAGATAAAGGCATCTGGGAAAAGTTTCCTTGAAACTGTGTCTACCTACTGATTTGAGAAGTTAAATATTCTTGGTCTACAGAGAAAAATGTGGATGAAAAGAAGTAGCCAAGAGATTAATTTTTCTATATGTTTGAATTTATTTCAGTAAAAATGCCACATATTTGGCAAATAAATTTTCAAAATTCATCATACTCCATCAGGAAATATAAATCACGTCCTTGTCCTGAAAAATGCAGCCCAAAGATTTTGCACAGTCTGGCATCAAAAAGCTGCACACCTTATACCCAGGGTACCTAGTAAATATGCCTGGGGGAACAAGCAAGAAGCTTCAACAAGCTTAATAGAGGGGAGAACGAAAATCCTGAAAGAGTATGGATTCTCAGTAGCTGCTTAGCTGCCCCATCACAACTGTTATTTTTTTTTTAGTAATTATGGTAAAACCTTAAGCTTCTTGCCACAGAAAGCCAAAGAACAATGGTAAAGCAGACTTATTATTCGATTTGAGTCATAGAGACTTGACTAGGCTTTAGGAAACTTTGTTGCTGCTACAGATTCACTGCATGATCTGAGGTGAGTTTACTTAGTGTTTCTGAGACTCAGTTGTCCTCATCTGTAAAACAGTATTCAATAGGAAACTTATCTAACAGCACTCTATATTTTCTAGAAATGTCATATAGGAGTGATGGTAAGCAAACCTTATTATTGTATGCTTTAGAAAGCAGGTACTAGGGGGCAGCTAGGCAGCTGAGTTTAAAACTGACTTTATGCACTTCCTAGCTTTGGGATCTTGGGCAAGTCATTTAACCTCCTTTGCCTTGCCTTTGTCCTTCTGTCTTACAGTTGTTACTAAGACAGAAGGTAAGAGTTTTTTTTTTTTAAGAAAGAAAGGAAATATCTGGCTACATGACACCAGGGTAATGGGAGTAGAACAACCTAATTCCTAAGCCTGGAGAAACTTTAGTCTCCAGATTTTACAGTATATATCAGTAGATTTACTTTGTGCCACAAGTACCCAATTTCTAGCTGTAGTATCAGCTTAATGAGGCTCAAAAGCTGCTTCTCACATTTTTTGCCTATGAGTAAGCAAGCATAATTTTTATTATCTTAGATAAAATTGGAAACCTTTCAATATGAAAACTCTTATCTGAAACTTCCAAAAATTCAAAACCTGCCAATGAGACCAGGTACATGTGACCCAAACCTCCCCAGAGCCCCCTTCCACCAAAGCCCATTTTGTTAGGTAAGGTTACTAAGGATTTCTTCTTAGTCATGGATGGATTTGGTGACTGTCTAAGTTTACAAAGTGGAACAATGGGGGCAGACACTAAGCTTGTAGCCACTGCCTTTTTCTTCTTACACACCATGATGTATTCAACATTCAGAATGAGTCATAGATTATTATACATAGTCAAAGTGGAAAATTGTCTTGTAGAATATAGAAATTCAAATGTGGAAATATAAAGCACATTTGTTCTAAGAAGTTTTATTTAAATGGTTGAATGGAAGGGAAAAATAAAACATTGTTTATTAATTGAGAAGGAAAAGAAAAAATTAAATATTTGGGAAAAGAACTAAACTTTATTTTAATTATAAAACTTGAAAAATCCCCCAACAATGAAAATTCTCAATGCTGATAAAGACAACAGCAGTGTCTTTCCAGAAATCTTCTGGATACTGGGGAAATTTTTTTCCAGAATCTCCCTTTCTTATTTTTTAGCTTTATTGGTAGGTAAGTTCCTTGAAAAAAAAAGAATTGTTTTATTTTTTATATTTGCCTCTCCAGCATCTAGCACATCATTTGGCATATAATAGGTATTTCATCAATGTTTGTGGACTGATTGATTGTAGAAAAAAAATGGAAGCCAAACAGCAAACCTGTCACAGAGAATCATTGTCTTCATAAAGCTCTTTCTCTTTGAAACATCAATATGTAACAAGGCAACACTTTCCACCCCCCCCCCAAAAGTACTCCTCTGCTGTGCTATCAGTTAGAACCCTTTATTCCTATAAAATTTGACCATTGTTCAATGACTTGGATGAAATGATTCCTGGAAAAAAATTTGCCTATTGCTCCCCCTGCACAGAGAATATTTCTAATGCACAAAAGATGGACCCTGAGGTTTTTTTTCCCCTTGCTAATTGTCATAGTTACTGAGCATAATAAGGTTTCAGGCATTTCTACTAGTAAAAGCACCTACTTCCTAAAATTATGTAGAATTATGAGGAAAATGGCATCAGGAAGATAAAAATTGTTTTTTTCAAACACACAAAACATTTTTATTCATATTACTTGTGACACACTAAAACTGAAATGAATTGGCTGCTTTTAGTAAAGTGCCTTTAATAAGTTAATTTGAAGGCAAACTCTTTATTCCTTTTGTCCCTGTGATAGTTATTGGCAGAAGAGCAGAACACTGAGTTGTAGAAGAACAAGGCTGCCATTTCACAATACCTCTTAGGGAAAGGCAGCTTAGGAAGCAACAAGAAAGTCTAAGGAAAACTGAGGTGTCAGGTGGAGAGGTCCCATGAGCCTAGGAATCCAGCTGCTAAGCCAAAGAATCAAGCATGAGGCACTTTTGTTGTTTACTTGCATTTTAGAATTTTTCTCAGCTTGGAAATGAAAAACTTGTTTCTCTTTCCAATCCCCAGCATTATCAATGCTTCAGAAAATGATTAAAAGATTGTAAATATTTTTAAAACCAAAACCAAAACAATAGAGAATTGAGAAAATAATGGTGAAACTTTGAAGTGGAATAAGGGGTGTTCTGGTGAATGTTTAACAACTAGCTCTTTGGGAAAAATATCAGTGAGACATTTTCAGCTTAATCTACATAATTAACATTTCCTCTATCTCTTTTAAGTCTAGATAATCAACAAAATAATAAATCAAGCACTGATTTGTAGCATTTCCCAATGACTGCATTTGAAATGCTCACATTGAAAATATAACATTTCTCCAGATGGCTGCAGCTGATTCCAGCATACTCCTGGGGGTAAGGCAAATTGAAGAAGGAGCCATTTGTCCAATGAACCTCAACTTCAATCAGAACTTACATTGATATAGTTCCTTATAGGTGAAGAGAAAATATGGTGTAGTTCATATAGAACCTGCCTTGAAGCTAGGAACATCTGCATTTGAGGTTGGTCCTTATAGCCTAGCTATTATATGACCCCGAAAAGTTGATTTACCTTTCAGATTTTGAAACAATTGTCTAAGATTCCAAATTTCATAGAAATTTCTGACCTAAAGTAATAGAGAAAATTTCCTCCTATCTCCAAGCTTTTCTGTATCAATGAAATTAAAGGTGTAATCTCTATCCTTGTATCCTTAAAGTTTAAGGGAGAACAGAGTTGGGAGACAATGGGTGTGTAATAATCAATATAATGTCAGACATGGTTAATGTATTAATTTTGCTCAATTGATTTTTCCCTCTTTTTCATTTTTTATGCTCTGTTATAAAGGACGGCTCTCTGGATAGAAGAGAGGGAGCCAGAATAGAAAATAAAGGTAATGAAAAACCAAAATGAGTTAACATTCTTTTTTAAAAAAAGGAATACATTTTACAGAATGTAAGGGTTCTCAAATTATAATTCTGCTAATAATAATAGTTATGGCAGCAAGATGGCATGGTAGGCAGAATGCCCAGCCTAGAGTCAAAAAGACTCATCTCCCTGAGTTCAAATCTGGCTTCAGACACTTACTAGTTATAAGACCTTTCGTCATCTTTAAAATGAGCTAGAGAAGGAAATGGCAAATCTCTCCAGTATCTTTGCCTAGAAAACTCCAAAGAGGTCCATGAAGAGTCAGATTTAACTGAACAACAACAAAAACAATAATAGCTAACATTTATATAGCATAACTATGTGCCAGGCACTGTGCTAAATGCTCTGCAATTATTATCTCATTTGATACTCACAATACCTCTGGGAGATAAGTGCTATATTATCTCCATTGTACAGGTGAGGGACAGAGACAAACAGAGGTGTAATGAACTGCTCAGAGATACACAGCTATGTGATTTTATTTCTTGTTCTTTCCTTTGCCTGCTATTTGATAGTAAGGAGGTAGATCAGGGGCCAGAGACGGGTCCAGCAAGAGGCAGAAGCAAAATAGCCAGTTTGGGGGTAATTTGGAAGTAGTTGACATCTGTGATTTGGATTTGTGTACGACTTTGTTTTCCTCTTAGACGTATGTATTGTCTGAGGCTTGATTGGACTAGGGTCTTCCTGACTAGTTCCTGGTGCTCTTTCCGCTGTCCACCTCAGCATTTTTGTCTCCATTCTATTACTAAAAATGGGCATGTTCTTCTTTTAACAAGGTGCTTTGAGAGAAAATAGGATGCTGATTGATTTAAGGTATTTCTTGCCCATTTTTTCATTATTTAAATGGACTATTTCACTGCAATGGATCTATAATTACAACAATATGGGTATTCACTCCAGAGGATGCATATCACAGCCAATCCAAGCCTTCTTATCCAGTTGACACCACCTCCCTCAGCCTCCTCTCCCTTTTGAATGGAGGACTGGAATGCCAAACTCCACTCTTTGACTTCCTTTAAAGAGGGCAGAAGCTAGACTTTTGACTCCTTCCTCTCTGTGTCTGCTGCTCTACCTGGTTTCAGCTCTACAGAACATACTCCCTGGTCTCCACCAGCACCTCCCTACTTTTCTGTCTCCTTTTGTGTGTTCTTGATCATCTTCCCCATTAGATTGTAAATTCCCTAAGGGCAGGGACTGTCATTATTTTTTATTAATTGTATCTCTAGCACTTAACACAGAGTCTGACAGAGCATTTGCTGAATATTTATTTGATTGGACTGGATTCAGCCCTTCTACTTGTCCTGTGGTAAACCTTCCACAAGAGAACTATCAAAAATAAAGGCAGCCTTCCTCCAGATATCTTGACTTTACTCAAACTATTATCTCTTGTTCCTCTATCACAATTGGTTCTTCTTTTACTGTCCCCCAAGCATAGACCTCCTTGATGATACTACTTTGTGGACTTGGTCTACAGTTCTTATATCCTGCAGTTTATTTTTTAGCCACCAAATGTTTATATATGTTTATATTTGTTAAAATACCTTCATCAGGTATTCTTTGGGTTGGCCTGCAGCATTGATTTTAGGAAATTATAGTTTTCTATGATTGGTAACTATATAGCATCACCAGAAAAATGTTCTTAAGAAGATGGGAGGTTTGGTTTTGTTTTGAGAAAAAGTTTAGGTTCAGGGAAAGCCCTAGCAGTTCTGCCAATAAATCTACTTTAGTTTTTTTCTTCTTATCTATACTGAGCCCAGGTTTTATTCATCTGCATTGTCTATCTATCATAATGTTGTGTTGGACTGGCTATTTGGGCTATTCATCCAGCTATGCAGCATATTTTGGATCATTGGCATGTTTCATTCATTTTCCTATGTGAATTAATGAGATAAATGCCCAGCATTCTCCCTTTCCCCCAAGACCTAAGAGATGCTTAAAGGATGATGAGAAAGTCTTACCTTGTATTATACTTTTTTGCTGGATTGTAGACTAGAAATATACCATAGGGTGCTCCCCTTACAGAGGAGAGTCATCCCCTTCCTCGCTATTGCCTTACATTATCCACTCCACACTGCCTGGACATTTACCTGAAGGAGTATCTAATTTACTTTCCTTCTTCCAAAGAGATTTTTTTGGTCTCTCTCATCACTTTCTTTGCATTTGTTCCTTCTTTTTCTTAATGTCTACTAATGAAATCCCTGGAAAGAGTTCTCCCTCTACCAATCACACAACTAATACATACGTCTAAGAGGAAAACAAAGTCGTACACAAATCCAAATCACAGATGTCAACTACTTCCAAATTACCCCCAAACTGGCTATTTTGCTTCTGCCTCTTGCTGGACCCGTCTCTGGCCCCTGATCTACCTCCTTACTATCAAATAGCAGGCAAAGGAAAGAACAAGAAATAAAATCACATAGTCATCAGATTCAGGTGTTCATTCCTTGGCACACTGAAATTTAGTACCATATATAAATGGCTTCACCCCATTTTCTAGACGCATTCAGGCCAACAAGGGAGACTAATATCTTCTCTCTATGATTTTTCTATAGTCCAGTACTTATACTATTTTCTACTATGCTGTAGAAATGATTTACACAAATGTTTATCTGTGCACTCACTAATGTAAGTGCCTTAAATTATTGTTTAAATGGAAAACTCTAATAAATGCTATGACTTCATACCAAATGCAGCACCTAATTCTTGTCAATTATGTGTGGTTTGGGGTAATCCAGGATAACGAGTTCTCCCCATTACACTGACAAAATACAATCGACTGCAGAAGTAATAAAAATAAAGATAATAACAAATGTGCATTAAATGCCAACAATTCAGCAGATGCTTTCTCAAGAAGATTTCAGGCTTGGAATAGGACTATCATCTGGGCAATTTAGGAAGCATTGACCTAAAGTACAATGCCTGTAACTCAGGCATTTTCCTTTTTGGTGGTATCAGTATGTGTATGTGCTGGAGAGAATCTAAAACAGATTTATATAGTCTAGTCATTTTTACTCCTGTGCCCCATTATAAAATAACACTCTTTTATTTCTAGTGCCATATTATTTAGTTATTGGCCATTCGTGTTTCAGATGTAGTTCTTTTCTCCAATGGAATTATAGAGACATTTGTGAATATAGTGACTGACAAGAAATTAGAGGAAAGGTTAGGAAAGTGATCATAGATTGTCCATTAAGTATCACCTGGGGAATTTTCATTCTGATAGCTTTATATTACCATCAGACACTTGGAAGGTGATAAAAAGGACTTTTGTGGGATTCTCATACAATTGACCAGTTCCCTCCCCCTGAACCCCACCCCTGCTGAAAGAACCCAAAATTCAGCCCATGAAAAGGACTCATGTTGAAAGTGAGTCATTTAAGACGGTTACAATTCTTTGCCTACTGATGTTATTGAAGGGTCTTTGAGGTTTTTCAATAATGGTTCTTTTCTGAAATTTTCAAATGAACAAATCTGCTAGAAAAAGGAAAATGACATTCTTCGGTCATGAAAGGAAACTAAGTCTCTGTGTCTCTCGCTTCCTCCCCTTTTTTTCTCACTCTGTCTCCCTTTCCCTCTCTTTCTTTCTGCCTCTGTCTCTCTTCTCTCATTCTGTCCCTTCTTCTCTCTCCTGCTTTCTTTCTCTTTCCACCTCTTTCTTCTTTTTTTCTCTATCTTTTTCCTTCCCTCTACATGTTTCTGTGTTTCTTGCCCCCTATCCAATCTCTATGCATCTCTATTTTTGTTTCTCTACCCCTTTCTCTGTGGATAAAAAATGTTCTTTTTTTTTCTACTGCCATCACTTTCCAATGACCCATCCACCTCCTTCTTCTCACATAAAACCCTCTCTTATAGCAAAGAAGGAAAATCAGCAAAACAAATCAACACACTGTCCATGTCTGGTGATTATTCTGCATCTGTAGTCCAATCAACTAATCAATTACTCTACAAACATTTATTAAATGCCTATTATGTGCCTGTCACCATGCCAGGTGCTATGTATATAAAGAAAAAAAATCTCTTTTTACTTTGAGAACCATGCATTCTATCAAGTGAGACAATATTTGTAAAGCACTTTTCATAATGCCTGGCACATAGTATGTGGTTTATAAATGCTAATAGTAGTAGTAATGATAATTATCATAATACTATTATTACCCACATGCTAATAGGAGGGAAGTAATACTTCACTATCAATCTACTGAATGCACAATTTTGGCCATTATATTGCTGAGGTTTTGCTTTCATTCAATGCAGCTTTATTTTACAGTATTGTGATCATTGCATAAATTATTGTCCAGATTCTGCTTACTTTTAAATTTTAAGAGGGCAGCCTGGAAATAGCAGGTCTGAGTTCAAATCTGTTTTAGATAGTTCCTAGCTGTGTGACCCTGCTAGTTACTTAACCCCAACTGCCTAGCCCTTACTGTTCTTCTGTCTTGGAACTGGTAGTATCTATTCTAAGAAACGATAAGGGTTAAAAAAGCTAAGTAAATACTAGTTATTTTATCATAATTATACTTCTCTATGTATCAGTTCCTACAGATTTTCCTAGATTTCTCTGACTTCTTCACATTTGTTATTTCCTATACAGCAATAACTAATTACATTATTTTTTTTATCATAAATTGAAAAAAGAGCTAAGATGATTTTTTTTATGTTGTTTTGCTGAGGTGAGACACCTTTGGTCTTGAAATTAGCTTTGCTGATATATTTTTACTTCCTTTTTTATATTTTGCTATGTGGGATGATTCTCTGGGAGAATAGAGGAGTTATCTAGGTGAATACAATGCAAAGATATCAGTAAAAATCTATTTTAAAAAATAAAAATGCCACAGATTGTTAATGTATTCCCCAAGTGACAAGAGCCTACTTTGTTTCCAACTTGCTGAAGCAGTGGATAGAATCATGGAGGAGTCAGGAAACTTTTAGTTCAGATATGACCTCAGATCCTTACTAGCTGTGTGACCATCCGCAAGTCATTCAACCTGTTTGCCTCAGTTCCCTCAACTGTAAAATAGTAATAGCACCTACCTCAAAGGTTTGAGTATCAAATGAGATAACATATAAAAAGTACTTAACAGTATACAGCACATACTAAATATTTAATAAATCTTTATTGCTTTTACTTTTATATTATTACTACTATTTATTATAAAAATTGCTACCATACACACACAAACACATAAAAATGATACAGTAACTTATTTTTCCATTTGTGATACCTTTCTTCTCTCCTTGACCCCCTTTTGTTATGGTCTAGTAATGGTAGAACACATTCTCAGAAGGTCAACACACTATGAAACCTAGAAAGCTTTTGCATAGGGTTCCTGTAGCACATATCTCAAATGCCCAGTGACTTTCTACTGCTCCGACACTTCCTGAGACTTCTAATCATTATCTGAGGCTTCTTCCAGCTTTAGATACATGATAATTTGGACTTAAAATAATATCCAGGCATTTCCATCTTGGATATTAGGATTATAAGATTGAGGGCTTGAAGGATCCTTTGATTATATTTAGTCCAACCCCATCATCTTACAAAAGGGGAAATTAAGACAAAGGGCAGTTAAGCATCTTGTCCAAATTTAAACAAGTTGCAAATAGCAGAGATGGGAGATGGACTCAAGACCTTAGACTCCAAATTCAGTGATTTTTTTTATTATGCTATAACTACTTGGTATTTATAGTTCTTTCTTCTACATGTACATGTGTTTTTTTTTCACCTGCTTTATCATAGTACCCAATGGACCATGGGACCTTTCCATCTGAACTGAAGCTGTAACCTTGCCTTCCTCATTAAATGTGATCCTCTGGAGAACAAAGATAACCTCATCTTTCTGTTTTTAAACCAACACTTAGCTCCCTGTTTTGTACACAGCAAACAGTTGATAAGTATTTTATTCATTCTTTCATTCACTGATACTCTGGATGCAAACCTCTAGTCATATTGGAATAATTCAGTTGCAAAGAACATTGGTTTGGGGGTCAAAATTTTCAGGTCTTACCTTTATTGTTTTTTACTTTTGTGATTATAAGCTTTATTTAACATCTCTGCATCTCAGTTTCCTTTTCTGTAAAATGAACTTTGATTTGATGCTCCTCTACTGAAGGCTAATATATATGACATGCCTATGATTCAATTCATCCTTTCAAAAGACAAGTGTTTCTGATGTAAGGGTTTCACCTACAATGCCTCACATGTCTTAATTCATCTCATTCTAGTGAATACTTACTCCCAGAAGATATTTGACTTTTCTCAGCAATTGTTGTCACTGTTATTGTTTTTAACTTGACTGGACCAATGATTTCTTGTCAGAGGAAAACCTACCTCTGACAACAGATCATATCTATGAGTGCTGGTCTTAGATTTGCCAGGGGCAGGGAAAGATTAAGTGATTTACCCATAGCCACAGAGCCAGTATGAGTCAGAGCTGAACTTGAACTCTTGTCTATTCTGGCTCAGAGGAATGATTTTCCTCCATGCTGTCTCTCTTATATCCATAGGGATAAAGACAGAGACAGGATCTGTGATTGGAAGTGTATCGAGAAATATAAGATGAGCATATTCCCTCTACTAATAGAGAGCAGAGCTTTCTGCAAAGACTTGCCTGGAGCAGAAGTGGAAAACACTCACTGGGAGGTCTCATTGCAGCCAGCCACACTCAACTACAACCTGAACCAGATTAAAATGAAATTGATAAATATTTAACAAAATAATACAAATGTAAAAGAACATGCACAATGTAAAGATGTGGTTTTCTAAGTCAAAATGCTGTGCTCATATATACTGATACATGCTTTAAACACCTCCATTCTTCATGGAATTGGACAATACTGACCTAGATAACTGAGAAGTAATATGACTTGCCTAGGGTCACAAAGCCTTAATTATTGATATAATATGAAAATAGCAAGTGAAAAGCAATCTTTCTCTAAATATGTTGATGTTCCCCTAATTTCAACAGTGTGATGATTTTAAATTTTATTGTATAAGAGATTTCCCTCCCCCCCCTTCATATTCATTTCCATTTGAAACAGCACCTAAAAGGCATGCTCAGTAACATAATTTTTGCCCTGGAGAAAATGGCAAGAAGAATATGTGTCTGGGCAGAGCTGGGGTTACATTGATGCTCATGATTCTACTACTTAGCAAGATTTTTGCTAAAGGAGCTGGTTCAGTTCCTCAGGTACAGTATATGAATCTGTATGTATATGTGTATGTTCCTATATGTATGTGCATGTATATGAATAGACACACAAATACATAGAGTCAAAGAAAAGGTTTATAGAATAAATAGGACTTGGTTATTTGAATGAGATGAAGGAAAGAAAGAAAGAAAGAAAGAAAAGAAGGAAAGAAAGAAAGAAAGAAAGAAGATGAAGGGAGGGAGGGAGGAAGGAAGGAAGGAAAGAAGGAAGGAAGGAAGGAAAGAAGGAAGGAAAGTAGGAAGGAAGGAAAAAAGAAAGGAAGGAAAAGTGAAAGAAAGAAAAAGCAAGCAAGCAAGCAAGAAAGAAAGAGTGGGATGAAAGGAGGGAGGGAGGGAGGAAGGAAGGAAGGAAGGAAAGAAGGAAGGAAAGAAAAAGGAAAGGAAGGAAGGAAAAAGGAAAGAAAGAAAAGCAAGCAAGCAAGAGAGAAAGAAAGAAAGGAAGGAAGGAAGAAAAAGAAAGAAGGAAAACCAAATATTTGGGAAAGAAAGATTTACAAAGGAGAACTCCAAAGAATAGATCAGAGAAGGCCTGGAGAGGAAACCAAAGAATAAAAAGAAGGATGGAGGAGCACTAGTAGAAGAAAACAAAATGAGAGAAAAAATTCAAGCAGCACATAGGAAAGAAATCAGACAGAATTGAAAATGGGGAAAGGCTTAGAGAGAGATAGGGGAGATTTGGCAGCATGGGAAGGATGGGTTCACTGACAGAGTTCTTTGAAGCCCAATGCTTTCCTCAACCTGGCCATTTCTAGAGATGGATTAGCAAATTAATATTAGCAGAGCATAAAGTTGCTGACTGGGGTGGCGGTGAGTCACCTTGGGCTTCATCAGCATTGCTAAACATCGCCCATAACCTTCCCATTATCACGGAGGGTCTGCACAGCACCAGACCCAACTGCTCCAATAATTTCAATTACTTTCCCTGACAAATTTTATGTTTCATGTATTTTACTGGCCTGATAATTATGATTTCTCTCATTTCTCGCTATCGAGCTTAATGGGTTCCAGCATGAGTGTGCAGTTTCAGAAATGAAGTTCCACTTGAATTCACAAGTTATTATCTACTTTCATTAATGGAATTGGAAAAGAGAGAGTGGGAAAGAGATAAAGGATGAGAAAGAAGGAAAAGATGAGTGAGAGGGAGGAGGAGGAAAGAATAAGAGAAAGCAAAAGGACAAGAATGAAGAAAAACCTGTCAACTCAAAGGGGAGAGGGGAGAAGGAAAGAGAGAAGCAACAGAGCTACATCATAGATAAGGATGCCCAGGCAATCACAATGATGAAACCAGCTGAAATTTGTTTTTTTAGTCCCACCTCTAAGCCTCTTTTTTTCTCCCTTGAAGTCATTCCTCTCAGACTTTTGATCCCCTAGTACCTTCCAGCTATCTTCCCAACACTGCACCTCTTCTCCTGATCTCTCCTGCAGAAGATCTGTCTCCTCCCCTTCCTCATCTCCCAGAAGCATTCTATCCAACACTTGGTAGATAAATGTCTGGGAGTTGTTTAAGGAATAGAACAAGTTAAGTGACGGCTCTAGGGTCACACCACTAATAAGGATCAGTGTAGGTGTTTAAACTCAAACCTTCCAAATTCCAGTACCATCATTTCATCCAATATGCCAACATGTCTTCACAAAAAGGAGTCAATAAACTCAGTAAATTCTCTGGGATGCATGAATGACTGGAACTAATTATTAATTTTCCTCTTCCTGAGGTACTTTTCTTTCAAATGGGTACAACAAGCCTTAAGTCAAAGGATGGACTCTCTAATTACATCATTTCAGGCATCTAAGTGCTAGGGAGGATAATTGTTGGGGAATGAGAAATGAAAATTCTTTTGATTATGTTCAAAAACCATATAGGTGACTGACAATTCAAGGACTGAGGCTAGGTATTCATAAGATACCTAAGACAAAGCCTTAAAAATCAGCCCTTCAAAGAAGAAATAAAAAGCAATCCTTGGAATAGCAGAATTGATACAAAATTTAAAATTTCAGATAATTACTACCTGTGGGATTCAGGTAAGTCATTTAATCTCACTGTCTTAGTTTTCTCATCTTTAAAATGAAATCACAAGGGTATATTATTTATATATATGTGTGTGTGTATAATATATATATAGATATAACATATGTTGGCTATTAACATCATGATAATAATGATAATAATTGTTATAATGAACAATTTCCCCATTTGAAAATGTATTGCTTTCTTACAAATGATCACAATATAGGCCACAACATGATCCCGAAGCAAGTTATTTAATCCACTTAAGTCTTAATAACACTAGTCATCCACTTTTAAGTGTATTATAGTTTGGACAACCAGTCAGTTGATTATAGGTGGGTATTTTTGTTACAAAAGATTATCTTAAACAACAAAAGACAATGAGAAATTCCCTAGGTTCTCCTTTGTTTCTAAGGAGATCCCAATGCAGGAAGGAATAAAAATAGAGAGCAAGAAGAAGCAGAAATTAGAAAGATTAGAAGAAATCCTAGATTTGTAGTCAGAGACCTTCAGTTAAAAGTCCTTTTCTGTTACTTACTACCTGTATGACCTTGAAAAGTCAATACACATATCTAAGACTTAGAGTCTTAATCTATAAAAAGGTTGGACTAAATAATCTTTAAGATGCCCTTAAGTTCTAAATTCGATGATCTTATATCTTCAATAATTCAAAATATCTGTGAATTAGTCAGTCCACCAATGCAGACTACAATTTTGTCTATCTTAATAGATAGGTTCCCCCATCTTAATGGTCACTATTTGATCTTAATGTTTCTGACTTCCGTGAATTCCTTCAAGTCCCAAATAAAATTCCACATTCTACAGGAAGCCTTCCACAATCTCATTTAATTCTAGTGTCTTCTTCTACTGATTATTTCCTATTTATCCACATAATTGGTTGTTTCTTGTTTCTGCCATTAGATTGTGAACTCCATGAGTCCAAGTACTATTTTTTGCTTTTCTTTGTATCCCTGGTAGTTGGCATCTTGTAGATGCTTAATAAATGCTTATTGACTAGCTAATGTTGAGCCAAATCAGTTCTCCGAGCATGAAATCATAAAGAGTTAACAGGTACCTCCGAATCCTTCTAGTTAATTCTCTCATTTTTATAGTTGAGAAAATGAAGTATTGGGGAAATTGAATGACATACCCATGGTCATGTAGTTGATAAGGCTTGGGGTAGGATTTGAACCCTGTCCTCTGATTATAGAACAGCCCTCTTTCTGCTAGATCACAATACGTTAAAGCTTTTGCAATTTGGTAGAACTTGCCAGAATTTTCACTCTATTGCCCTATCCTGCAAGATACAAAGTCATCTCTCTACCAAGAACCAAGAAAGATTTTATAAAACCAAGGTAGATAGATCACTTAATTCACTGCTTATATTAAGGCAATATGGTCTAGTAGAGATGAGTCCTAGATTGAGAGCCCAATGACCTAGAGCTGAACTTTAGCTCTGCTTGTTGCTCTTCATTTTCCATCTCTTTGTACCTCAGTTTCCTCATGTATAATAGGAACCATTTGAGCCAGATGATTTATTTCAAAGAAAAAATATTACTATAAATTCAATTCGATTCAACAAAAAATTTATTGTATTTACATGTTAGGCATCATGTTAAGCATTGGGGAGGCAAAATGAGCAAAAGACAATCCCTTCCCTAAAGGAGCTTACAAACTAATGGTAGAAACAATATGCAAACAAATACATAAAAAGTTAACTAAATGCAGGATAAACATAAAATGAAGGAAAGCATTAAGAATTAAGAGGAGCTGAAGAAGGCTTCTTATAGGGGGTCAGTAGTCAGAGTAGAGGAGATAGAACATTCCAGGCACAGGGGACAGACTCTACTCAGAAATCATGTTTACTTGATTTGGAATTAATTTGATACCCATTCACATATTCTAAGAGAGATAGAAGACAAAAAGAGTCAGAGAGTCCGAGACAAGAGAAATCAAAGAGAAACCCAAATTGACATAGTTCCCTTTACTATAGATTATGTCTCTAATCCAAGAAAATCTGAAGACATTTGTAGGAATCTTGAGAAGGAAAAATGTCATAATATGTTAAAAATATAGCTTGGTAGTAACATTGCAGAAGTATAGTTACTATTCAGTTCCTTCATTGACCATAAACTCCCAACCTCTTCATGGTTAGGAAAAAGATCACCCTTCTAAATTTCCTCTAAGGAAAAAAAAATACTTTAAGGAATAAATATTCCCTTATGGACATCTTTTCCAAATAACAGAGGATTTATACTTCCTTTGGGTGGGTCACAAGAAATCACTTTTGGGGAAGGGTGAAGACCTGAGGTTATCTCCCTTAATCTATGTAAAGGAAAGCCTTAGCTATTATTCTACTCATTGTTCTAGAGAGAAAAATCTAGAAAGTATTTTAAGGTAGAGAAAAAAATTCTTAATAATTTCATTAAAACTTAAAAAAAAGTTTTCAATATGCTTCCATACACTAAGTTCCCTTCTGGATGAATTGATCAATACATCTTTAAAATCTTCTTTTAGTTATTTAATAAGTATTTAGTTTAGCTCTACTGGCAATGTCACACTTTGCTCAAAAGATAGAAGGCTAGTCTTGCTCAACTTGGAAGCATTGATGTCCATTTTCCCTTGAGCTATAAGCAATGGAAAAGGGAATTGAGGTCCATGGCAAAACAAAGGTTCAATGCTAAAGCAGAAGATTCACTTGGGAGCTGATCTAAATTCACATGCAGCCACATCAACCCTTGCTTTTCTGAGAATGTCAAATGTCAAGAAAAATGGTCAACAACTTGCTGTATGAGATGTCCACCCAGGTTCTGGATGCCACAGTATGCATTTATACAATTTCTATAGAGCAATTGTTTGACTAAGGCAATATTAGTGGTCAACAGAGTGTTAGGGCAGTTAAAAATAACATTTTAAATTAGGCTTGACCCTAGGAATTTTCATGGCATAGGAACAACTGGATTTGACTTCCCAAGGTCAGTGAATTTTATATTAACCCCAGAGGACCACATGGGGGAAAGAGTTAAGAAATTTGACATTGTTGCCCCTCCAGACTCATTATCCTTTACAAATGCCCACTTTGAATCTGTCAGTCTTGACACAAAAACATTTGAATGTTTGAAAACAGATGGCGATGAGAATAACCTAAGGGCACCCATAGTTACTGTGCCCAGAAATCAGCAAACCTCGAGTTTGCAGTGAATGCTATGGTTCTGCAAATAAGATGCAAATCCAGAATCCCAGGGATTGCTGATGTCAAGGTATTCCATCCATGCCAGTGTTTAATTACCTTATCCATGGTCTCTACATCTGCCCAAATGGAAAACATATTGAAGTATCTACAATTCCTTACCAGAGTCAGATTATTACTCAGTGTTACCAAAGTATTATTTGATTCTTTGGTTAATTCTTGTTTGCTAACACTAGGTATACTGCAAAATGCTATAAACAAACAGATGGACAGAACATGAATGAATGAATGAATGAATGAATGAATGATTCTCCTATCAAACAAGAGTTATGTTAATATAACTGACTGCAGTAAAAAAGATCTCAGCAATTTAAGGATCCAGGACAAGACTAAGGGGCTCATGATGAAAATAGCTATTCACCAACATAGAAGGAACTGATGGAAATTGAAGTATGCCATTCTTCCTCCCACCTACTATAAGGGATATGTATTCTTTCCCATTTTGACAAACATGAAATACATATTTTATGATAACATATATGCCACCCATACCATTTTATCTGCTGTCTTGTGGTGGGAGGGAGGACACAAAAATGACAGAAAACATTTGTTGAAAAATGTATTGACATGAAACCTAGAAAAAAAAAGACAAGGGGGACTAGATTATTAGAAATAGATTCGGTAATTATTGTTAAACAAACATCATTTTAAAAGGGCAATGCTACTCCAAAAGATCTATAAGTTTTGTGCTCTGCCAATCAAATTGTCACTACTTTTACAAATGTTCAAAACAATAACAAAATTTACTTGGAGTTACAAAATGTTGAGATTTCCAAATGAATTAGCAAACATTTTTGAAGTCTTGATAATTGAAAAATCCTATTCAAGAAGTAAGATTTCTTTAATAAGCTAAAACAATTTCATCAAATGCTTGAAGACTAATGCATCTTTCAGATTTCTACTTGCAGGAGGAGTTCAAGGATCTAAGAAAAATAATGAAATCTCTTTCTCTTTCTTTTTTGAAGATAAACAATTGTCTGTAACCCTGTACCTGCTGAATGGTGTATATCTTAACTTCAAGTGAAAAAGAAGTCTAGGTAACCTCAAGTGTTTGATAAGGGAATTGATGTCCTTCAGTTTTTGAATGTGGAATTCACTTGAAAAATACCAGTGTGACAATTCAATGAAGTATACATTAATTCCATGAATCAATCAGCAAGAATTTATTAAGCATCTACCATATCATGGCTACTCTGCTAAGTGCTAAGTATAAAAACACAAGTGAAAACAGCCCCTTTCATCAAGGTACTTGTAAGTATACGTAGGGGAGAGAATGTGGCTGTAAAACATTTAGCAAGTGTTTGGATGAGGGGAGGGCAGTAGCATTTAAAGTAATCAGGGAGTTTTCTAGTAGAAGGGCATGTTTGACTTGAGTCTTGAAGAAAAGTTGGATATTTGCGAGCCAGAGGTCAGTAGGGTGTTCATTTCAGGGACATTCACTGTCATAGAGATGAGAGATGATAGACTATTTCTGAGGAAATTACAGTTACTCAAGTTTTGAGATTAGAGACGTTAATAAATGGAATATAGAATACTGTGTGTTATAAAATAATATTACCTTAAACAATAATGTCTTGGAGTAATTACCTTATTGTCAAATCTAGGGACCTTTTCCTACTGTTTGGTCATGTCTGACAATTGGTGACCACATTGGGGGTTTCCTTTGCAAAGATACTGGGATGACTAGCCATTTCCTTCTCTAGATCATTTACAGATGAGGGAACTGAGGCAAAAAGTGCTAAGTGCTTTGCAGAGATCACATAGCTACTAAGTGCCTGAGACTGGATTTGAACTGAGGTATTTCTGATTCTAGGGCCAGCACTCTATCCACTGTGACGTCTGGCTACTAAAAGATAAAGATGGTAATGGCGATCTTCTCCAGTATTTTTGCCCACAGACGATCAGGAAAAGTTGGACACAATTGAAAGGATGGAAGAACAAAAGTAACTACATTATAGTCAATTAAATAATTAGTTATGTACCAGCCCCTGTGCTAAGCACTTAGCACAAATGAGATAATGTATTTAAAGTACTTTGCAAACCTTAAAACCTATGTGCATGCTGGTCTATTATTAGCATATAGACTGAGAGTAAACAAAGAAGAAAATAATCAGGTCTCACAAATCTGGAGGCTTATAATATGGGAAGAAAGACAAAATTTGAAGACAAAAGAAGAGAAATTTAAAGCTGTCATTGGTATAAGGACAGGAATGATACCTGTGATTTTATTGGTTTAGGAATCTCCTCTCTGAGGAAACTCCTTCTACCCATTAATGTCAGCATGTTATTGCAATTTAGAATGATGTCCAGGTACACTCAAAGTGACTGGCCCAGAGTCACACAGGAAGCATATGTCAGGAGCTAGACACGAAGCCTATTCGTAGCTCTCAATTAGTCCTTTCCTTGAGAGGTACAAGGAGATAGGAACAATCAGAGGCAGAATAGATAACTTCTGGTTAAGAAAAATAGGTAAAGTTTTCTATGATGATGAAGGAAGTGCCATTTGACTTCGGGCCTCATGAGAAAGGCAGACTTTCAAAAGGAGAAAATGAGGAAGAGGAGAAGCATCTTCCAGGTTTTGGGAACATCAAAGGAGATGCAAACATATAGGATGTGTTTTGGGATGAGGATTAGCATGACTTGGTTAAAGGCCAATTGTTTGAAAGAAAACAATACAGAATAAACTGGAAAGGTAGACTAGAGGCAGATTTTGAAGGGTCTTGAATTTCAAGTTTGGGAGTTTAGGCCAT
Source organism: Monodelphis domestica (assembly GCF_027887165.1). Taxonomy (NCBI): domain Eukaryota; kingdom Metazoa; phylum Chordata; class Mammalia; order Didelphimorphia; family Didelphidae; genus Monodelphis; species Monodelphis domestica. The sequence continues at coordinate 79,804,742 of NC_077230.1, forward strand.
TTTTGGAGGGGAGAGGGCAACAATTGATATGCCTGGTCCTTCTAGAGTGAAAAATAAAATCATCCTGTGAGGAAATTGTTCCCTCTTCATGGCAGAGAGGCAGGGGACCACTAGAGCAGAGTATTGTATAGATGGCCAGATATCATTATTGCATCAGATGTTTTTATTTAATTAATTTTCTTTGCCATAAGAAGGGGTATCATATGAGGGGAGAGAATTTCCAGAAATAATTGTAATGTAAAAACAACAGACATCAGTAAAACCTTCTCTTTTTTTAAAGAGAAAGCTAACATTGATGAAACATAAAGAAGAATCTTTTGAAGGTGAATTTTTTAAACATCTAAGTGAGTTAATATGGGAAGCATCAAATCAGCTGTCTGTAAAAGAAAGTCCCAGTCAGGAAGGAGAATTAACACTAATAGCTGAATCTCAATTTCTTTGTCAGATTTTTCCATTTCCTGACAAACTCATAAATGAGAGCCGGTTTTATTGGGAGAAGGGAAGGGGTTCCCTCTCCTTCTATTGCATTGTTTCCTTCCATTTCTTGGTCTGGACATGGACAAAGAGAAAGATCCAGTTTTTTGTTTGTTTTGAAAATGACTATTCAAAACTAATTTATGAAGCTTCTGAAGTGAATAAAATGCTAGAAATAGTCACAAAGACTTAATGAAGTTCAAATGTTGCCTCAGATACTTACTACCTGAATGACCCCCAAGCAGGTTAAGGATGTTGTTGTTGTTGTTGAGTCATTTCCGTCTTGTCTGATTCTGTGATACCATATGGAATTTTCTTGGCAAAGACACTAGAGCAGTTTGCAATATCCTTCTAGGAAACCGAGGCAAACTAAATTAAGTGAATTGGTGATAGTCACAAAACAAATAAATGTCTAAGATCAGATTTGAACTGAAGAAGTTTTCCTGGCCCAATACTCTATCTACTGTGCCACCTAGTTAATCACATTGAAGCAATCTCTCTCTCTCTCTCTCTCTCTCTCTCTCTCTTTCTCTCTCTCTCTCTCTCTCTCTCTCTCTCTCTCTCTCTCTCTCTCTTCTCTCTCTCTCTCTCTCTCTCTCTTTCTCTCTCTCTCTCTCTCTCTCTCTGAATTTATCTATCAATCTATCAATTGATATGTCTATCTATAGAGAGATATATAGACATATAAATGTACTATCATCATCATCATCATCATTAATATAACTCCTGCAAATGAACATTTAGAAGTAGCCAAAAGAGATTTACTTTATTTTCAACTTAAAAATAAAACAAAGTAAGAAAAACAAAAATCCCTGGTCTCCTGTTGTATCTCACAATAATCACAAGCATCCCTCCTAAGGGCTCTTTTACCACTTCCAGTATCTGAAATCTGGATAAGAGCTTAGAGATCATCTAATCCTATCTATTAACTAAAATTTTAAGGAATTTCTTCTCCAAGGCATCTCCACAAGTAGCCTTCTACTGACTATCACTTCACTTTCTTAAGCCTCAGTCTCTATACTCAATTCCTTTCTCAAGGAGTTCTCAAGGCTCTCACAGTTGTACATCAAAGTCTTTTATTCTTTCATTATTAAAAAAATAACCTTTTCATCTCAGTTCAGCACTGGATATAAATTCTTTCTCCTCCAACTAAATTTTGGCTCTTATCCTTGGGAAGTTCAACATATAGCATAATGTAGATTTACCTAATCTCCTGACTTCTATTCTCTCTTTCTCTCTACTTTCCAATCCAACTTTCATAAAAGTTCTTAAGTCATCTTCCTAATGTAAAAATAAATACATGATCCTGTTACTCCTCAAAAATCTTAAGTGACTCCCAGTTGCCTAGAGGAAGAAATGCTGACTCTTTTGCCTAGAATTTAAGTTCCTCCAGAAGGACTTCTAGTTTTTTTCATATTTTTCCCTTCATGAAGGCAGCTAGGTAGCATGCTGGATAGAGTGCTGGACCTGGTGGTCAGAAAGACCTGAGTTCCAATTTGGCCTCAGATATTTAATAGCTGAGTGACTTTAGAGAGGTCATTAATTTTTTTAGCCTCAGTTTCCTCATCTATAAAATGAGTTGAAAAGAAAACAGCAAACCACTCTAGAATCTTTGCCAAGAAAACCCCAAATGGGGTCATGAAGTCAGACACAACTGAAACAAATGAACCACAACAATCCCTTCCTGAATAATCTCTGTTTCAGACAAACAGTGGTACTTTGAAAACTCTACTTCTCCCATTTCTGTGAATCCACATATCACTACTCTTTTCTCTTCCCCATGCCTAGAATCTGTTACATTGTTCATATCTCATTTATTGGTTGCCTTTCTTCCATGCTTCTTTCAACTGTCATTTCCTCCCAAAAGTCATCCCTGTTTCTTTCACTTGTCACTACTCTCTCCATCCTCAATTGTTCTGTGTTTGGTATTTGCCTATAGGTTGTATCCCTCATGTAGAACGTAAACACCATAAGGGCAAGAATTATTTAATTTTTGATCTTGTAGCTCCTAGTCACCTAAGTAGTCACTTGATAAATTATTGTTAAACTGAATCTATAATAGTTACACTTTGACAGATAACTAGATAACAAATATACCCTGAGTCCAATTAACATTCCACCTCAGGCTATGCTCAGCCTACTTTTCAGGGTTCTTAGAATCATCTGCCCCCAGAGAAGTCGCCATCCAAAGCCCTGAATCTCAAACTGTGACAAAGATTTTACTCCTGCACACATTCATGCACATGCACGGGCACGCGTGCGCACACACACACACACACACACACACAAAGACAAAATTTCCACTATACCACCTCTAGGGATCTTTAAATTAGGTTATAATCTCATCTATCTCGGGTAACTTAGATGCCGTCCTGCCCAAAGGGGTAACACTGACTAGATGAGATTTCAGTATGTCTCCCTGAAGGCATAGAAACTATTCCCACTTGTAAAATCAAAATAATATTCTAAGCACTTCACAAGAGGAGCAGATGGCCAACATTTAGTAGAGTTTAGTTTGTAAAATTTTATATTTTTTATCATTTTGATAATATAAAATGATTTTCCTGAATGGATTAGATATTTAGAGATGAAGGAAACGTAGGAGTCATTGAATCGGACCCTCTCTTTTTCTAGATGTGGAAAATGAAACAGATTGAAGTGAAATGACTTGGAAAGGGTCATAAAGAGTCTGAATCCGGAAATTCCTTACACCTATTTGAGTATTCTCTCCACCACAGCAAAGAGTGGGACCATTATCAGTGACATTCCACTGAAGTGGGAACTCAGATGGCTGGACTTGAAGCCCAGAGTGGCCAATGCAATTGTTAAAGCAAGTTCAAATGTTTATGGAAGGAAGAAGAAGGAAAGTCAAGAAGCCTTCATGAAATTTGTCTCTCTAATCGGCCAGAGAAGTGATAAGGCAGCCAGGCAGTACCTAGTACATAGGGAACTAGACCTGAGGTTAGGAAGACTTTTCTTCCCAAGTTCAAATCTGGCCTCATATACCTCCTCATCTGTAAAATGAGCTTGAGAAGGAGAATGCCAAACCACTACAGCATCCTTGCAACTAGGTGGTTCAGTGGATAGAGAACTGGATCTAGAGACAGGAGGTCCTGAGTTCAAATCTAGTCCCATGCCCTTCCTATCTGTGTGATTCTGAACCCATCACTTAACTCTCATTGCTAGCACTGATTACTCTTCTGCCTTAGAACTAATGAAGGTATAGATTTAAAACAACAACAATAACAAAAGAAGAATAATGGATATCAAAGTCAAACTTATGAACAGGCTTTCCCCCCAAAAAACCTTTACCTTCTGTGTTAGAATCAATACTGTGTATTGGTTCTAAGGCAGAAGAGCCATAAGACCCAGGTAATGGGGATTAAATTACTTGCCCAGGATCATGTAGCTAGGAAGTGTCTAAGTCTAGATTTGAACCCAGGACCTCTTGTTTCTAGACCTGGCTTTCAATCCACCAAGCAAACTAGCTGCCCCTAATAACAGTAATTCTTAAAGGAAAAGAAAAACAGCAAAATTTTAGATCTTTGATATGATAAGGCAATATTGATCCTGTTAAAAAAGATGCATGTAAATGTATATTTAAGCACAGTATATATATATATGTGTATATATAATACATACAGAATATTCATATGCAAAAGATATGGACACGCACATATTAGAACCATCAGCTTCAGTGAAAAAAAAGCAAAACATAGAATTTGAGAACTAGAAAGCACCTTAAAAGCATGTAGTTGAAACTGTAGGAATTGGGAGAGTTCCTGGATTCGTGATGCCATTGGTCACATGAATTTCCCAATGACAAAGTTCCCTCTAACAATGCAGACTATCATCTTCTTTGCAATTTAGTTCTAGAACCTTGTCTGGGTTAGCACATTGAGAAGGAACCCAGGTCTTCCTGGGCCCCAAGTCAACTTCACCAAGATATAACCTATGTTGAAAGGCTTCCTATGAGTGCTCCAGACTACTTATTTCAGCCTTATTACTTATTTTTTCCCTTCACACATTCTGAGATCCAGCCAAATTAGCCTTGCTGTTTTTCCTATAGATTCCTCATCTCCTATCTCTGTGCTTTTGTACTGGCTACATTCCCTTCAAGACTCAACATGTTCTTTAGCATGAGGTCTTTTCTGAGTCCTCCATTTTTCACCTAATGCTTCCCAATCAAAATTAAAAAACAAACTGGTAATTATTGTGTATACTTTGTATGTATTTATGTGTATATGTATTTTTTCTGTCCAGATAGAATGTGTTTTTTGACATCAATACCTTCTACTTTTTTAAAATTTTGTATCCCTAGTATAAAGTACTTTGCATATAGCTAGTACTTAATAAATGCTTGAAGATTTGAGTAAATGAGGGATTTCCTAGTTCCTTCTGAGACATATTCATCCTACTTTTATATAGCGATAATTCTCAGAAATGTCTTCCTTTTATTGACTCTAAGTTTGCTTTATCATCATTTCCAACTTCTACTTCTAGTTCTGCCCTCTGAAATTAAGCCTCATTCTTCTTCCATATGATAAAACTTCAAATTCTTGAAAGTGGCTATCATAAGCCTTCTCTTCTTCCTGGTAAACAACCCCAGTTCCTTTGGCTCATCTTGTATAGAATGTCCTTCAGTCATTTCATCATTATGATTATTCTGCGAGTCACCTCTTTTGTGTTTTCAAAGAAAAAAATGTGACTAGGATTCAATCCCTGTCAAATTTTCTTACTACATTTTAGGTTCAAGCTATGTGCATCATGATGTAAATTTCCAACACCACCACCACCACCAATAATAGCTTTCATGAAGCACTTTACATACATTGTGTCATTGAGTCCTCAACAAAACTGCAAATTGGGTATTACTGTTATCCCCATTTTACACATGAGAAAAAAAAGCATCCTAAAGAGACTTGCTCAAGGTCAAACACCTAGTAAATATGCCAGTCAGGTTTTGAGCTCAGTTCTTATTGACTTTTACTGGGCTTCTGAGTCTAGATCCCTATCTAATGCACATAGCAACTGCATATAATTGTGGTTTTGAACTAGAAGAGTGTCAAAGATAGATCCTGAAAGCTCCTGAAATTTTTCAGTTTTCAATGTGTCTTTATTTATATCTCTAAAGTGGGCAAAAGTTTTATATTAGGGTTTCCCCTCTTCTATCCTTTTCCTTCCTTCCTTCCTTCCTTCCTTCCTTCCTTCCTTCCTTCCTTCCTTCCTTCCTTCCTTCCTTCCTTCCTTCCTTCCTTCCTTCCTTCCTTCCTTCCTTCCTTCCTTCCTTCCTTCTTTTATTTAGATGATTTCTAGACTTTAGAAAGTGATGAAGAAAATATTAATAATGTAGATTAAACTGAAAAGTATGTCCAGGATTCATTTTTTCCCTCTGGAAGAATACTTGCTATATATTTTCAGCATTCCATTTGTTTGACCCCAGTTCTCTTTAGGACCAAGGTCAAAACTCCATCCATTATATTATCCAGCTGCTGCCTATAATGGCAGACTTTTCTCACAGGGCACTGCTAAGCCTCTACTATAAAAAACTGAGAAACCTGGAGAAATAGGGCTGGAGAGTTGCTGAAAGGTTCCATAAGGTTCATTTAGAATTATCCAGGCAGTGTCCCTCTCCATTTCATTTGAACTGTGTGTATGTTTAGGCTAATGTAGGCTTATGAACTTTGATGTCCAAAGCTTCATTTGTGTGTGTGTGTGTGTGTGTTTTTTTTGTTTATTTTTGGACCATTGAAGCTTCACCCTTAAAAAAACAGGAGTTCTTTTTTGTTAACAAACTGGAGCTTCCCTCCCAAATTCTGTCCCCTCCTCTGGGATTCAGCCTAAGGCATTGCTAAACTGTCTGGTTCCTGCTGTGTTATATTGTCACTCAAGTTACTTTGCATATTCCTTTAGTCACTGTGGAAACTTTGATTGCTCCATAGACATATATTATTTATCAGATTTTTCCCCACCTTTCTCTGAATTTTCTTTTCTTGTACTAGAATAATAAGGTAAACAAAAGATGGTGGAGAGACTGGCTTCTTTTTAAAGGCAAACAGATCATTTTATGGCCTCTAGTTTAGAGCTAGGATTTATGCTGATCTCTGACTCTAGCCCTTGGGATGTCTGTGATTTTGCAGGAGTCCTTTAGTTTCCCTGAGTCTGAATTTCCTCATCTATTGAATGGGTCCTATATTACAATATAATTTTGGCTTTAAGAAAATTTCCCCTAGTCACCCTCATAATTGTTTTGAAGTGATGATATTGTTCTTATAAGGTATCCTTTCCCCTTAAATAAAATCAAATACCTTCTCTTTTAGGTTCCTATTGAAACCATTTTTTAATAAATTAAAAAGTAATTTTTAAGTAAGATATTTAAGTAACATAAGCTTTAGAATATGTAATATAATATTTAAGTAATATAAGTAATTATGAATTACTTCATTTGGTTTAAGACTCCTTTCTTTTAAAATGCAATCATCTTTTCTCCTCAAGGTGACAATTTTGTCTTATCAGTTATTTATATCATAGTGTGAAGTTAGTTCTAAGAATCCTTAATTGAGGAACAGGGCTTTTTCTTCTTTCTTAAATGCTTAATCAGGAGTGCTAGGAAAGGATTATGGAGTTAAAACTAGAAACAAAAAAGAAGAGATGTGTCAAGGATGAAAAAGAATTGATTACTTCAGAACTGTGTTTAGGGCTGACAGTGTCAGGGAATTGAAGACCAGAGCTTGGAAGATTTGGGTTTAAATTCTGCAATATTAATGTTGTGAACCAAATGAGTCATTTCCCCCTCTGAACCTCAGTTTCCTTATCTGTAGAATGGAGAGTGATAACAAATATCCCTTTCATCTCTAAACTTATGATCCTCTGATTTTTCATTTTTCATTTCTTTCTGTCAATCTAGAAAAGAAATTAAGACCTATCTAGTTTGTACTCTTCATTTCATCCACATCCTCCCAACCATCAAAGATCCAATTGGTGACTGGATGGCCTAGAGGTACTACAGATCCCTCACAGCAGTCCTGCCATGATTTCCAATCCCTTACTTAAAGTGGGTGGCAAGGCATCTTGGCAAACCAAGTTGTGGTACAGTGGATATAGTTGGTTTGGAGTCAGGGAGACCAACAATTGAGAATTGTTGACATTTATAAAGCTCTTAGTATGTGCCAGGCTCTGTGCTGAATGCTTTACAGATATTACCTCCTCTGATCTTCACAACAATCCTGCAAGGTAGGTGCCATTATAATCCTCATTTTATAGATAAGGAAATCTAGCAGAGGTCAAACACATCATTCAGGTTCACACAGCTAGTAAGCTTTGGAGGCTGCATTTAAATTGAGATCTTTCAGGCTTTAGGTCCAGCACTCTCACCACTGTACCACCTGGCTGATTTTGAATCTTGCTTCTGGTCTGTAGGCTGTTTGATCCCAGTTAGTATTTTCAACTTTCTGAGTATTGGTTTCCTTACCTATAAGAGGAGAGTAATACATGCCTGTAGTATATACCTCAGAGGGTTGTGCTTTGATAATCAAATGAGATCATTTATATGAAGTGCTCTGCAAACACTGAAGGGCTATCTACTGTCCACTACAATTATGGTGTCACTCTTTCCCCCTGCCTGACCATGGGTAGGCAATCAAAATGAGTTGGAGATAAATTAGATATAGCTATTAATATATTCCTTTCCTGTCTATCAGATGAAGGCTATTTAATTCTTTCTTCTTTTTCTTTCTGAATCCATAAATCAGAATATATTATTAATGATCTTGGAACCTAGAAAGGAACTCCAATCCATCTAAATCAGTGGAATTATGAAGTCAGATAACTGTCCAGTGGATCACCGTGCCATTTAAATAGCATTCCAGGGACAGACACCAAAAAGAGTATAACCTAAGAGGTACAAAATGTGAGCAATATATTTTCAGTCCCAGAAGAGGAGGGACATATTGATATCTGGGACTCCAAAAGATGCCCATCTGTCCTTTTTTGGAACAGTTCACCTTCACAGATGTACCTATTGTTTACAAACAAACCTGCCTGCCCATTCCAGACACTGGATTCAGAATCAGCCTCATCAAACAGAAAGGAGGCACAAGCAATTCTGAAGCTACTAAATCTGGAATGGGAAGAGCTATGAGCTGGGGGCCAAAAGATCTGGGTTTTTTCTCTGTCACTAACCAGTAGTGGTTGTAGAATCTGGGGCTCATGTACTTATCACACTTGGGAAACTATCATATTCTTACACAGATAAGGCAAAGTATACAAAAATCATTGACTATAAATAACTAGAAGAATGTATGACTAGAAGTGATCATCTCTATCTCATCCATTTCTCCAACTCCCCCACCAAAGGGAAAGAAGACTTATGAATAAATTGGTATTTGTCCTTTGTTTCCAAAAGCCCAATGAATTGTAAAGGATGATGTCTTGATGTACATGAAATGTATTTGAGGGAGGCAGTGTTGCACAAAGTATCAACTTGACTCTTTCTTCCAGAGTCATTGAAGACCAGTAGAAGGACAAAAGTCAAGATGACTGGAAATTTTCTCGGATGCAGTGGATGACCTTGACTTCTTCAATGTCTGCCCAAGCTCTAAGCATTCCACAGAGCCTGCTTTAGCTGCCTCCATGGCTATTGGAACAAATTGTTTTCATCTGCCCATTCCACTGTGGAAGTCTTCACATGTTTGGGGTAAATAATCCACCAAACTCACTTTGGGTTTAAGGTCTTTTGGTTGCCCTGAAGAGCAGATAAAAGTTGGCCAGGGAGAGAAGGAGTTCATAGGAAAGAACCAAGGAAAAAACTGAGGCAGAGAGTCCAGAGTAGAGAGTCTGGGAAAGGAAAATGCCAGAGGGGAAAGCCTGGCTATCAAAAAGAATAAAAAAACCCCAAAACAAAACCAAAACCAAAAACAGAGAACTGGATCCTGGAGTATGAATAGTAGATTTGAAACACCCATTGAATCTGGTTGGTCCTAAAACATCTCCTCTCACTCATCTCTTCACAGAACTGTTTTCAGTGGATTTCTGGTGCTAACTGTTGTCAGGGATGCCTTCTTCTACACTCTTTCTCCCTCCCCATATGAAAGGTAGTGAAGCTGCTATATACATTACAAGTTGTGTCCTGAAATCTTTTCCTAAGTAGCAACAAACACAGCAGCATCATTCAGGCAGAGGAGCCCTGCTGTGATGAAGATGGAGGAAAAGGCAGCTTGGAAATATTGCACATTCAGGTGTGAATAGATGGTAGAAGGAAAGAAAATAATATAATATTTTTGTCTGCACAAAAATTTTCACATGAATCATATCCTTCTAGGGCATGATATGAAGGACAGAGAATGGGATTTGGACTCAAAGGACCTGGGTTCAAATTTTGACTCTGGAGGTTTATCTGCCAGGGAAGCAGCAGTGGGGAAAGTGACACTACATTCAGAAGATCTGTGTTCAAACTCTGGCTTTAGTTTTTACTAACTTCATAAAGTCATTGTAATAAAGTCTTATAGAGAAACTGAGTGACATTGGACATATGGACAGGTTTAAAAAGGATATTTTGGAAGTATCTTTGAGAAGGTATGATGAGGAATTATACAAGAGGGCATGTTTGGGAAGATGGCCATCTATGTTACACTTGCACTGATGACACTGAAGATCTTTCTGCAAATTAATATGGTATAGCATAATCTGTAGCTGTGTAGGACTTTCCTTCAAATCTGGCACTTATCATCTGTGTGACCATGAGTAAGCTATATTGTAGCCTTGATGGACAGAGTTTGCATGTTAGCAAAATGTAGGGTTTTAGACTGGATGGAAATAAAGGTCCTCTCCATGGGATCTCTGATCCTATCATTTCAGAGAAGGAAGGATAGATCATCGAGTCTAGACATGAATATATAGAACAGGAAGGAAGGAAAACTGATGCTAATTTTCAGCAGAAAACCATTCCCATTTGGCATCTTACTAGGAAAAGAGAGACCAGCTTGGTATATTTCAAAAATTTATCTGTATTTGCACCTGAGTGAAGAACATCAAAAATCTTTATCATACCAATGAAGGACACATAGCAGACAGAAAAAAGGACAGATTTAGAGATTAGAATTGCTTAATAATGTTTATCTTCTGTGAGAGGACTAATACTTTCAATTACTCTTCAGGGATATTTTATGTGTAATTATTTTATTGCCCAAGTCATAGATTTATTAGACCATTGGATAATAAATAGTTCATTCAATCTAATGGTCCCATTTACCATCTTTGTCACTTTGTAGTCAAATGTCCCTCTCTGGCCACCAGTGTTCTTTTTCTTGTTTCCTCAATTAAAATCTAAGTTCTCAGAGAATATAGAAGGCCTTTGCTCTTATATTTGTATTCAAAGCACTAAATATAAAGCTTAGTACAGAGTAAGTGTTAGTAAATGTTTGTTCGTTCATTTATCTTTAGGTGGAAGGGACCTTAGAGGTTATCTAGGCTAATCCTGGGGCAGCTAGCTGGTGTAGTGGATAGGAAGACTGATCTTTCTGGGTTCAAATCTGGCTTCAGGAACTTACTCATTTTCTGACCCTGGGCAAATCATTAAATTTGTTTGCCTCAGTTTCCTCATCTAAAAATGAACTGTAGAAAAAAATGGGAAACACTCCACTGTCTTTGCAAAGAAAACCTCAAAAAGGATCACAGAGAAGCTAACATCACAAAAAAAGACTGAACACCAAAGTCCAATTCTCTCACTAACTCTGAATATATGTTATAATAAATCACATGATAATTATTTTGTATTTCTCCATAAGTCTTAGGGACAGAGTAATCTAGTTCAAGATGCTTTTTGTACATTATTTTATTCTTCATCCAGAATCATTAAAAGGTGATTTCTTCTTCTAGAGACTTCCTCAGGGCCATTCAAAAACTTGCTTGTAATATCAAAGATGTAGCCAAGCCTCTGATCCCCTAGTTCCCTCTCTACCATTTTTTCCTGAGTTATGTAGAAAGGGAAGGTTTCTAAAACATATCTCATTTGAGGAGTCAGAATTCACAAAAGAGAACAGACACCACCCTACAATCTATTGATATTCCTCTTCTTTGGTTTTAGCCACTGAATAGTAAATAGTTTTAATTTGATTTCAAAAATGTCTGTGATCATCAAAAGATGATTTGAGGTTACCTAAGATTAGAGCACAGTCCCTGAATCATCCTTTCTTTGGAGAAGGGAGGGGAGAAAGACAAGGAAGCATGCAGAACATAGAAAAATAGAAAAGTTCCTGAAATTACCTTTTAAAAAAGAAATTCTCAACATTCACTTAGTCAACTAAAAAAAAAAGATCACATTGATATATCAATTTATAGTACACAAACCCCATTCAATCAAGAATTAAACAAAAAGAAAGTTCCTACCCTCAAGTAGCTTACAACTGAATGGGGGAGACAACATGCAAATAAATATATAATACATAGTAAGCTATAAACAGAATGAGTAAGAAATAATTAATAGAGGGAAGGTCCTGGAATTAAGAATATTTGGGGAAGGCTTGGGGTAGGAGGTAGGATTTTACCTGGAACATAAAGGAAGTCAGGGAAGTTGGTAGTCAAAGCATAGGAGGAAGAACATTCAAATTCAAAGGGGACACAGAATGATCACAACCCAGTGTTGTGATGCAAAGTCTTGCTCTTGGAATAGTCAGAACATCAGTATCACCAGATCAAGGCGTATGGGTCCCCGAGTAAAGTGTAAGAAAAGTCTAACTGTAGAAGGAAGCTAGTTTATGAAGAACTTTGAATGCCAAACAAAGCATTTTGTATTTGATCCTGGAGGCCATCGGGAGCTGTTGTATTTTTTTTCTTTTGAGTAAAAGGGTGGCATGACATTCTTCACAACAACCCAGTGAGGCAGAGGGTTCAAGTATTGTTATCTTAGCTTTTAGCTTGAGAAACTGAGGCTTGGACAAGTTAGTTAGTTAGAGTAACTTGTCCACATGTTAGGGGAAGTCAGGCTTTGCATTCATGCCTCTTTGATGCCTAATCCACTGTTTACTCCACTTTCTCCTGCTATCTGGGCACCAACTATTTCCCCAGACCTTTTTAATGTTCAGAATAGCAACCTTTTCCTATCTGTTTCTTTAAAATTTGAAGAAAAAAGGATCTACCACAGCATGCCTTAAAGAAATAAGAATTTTCTCAATTGAGATGGTTTATCAGTAATTTGGGAGAGGGAAGAGGCTTGTTCTTTAGGCATCCCAGAGGACAGAGTGAGGAGAGAGCACTGTGGGAAGTTACAAAGAAGCAGATTGAGGGAGTTCTTCCTAACATGAATAAAGCCTCTATTTAGCATTTATATAGCATATTCAGGTTTGCAAAGCACTTTGCAAATATTATCTCGTTTTTAACTTCACAACAACCCTGGGAGATAGGCGTTATAATTATCATTCTTTTTTGGATTAGGAAATTGAGGCAGGCATGGTTTATTTAGTTTCCAAGTGTAACATACATTTGGATAGGGGTCTGGGTGGGATTATGAACCCAGGTCCTTCTGACACAAAGGTGTGGGCCCCTAGCCACTAGTTTAACAATTAATGATGGGGAATTTTAAACTGTTAGGAGTGGGTTGTATAACTGGAGCTACACAGGACTCCTGTGTATTTCCAGCTCTCTGTACTGGAAATCGGTTCTGGGTTCTGGGTTCTCCTTTCTCTTCCTGTCTTACTCCAGTTCTTTAGTACTAGACACTAATTCTTCCCTAGATACCTTTTAAAAGTCAAGTGCCAAAGGTATCAAATCATACCAATGAACCTGGACAAGAAAATAAAAGAAGAATACGAAACAGATCCTTACATTCATTTTGTTTCTGTATTAAAAAAAAGGATTATAAGGAATCTCTGATATTTATATCAAGAATAATATCTTTAAAAAGAGAAATAGTAGGTAGAAGACATGACAAGTACCAAACATCAAAAAGAATGAGATTTACTAGGTTTTGATGGACAAAAAAGACTCATTATAGATGTGGCTATTATACCTGAGTCAACCATTTGTGCACACTTAGAGATAAGAATTTATAATAAACAAGAAGAATAAGAATGAGAAAAATGTTGTGGTATACAATTAAGAAGATTTAACTCTGAATTATTTCAATAAGCTATTAATTTTTTTTAATTGGAAAGGGAAATGCCATCGACATAGGCTAGAATTTCATTCTGAAATTAAAGCAATGTAAATTTATCACTACAATGTGTAGACCAAAAGAGCCCAGAAAATTCTTTAGTCAACAAATACCGTGAATTAAATTGCATCCTGAGAGGATACAGGAATTATCATACAAAGAAAGGCATTTGATGATCCAGGTAGAAGCTGGGCAGTGAATCATTAAGCTTATATAGTGTTACTGTTTTTTTTTTTTAATCCTCATCTTCTGCCTTATAATCAATACTGTGTATTGATTTCCAAACAGAAGAGTGGTAAAGGCTAAGCAATGGAGGTTAAGTGACTTGCCCAGGGTCACACAGCCAGGAAAGGTTGGAGTTCACATTTGAACCTAAGACCTCCCATCTCTAGGTCTTGTTCTCAATCCAGGAAGCCACACAGCTGCCTCCTATATTATTACTATTGAAGCATAAACAAAGACATGAATTAGTAATTTATGATAACGTTTAAAATATTTATTCATTTTTAAAGGTGCTATGTAGTGACAAAGAAGAGTTCCTTTTGTACAATATCCCTTCACAAAAATCTTTTTTGTTATTCTTTTGGTTTGTTTTTATTTTTTTAATTTCTTTAAAAATATTTTCCTATAATTATTTCTCAATTCCATAAAAATAATTTTTAGCAATCATTTAAAAATTTGAATTCCAAATTCTAGGTCTCCTTTCTATTCTTCATCTGTTCTTGAGATGACAAGCAACTTAATTTTGATTATACATGTGAACATATTTCCATATTCATTGGAAAAAGAAAACACAGATTAAAAAGTAAAACAAGAAAAGTAGAGGAAAAAAGATCATTTTCAAACTGTATTCAGAGTTCATCAGTTCTCTTTCTGTAAATGGATAGCTTTTTACATCATGAGCTCTTTGGAACTGATGAAGACCTATTTTGGAAACTTGTTTCACTTTTTGAAAAGTTGGAATACAATTGTTTCTGTTGAGTTGTAAGTTCTCAAATGTGACATATGAGAATACATGCTTTTTAACACTTTAATTTTCACTCATCATTGTTGACATGGAAATGATTATGCTTAATATATAAGATTATATTGATAGTAGCTAAAAAAAACAACCCTGAGAGCTAAATGTACAGAGAATGATAGCTGGAATATGAAACTATTTCTCCTCACCTGCAGTCCATTGCCTAGAAAGGGCTGTGTTTTGTGGATGGATCCCATGGACAATAAAAAAATTGTTTTTTTAAAAAAATGAACTTTCTTGAATTAAGTGTGGCTTCTATAAAATGCATGAGATTGACTTCTAGGCATAGGCAGATTTTATCTACTTTTATCAACTATGGTTAGAAAAGCTTTTTCTTGAATAGTAATGCATTGCTATGTTAGTTTTGCTATCCCAAGTTGAGGTTGCCATTCCCTCCTACCATCTCAAAACAAAATTGTTTTCCTGAATTCTAAACTAAATTCTAAACTAAAAATCCATTAGTACCACAATTCACAATCATTTAATGCCCAACTCTGACCCATCTTTGCTTTATTTCTCCTCATATCACCTATTCATTACTGATGGCCAATTACTGTCTTTCAGTTCTTTAAAATATATTTTGTTTTCACAGGATCATATATTAGAGTTAAAGGTTGCTTAGTCCAAACTCCTTCAAATATAAGAGGAAACTGACTGCCCATGACTTGCCTAAGGTAAAACAAGTAGTTAAATAACATCTGAAGAATCCAAATCCCAATTCAACATATTCTACCATGTAACTTTTCCTCCTATCCTATATTGTATTATCTCTGTAGCCAAACTATTTTAGACCTTCATCATCATATCAATAAAATTAGGTTCATCTCTGATTTCCTGTTTTTCATCAACTTCCAAATTCTCCTCCTCACAAACTTTTACCAGTTCAATGGTTTTTCCTTCTTTACAGATTAAAAATCTCACTTCTTAGCCTGGTTTTCAAGGCTTTCCAAATCTGTCCCAGGTCTACCTTTTCAAACTCATTCCTACAGCCCTCCTTTAAAAACAAAAAACAAAAAACCAGGCTCTCTACTTGTTATTTCCTGAGAATTTCCTGGTCATTATTATCTCTTTGCCTTATTCATAGTGTATTCTACCTCTAATTCCACATCTCCAATTTCTGAAGGAAAACTGGGAATTGGGATGGACAGAGCCAGATCTCAGACTTATATTCTCCATTAAGACTTCATTCACCACTACAGACCACAATCAGGTGCTCTCTTTAAACTGTGTTATTATTCATTCCACTCATTTTGATGCAATAGCTTATTGTCCTGTGTTATTTACCTGAACCATGTGTGGATGTCTTACCTTTTCAATAAGGATTCTTCTTGAGCTGGGGTACATTTTATTTTTCTTCCATCAAAGCCTGACAAAGTGCTGAGCCCATAGTAGTGGCTCAATATTTACTTGTTGAACTGAGTCAATTACGATGATATTTAAATGGATGCACCTCCCAAAGTTTGATCAGAGTCTTGAGATTTTGTTGTTGTTCAGTCATTTTTTAGTCATCTCTGACCCTTTGCGACAACATTTATGGCTTTGGGGGCAACTAGAGTGATTTGCCATATCCTTCTCATTTTACAGATGAGAAAACTGAGGCAAATAGGATTAAGTGACTTGCCCAAGTAATTGTCAGAAACCAGATTTGAATTTAGGAAGATGAGTCTACCTGACTTCAGGTCTAATACTCTATTCATTGTTTCACATAACTGTCTTGTATGAGCCTAAGAATTGCCTGTTTTTTAGATGGTTATTGATATACTTAATGTGTTGCCACTGTAACTGTGTTGAGCAAGTTAGGTAAACATGCTGGACCTCAGTTTCTTAATTAGTGAAGTGAAGATGTGAGATTAGATGAGGTCTCTCCAAGCCCCAAATCTGTGATGTTCATATATAGATAGCAATTGCCATCATAAGGTTTTGATGTATCATTTTATTTTGCCAGCAAGTAAATGAAGGATCTCAGTGGCAAGTCCATACAAATTAATTATCTTTCAAATGACTCCCATTTATCTTTCATGGACTTGAACTGGAGAAATCATTAAATTCAGGCTCAGTTAAGGTGGGATAGTGTAATATTTGATAAACTTTCTCTTTTGATAAACCTGTGGGGGGAAAATATTAAAAAGTAAAACACGATCAACTGGTAATGTGCTTTGGCTTCTCAAACATGAAAGCATTAATGAATGTATGGAAACATTCCTTTTTAATGTCCCAAAGTCTACTTGGGCCACGAACACCAGAATAGGATAATTCAAAAAGATTTGGCTGCTACTATCATGAGATAATTTGAGTATGTATATTGCTTGGTGCAATGGTTTTTCATGGTATTATTTTGAAGTTCGGGTGGACATTTTTTTGCTCTTGGCTTGAAGGGTTGATTATTGATTTACAAAGTACATGTTTCTTCTGGGGGTGGGGAATGTGGTGACTTTTGTTTTTTATAAAGATTTGAGACAATTTATGCCATAGATTTATAAACCCATAGAATATTAAAGTGAAAGACACCTAAGAGACCATTTTTCTATGCACTTCAAATGATAAATAATTGTAGAAGGAAAATATTCTTGATACATGAAGAATTATATTTCAGGTCAGTTAATCAACCTAGTTTATTTTAGTGCTCAATTTCTGTCATCCTTCAAACTTAGCTGTGGGAAGTTATGGAAGTAGTTTAAAGAAGTCTGCCTGAAAGGAACTCACAACCTGTCAGGAAAAGAAATCTTAGCTAAGATAGCACTTCTTCCAGGAACCTTTTACTGAAACCCTCAGTTGTTAGTGTCCCTTTCTTCTTCTATTTTCCTTGTACTATATTTGTGGATGCAAATCTCTCATGACTGAACTCCATGTCTTTGCAGACTATCTACCCCACTGACTGGACTGCACTCCTCTCATCTCTCTCTTTTGAAATCCTATTAGCTAATATGCCAACCATGAGATGCCTTTCTTGATTCTCTTTTTGTGAATCCTATCTTTTTCCTGTTTTACTTATTCAAATGTTCTCTTCTCTTTTTAATCCACCTATGCTACTACCTTCCCTCTCTCTAGTAGACTTCCCCTCATGGATCAAATCGCCAGGACCTCCCTTTATTCTACCCTCAAATTCTATTATCCCTCCCCTACCATCATCTCTTCATTTTTCCAGTTCTTCTCCCTGCCAAAACTAACGCCTCTGCTTGGGCTCTTGTTCTCATATCTCATCTTTTCCCATACTTTGCATTGGAATCTCCTTCCCCTTCCTCTCCTCTCCTCTCCTCTCCTCTCCTCTCCTCTCCTCTCCTCTCCTCTCCTCTCCTCTCCTCTCCTCTCCTCTCCTCTCCTCTCCTCTCCTCTCCTCTCCTCTCCTCTCCTCTCCTCTCCTCTCCTCTCCTCTCCTCTCCTCTCCTCTCCTCTCCTCTCCTCTCCTCTCCTCTCCTCTCTTCTCCTCTCCTCTCCTCTCTTCTCCTCTCTTCTCTTATTCTCCTACATATCTACATTTTCTCTTGATGATGTCATTCTCTCCATTCAGCCTTCATCTCTCTCTAAGTTTTTCTTTACCTGTGGGCTAAATAACTCTAACTGGTTATCTCTTATTTATCTCACATGTTCAAAATGTGATTTCCCTTCCATGCACACATACATGCCAACATACAACTCTCCCTCAAAAAATGAAAAAAAGTATTTTTCTTTCTAAATAAAAAGCCTTAGCATTATTCTTTTCAATCTTATGCCTCCCACAAGCTCAGATCTAGCCAATTGCTTTATAATCTTATAAATTCTAACCCAAAACATATCTTGTCCCTAGTCTCCACTTAGACTGATACTACCATATTCAGGCCCTTATCACTTCTTGTCTGGCTTACTAAAATCAACTCCTAATGGATCTTCTTATTTACATTCCCTTTCCTCACTCTGATTTACCTTACAAATAGCAGCCCAGCTGATATTTCTGAAGTACAGCTCTGATGATTTGACTCTCCAGGTCAAGAAACTTCAACTGATTCCCTAATACCTTCAGATAAAGGAAAAGAGTAAATGGTAAGGGTAAAAGAGTAGCAACAAATTAATTACCCAGACTCCTACTTTGCCCAGCTTTATTAGGCTCTTATGCACATTATCCACAAACAGGAATTTTAAAGCCAAGACAGGTTATATATTCACTGTCAATACTAATTGTCCTTTAATCTGGTTGAAACAACAGAACTTCTCATCTGTTTAGCAACTAATAATAATAATAACAATTAGTTAAAATAGGAATCTACCTGGTCCAAAATGATCTACTTCTTATTTATATACTATATTTCTATTAGTTGCTTTGTACAGTTACAGATCTCTGTTTCTTTCCCATCTCCTCCAAAAGGGTACCCCAAAGAGTAATATCTCTTTAATATAAAGGACTTACATAACTCCAATTGCTCTGAATGTTATTTAAAATATTTGCCCTGGGCTTAAAACAAACAAAAAAGGACAAGAATAAAAAAAATAACTCTATAGTTGGGTTCCATAGCAACTGGGTTCCATATCTCTGAGTCAATTGGGTGGGTCAGTTATGTTTTCAAGTATCCATATCAATGATACCTTTCATTGTCATGAATAAATGGGAATCATTTACATCCATCTGTATTTAATTTTCAGAGGAACTGGGAATGGAATAACAGTTAGTAGTTCCAGATTTTTTATTAAATTGAATTTTGAAAAACACACCTCTGAAATCCAATGTGTAAGAGATGCGGCAGTGTGCAAATCCTCTAGGTAAATGGGAGAGATACAGAATAGGGATTAGAGTGACAGAACCGTGAATCACCTGCTCAAATAAAAAAATCCTAACAGCAGTGCTCCGGCCTGATTCCAAGTACTACTATCAGCAGGTATATCTCTTCCTGGCATTCTCTGCTATGAAAAGAAGAGGACATTGCACCCACATACTCGCCTAGCTTCCTGGGGCCCCTCTTCCTGGTCCCCAGATTCATTCAGCCTGATCTCTGGAGATGCTTCTGCTGATCATTCATTCTCTCTTTTTCTCAGGACAAAGGTCCCAGAGATCCTGATGTTTCTGTTAGGCATCTTTTATTTTCTAGGGTTATAGACCTATTGTCTTCCTTTCCTGGTCATGATTACTTTCTATAGCATAATTTCTGATTCTAGAAGTTTGGAGTAAGACCTCAAGAGTAGACTTAGACTTAATCAGATCATGGCCATGCTACCAAAATAAAAAGGTTTAAAAGAAAAGCCACAGGCCCCCAAAGAAGATGCTATAAAAATGAACATCTGTAGCCCCAGAATAATTTTTAAAGGAATATGTTATAAAATTTGCACATTTCCCAAGACCCACGTTTTTCTTCTTCTATTTTCCTGAATCTTGGCTTTTACTACTTTTATTCATTGGTAAACTGGGGAAAGGAGATAAGATAAAATGTTCAATATCTTGGCAAAATCAAGAAAGTAGTGTCTGTTTGCCACCTAGAGCATGGAGTGAGAGGAATCCTGGAACGTGCTATGAGATGAAAAAGTTTCATTCATGTGGATAGTCCATAAAAGCATGCTAATGCAGTGGATTCTTTTATTCTTCTATCAAATGTTATTGGATCCAGTGATAGGAAAGGAGTTTGCCTGAGAAATGCTTAAAACTGAAGGCCAGCTCATGTGTAAATTTTAGGTATTTGGGGTATATACAAGTACTAAGTAGATTATTTTTTTTTTTTGGTGGCCATCTGTAGTAATTGGTCTATCTGGTGTCAAAAAGATTCGTTTGGTGAAATGTTGATGATAATGAGCAAAGAAACATTCAGGATTATCTCGTGAGTATTAACATGCATTCAAAGTTTCCCAACATTTACTTTGTGCCTATGCTCTTGGCATGTAGAAATGAAAGTAGTCACAGTACCTCCTTCTAAGGGATTTACAGGGTGGTAGGGGTATGAAATACAAATTTACAAATTAATTATAATTCAAATTAGAGTATAAAGAGTATAAAGACTTTGCAACAACATAAAAAATGCTATAAGGAATTATAGGTGGGATTACATACTCAGAATTCCTTTTTTTTGGAACGATTATTCACAAGTTGATTGTTTGGAAAATGGCTCATAATATTCTTATCACCACCCTTTGGAGTGTCATGTATGTAGAGGAAAAACATATACATTTTGTATTTGAACAAGCAGTTCAAATATATCTGTAAAATAAATTCATTTGGAGGAGGGGGGCAGGGTGACATTGATCCAGAGAGAAGAGGAAGTAACCTTGAGTATAAGACCTAACTGATGGATCTCGATTTTCACCAATTATCTTTAAAAATATCTTTTCAGATTATGGATTTAATCATGATGAGAGGCAAACATTTCATTATACAAGGAACAAATAAGTAATTATTGGTGCCAATTAGGTGCTAACATCAGGGGTTTCTAAAGAACAAGTCCTGTTAGTAACAAGTTCAGCTTCCTGGGACAGTGCCCATCCTATTTATGATTCTGTATGCACCCATAATGTATGGCTGACATAAGTGCTTAATTCATTTTCAGCAGAGATTATCATGATCTGTTCTTTGTTTTATCCTTTGTTAATGCAAGTAATCTAGGGCTGACATCATCTATAATAAACAATTCACGGGTGTTCTTATCATTACTCTTTGGGATTTGAACGTATGTCTAATGTATGGTACCCACATAACATGAGTGCTTAACAAATGTTAACTATGGGGATAATGATGATGTGAAAGAAAGATTAAAAATAGACTATAGTCTTACCCATGTAGAAGCTTAATGAGAGAAGATATATCCCTCATTAAAACATTTTCCTGTCTCTTCTGAATCATTCTTAATGCCTCCCACTGAGTTACACCCATTTGATTCTCCAAACTGAGCCTTAGGAAAAGGAGAAAATTCTACCTTTGATCAGGAAGCCCTAATATTACACTAATCAAGTCGCTAATGATGTCTCCACCTTATACATTGCTACAAGTAATCTCTCTGATGCAAAGAATAGTTTTGAAATAGGTATTCCTAAGAGTTTACCTTTGCCCTTATTAGTGAAGATATGCACATCTTCCTTTGATTTAGGACAGAAGTTTTAGGTTTATTCTAAACCAACTGAAGAGTCCACATATGTCCCAAAAGACCTTGTAATAATGTTTATATGTAATCACATGCTAGTTACTCAGAATAACAAATCATAAATGTATTATGACAATTATAAAGCATCATAAAATGGGAACTAAGTGACTCAGTTATTAGAGTTGGGCTTGGAGTCAGGAAGACCTCAGTTCAAATCCAGCTTCAGATCCAGACTGCTTTTGTGACCCTGTGTGAATTAAGCTCTAATCACCTGAATTTGCTGATCTATAAAATGAGGATACTAATAACAGCTCTCTTCCAGGATTATTTTGAGGATGAAATGAGATAAAAATTGTAAAGTGCTAACTAACCCATATTATGTGCTATATAAATTTAGTTAATATTATTATTAGCTTATTTTGTCGGATCTTTGAAAACTGGCTTCTACTTGGCTTTGATTTTTTTTTAATCACCACCAGTAACATTAGATGAATTTTTTCCTACTTGGACATTAATCTACCTAGGACTGCATAGCAATAGAACAGTGTCTGAGGTTTATATAATGAGCTATTTTATAGAATGGAGGGCAAAGATTCTCCGTCTTGTTTATTCCAAGGACCCCTTTGACAGTTTGGTGTTGCCTCCGGACACTTCCTGGTGATAATTTTAAATAATTGAAGAAGAGGGTAAATTTGTGCTAGAGGTTAGTAAAAATAAAGATTTCTTTGTTTTCCTCGTCTAAGTCCATGGACTCCCTGAAATCTGGGGACCCTCAGTAAAACCTCCTGATATGGGGTAAAGGGCAGAAAAGGGGAACAGAAAGCTCAGCGTAGATGTGGCCGTATTCAGGGTTCAAGATATAGTCACTGGAATTACAGGTCATTGTAGAGAGGGTAGCTCAACAGGTAAGTGGAAGGGACCCAAGGTGCAGTTTAAGTAGATTCAGACCATGGAGCAGACTGTAACTGGATATGGATGGACCTTGGATGGTGGTCCACGTGCATTCTGGCTCTCCAGGATGCTTTTTGTTTTAATGCTTCACTGAAGCAAATACTTCTCTCTTAATCTAGAGGCAGCAGTCTCAAGGTCCTGGAAGCCGAGTACCATGGAAGGCTGCATTGATGCACATGGAACCCAAAACATATGTTGGCAAAAATCTGCATGTAGGGATGCATGTGTGCAAATGAGCCCAGGGGGACTTCACCACCGCTATCCCAGGTGCTTCACTTAGCAAATGAGCTCTGCAATATTCCCCCTGAAATTGGCTGTTACCCTGCATGTAACGAATGGTTGACAGTGTAATGGCCCGAGGCAAAGCCAAGGTAGGTTAACACATTGACAAAGCAGGCATTAACTATGATAACAACTGTTTTCATGGGGGATTATTGCTATTATAAACCTTATTCAACATCTCAATGCCAGCAATATATTTTTCTCTCCCCTCCTTTTAAGTTAAAGTTCTCCTTTAGAATAGGAATGAATCCAACCTGGAAGAAATTTGAAGGCCAAGTGCCTCTCAACCCTTTACTGATTTGTCTATGGGGAAATCCACTGGCATTGCCTCTTCACCCAAGAGAATGCTGGTAGATGAATCAAGGGATGAGTATATTAAATCATCTCTCTAAATTTGATGAGCTAGGTCAAGCTAGATAAAAGGCAACTTCTAAGGTCCAGTTTTAACTAGGACAACATAAGTTTCTCCCCCCCACCTCTTTTAAAGACTTGGCTAAAATCCTTACCCTTAGAGGCAATAATCCATATTAGACTATAAAGGCAAGAATTTTGGTTTTAGATATTAGTTAAAATTAACTGGGAGAGGAAAAAAAAGACCCTGGATCAAGCACCTAACTTCCATTAACAAGATCAGCTAATCACCACTTTAGAAAGCATAGAAAATATAACCTTAAAAGGAAGAGAGCATATAAATATGGAGAAGTGAAGGAGAAGCTAAGTGGGGGAAAGGTTATGGGAGAAGGGTATTATAATCGAAATCCTGGATGGAAAAGAGAAAGGAAACATGGGAACCTGAAAAAGCAAGTTTAAACATGATCTGGACACATGAAACCCTTATAAGGGTATGGAATTTGGAAGCATGGTCTAGATAGTAGAGGCATCTGGGGTAAATGACTAAATCTTAAAATGGGGAGTGAGTCAAAATGGGTGCCAAGGACAAACCCCTGACTTTCTAGTTATGCCTGAGGCCAGTCCTAGGATCCAAAATATTGGAGCTTAGTTTGATGAGAAAACATTTTCAGCCAAGAAACAGGAACAGCTGGTACCTCATGTGTTCATTGGCTAGAGGATGTAGAGTGGCTGGCACCTACACAATGATTGACCTTTTCCTCTTGCCATCTTCTCCCGATCACCACAGTATATTTTGGCTACTTTATCTCTGCCCTTTTTCCTTATATTCCCTATGAATTTCCTTTGGCTACATTTTCCTGCTTGTTTTGTCCCAATTCTGTTTTTTAGCTATTTTGTTTATTTCTTCTTTCTATTTACCTTTTTGTCTAATTTTTTAATGTCTACCTGTTTTTCTACATCTGTCTCTATGCGTCTGTCTTCTTTTGACACTACTCTAAATATTTATCTCCTTTCCTTAATATCTTTTCTCTCTATGTCTCTATTGCTCTGACTCTCCCAATCTCTGTTTTTCTGTATCTCTGTCTCTTTGTCTCTGTCTCTCTGTCTTTATCTCTCTGTTTCTATCTCTCTATGTTATTTCTGGTCTCTATGCTAGTTTCTTCTTTCCTTGATACCTTTTCTCTTTGTGTCTCTATTGCTCTGACTCTCAATCTCTGTCCCTCTTGCCATGTCTCTCTGTCTTTTCTTATATAACTCTATCTCCATTTTTCTCTTATCTCTGTCTCTGTCTGAGTCTCACTCTCCTTATCTTTCATGAATCATTTAGTGTCTTTGCTTGACTGACCATTTTGCTCACAAATGTCTTTCTGTTGCCAGCTGGCATCTCCTCCCCATTGACTGGCAGCAACTTCCCTTTATTGGCCACCATCTTCTCACAGCAGTTAATAGGTTCTTAATTCTTTCCTTTGTTCTCTAATACCTAAGGTTTTATTTCAGCAGCAGCAGTAGGTTCCCAATGAATTCTAATGCATTCACATTGAGCTTAAGCTACTTTTTGGGGTGGGGTGGGGCGAGGGAGGTTTCTTTGGACAGGGAAGAGAGTGCTCAGTAAGTTTGGTGAAATTTCATTTTCCCCATGACCTTGACTCTAAGTTCCCATAACCCCTCTCTCATGGGATACTGGGAAATCCTATAATGCATGCACAATGTCACAACAGGTTTAGTGCTATAGAGAAATTTCAGGACATTTGAAGAAAAGGCCATGCTGAAATCCTGGCAATACTCACACTTGCTGAATGCCAGGTTTAAAGACCCTTAGGGGAACTAAAAAATCCCAGCATACTATACACAGAAATCAATGGCTGCTGCAGAAGAAATGGGCCAGAGGAAGAATCTAAGCCAGGTATATTCATGAACTCATTCCTGAATTCCAGGTTCTCCAAGAACTCACGAACACTGGCAGAAGGGCATAATATAGAGTGGGACTTGGGACCGAATCTGCTCCAGAACTGCACTTTTATGTGGGGTGTGTGTGTGTGTGTGTGTGTGTGTGTGTGTGTGTGTGTGTTGGGATATTTAGTATTTCTTCCTTCTTCCTACCTCAGGAAAATTTAATTACTGGTACCTCCTTCTGCAGGAACAATTAATAGTAGCATGGAATTATGGGCTGAGGCAGGCATGTGCTGGCTCATATGGCTTTTGAGAGGAGAGTTCTTTTGGGTAGACCTTCCAGTCCAAGAGACCAGAGTTGCCAGGACAATGATAGAGTTCCTGAAGGAGCATATGGAAGAAACAGATATGTGCTTAGCCACTTGGCTTGGTCAGGGAGCTCATGGGCAAAGTTCCTGGAACCCAGCTTCCTGTTTGGAGACAGTGAGACTTTTATTTCCTACCATCATTATCCCAGAATCTAGCCTTCTAGCAGAGAAAGCTTTCCTGAGCATTGCCTTTTGGGCAACTCCAAATTTGAAGGTTCTGAAATCCAATTATCTAGCAATAGAAAGGGATTTAAAATTTGTTGGTCAAGATAATCACATTTAGCCAGAGGAGGGAAATTTCCTGGGTTGTTCTAACTTTTGGGATTACTTCAAGAAGGGCTCTCTACTCTAAGATTCTAGAGTTTATGCTTTCTAGAAGAATAAAAATTTCATCAAAGGGTCAGAATGTTTCTTCAATGCCAATTACAGTTCCTTTGGAAAGGAACAATTGTACATATTTTATGTGTTTTCTTTATGCTTATGGACTTTGTATAACTTGTGTTTTCTTTATTCGTTTCTTGGATCCTGTAAAACAATTTGCATTTTTTCTGCCTTTAAGGTTTATACAAAAGCTGTTTCCCTGTCTGTCTGTCTGTCTGTCTCTGCCTCTCTCCACACACATACACACACACACACACACACACACACACACACACACACACACACACACACACATATATATGCATTAGTTATTGTAAGCTTAAGTGCTGGAAACCTCTTTTTAGCCACATCTGTAGAAACAGAGATATGCTTCATGGATTTTAAAATGTCAAGAAATGATTATTGAAAATTGTACAACATGTAATCTGGGGGAAAAGACATGTATAAAAGAAAAGAAACATTGATGTGCTTGCTACTGTTGGTGATTTTTCCAAAATGATCCTGGGTAAAGACAATGAGCCTAAAGGAGAATATGACATTTTGGGGACAGCCACTAAGATTGGATCCAGAAGTCCAAACATTTAAAACGCCTTGAAGGTTTTCTTTCTTTCTTTTTGTAAACCATACTTTTCATTTCATTGATATTGAGAAACTGATGAATGACTTCCTCTACCCATGCTGATCATTACTTTCCATACAAAATAAAATCTTAGAGAAATGCCTGTGGCACTGAGAAATTAAGCCATTTATAAAACATCACACAGGCAGTCTGTATCAGAGGCAGGATTTGAACCTAGTTCTATCAGACTATGGGAAGAATTGTCTATCTACTATCAAAATAACACACCTACTATCAATATAATACACTACCTCTCAAGGGAGGGCAGGTAAAGAACAAGAATTTATTATGTGCTAAACTTTGCTAGGAGCTTTACAAATATCTAATTTTATTCTCACAACATTCCTAGGAAACAGATGAATGTGATCTCCATTTTATTGTGATGAAATTGAAGTAGGCAAAGGTTAAGTGACTTGTCCAAGGTCAAACAGCTAGTAAGTGTTTGAAATCAAGTCTTCCTGTTTCCATTCCTAGTACTCTATCTACTTTATCATCTAGCTACCTCTAAACCTCTCCAACCTTCATGGTCAAAATACAGCTACTACTGTCACTACTACTATTACTATTGTTGCTGCTGCTATTATTATTATTATTATTATTACTACTACTTACTACTACTACTACTGCTACTTCCATTTCCTACTAAAATAATAAATACCTTTCACTCATGTGGAACTTTATAGCTTTAAAATTCTAAAATTTAAATTTAAAATTTTGTGGTTTTAAAAATTCTATCACAGACATCATCTCATTTAATCTTTATAGCAACTGAGAGTTTTGTCATAATTTATGCATATCATTTTCTCCTACATGTACTATCTTAATATTGATTCAACAGATAATGGCCACAATTCTGTTGCAGGGATTCTCCAAAATAAGGCAGTTTGTATTCTCAAACATGGTACTCAAAGTTCAGAACTCTTGTCTCAAAAGTTTTTTAGATAGAAAAAATATTTTTAAAAAAGGTTTTAATTAAAGTAATGAAGAATAATGTAAGGGTTTATATTAGAGAAAACTAGAAATGTGTTGATCCTCTAACATGAAATATTGTATCCTGTATGTCAACACTAGATACTACTTTCAGAGGCAGAATCTTGGGTGGGATGATTTATCAATTATAACTATCATACAAATCTAACCTTTTTTTGTAAAACAAAAGTATAGATTTATAGAATTCAAGCTGGAAATAACTTGGGAGGTCATCTGGTTCTATTCTCTCATTTTGAGGATGAAGAATATGAGACTCAAAGTAGTTAATTGACATGCATAGTTACATAAGTAGTAGGTGACATAATTGAGATACCCACAATATTTAATGCCAGAGAATAACCCAGAAATGAGATGGTTGCCCAAGGTACCTTCAGTCTAGTTGCTAATACAACTTTTATCACTGTGGGAATCATCAGAAGACTTTGAGATCGTTGAAAAATTAGAAATCACAGATTTCTTGACATCACAGATGTCAAGCTGGAAGAGCTCTCAAGGATCAAGAATCAATTCAATCTAAAACTATATCTTGGAAACTAATAGACAAAGGACAAAAGAGAACAAGTAATTTATCCCAAATCATACAGCTTGGAAGTAATGGAGCCAGAAATAGATATGCAGATCTTGAGATATAATGGACTCTGAATTGACCTGGGGGTCCTAATTAATGTGTGATTAAGTTAATTTTGCAATTATGAAGCTCTAATTCATATTGCATTAAGAAGAACCTTAATAATAAGTAACTGGTCATTGGAGAAGACCCCTCCAATATACTTTTTTATATTCTACCCATCTAGTTTTGGCATTCAGTTAACAGTAAGAAATTATTGACTCAAGATGAGAGATCAGCAAAGCTAAACATATTTTGCAAAATTGAAAGATATCTCTATAAAAATGAGCTATTTGACCTCTCTTATTTTGTATAATTTATTTACATATATTATTTACATAAGTATATGTATTCATGAAGAGTTTCCACTTTGACCACATTCAAGGATAAATGGTTGTTTTCATAACCAAAACTGCCTTGAAAAGTGTGACTTTATCAGGTCCATAAAAGAGAGATATCAATTTCTCAGGGCCCCCAAGTAGGACTAGGACAGCTGTCTTATGTGATTCTGGTCCATTTTGGAGAGAGGGGACAGCAGAAACCCAGCCCAGGTCTGTGACTGACCTACTGACCTACCTACTGCTAAGGAGTTAGAAAAATTGAATAGTCTCTTCCATGTCAGAACCAACCATATTTTCCACTGTCTATGAGTATCTCTCTCTCTGTCTCTCTCTACCCCCCCTTCCTGTTTCTTTCTCCCTCCCTCCCTCCCTCCCTCCCTCTCTCTCTCTCTCTCTCTCTCTCTCTCTCTCTCTCATCTCTCTCTCTCTCTCGCTTCTCTCCAGCTCTCTCTCTCTCTCTCATCTCTCTCTCTCTCTCTCTCTCTCCTCTCTCTCTCTCTCTCTCTCTCTCTCTCTCTCTCTCTCTCCTCTCTCTCTCTCTTCTCCCCCCCTCTCTGTTTCTCCCACTCTCTCTCTGTTTCTCTCTCTCTTCCTGTCTCTTTCTCCTTTCTGGTTCTTGTTCTTGTTTTGTTCTTATTCTTATTCTTGTTTTGTTCTTGTTGTTTTTGTTGTTCTTCTCTCTGCCTCTCATTTTCTCTCTCCCTCCTTCCCTTATCCCCCTCCTCAGAAAGGACTAAATTACAGGCAAACTTTTAATAACTCTTAATGCATTACTCTATGAAACAAACCTTTTGCAGATCGCAATTGCAAAGGTGAATATTTATATAGGTTTATATATATACACATATGTATAATTATGTGTGTATATATGTACCCATCCATACACAGGCATGTACAAACATGTATGCCTAGACATACAGATATATTATTTGATATCATGCATATATTTCTACGAATACTTTATGCAATATGAGTGCCCTATATTTCACTCAGATATATGTACACACATATATCACACTATATATACTAACACATTTATATTTATATGTATACATCTTTATGATAGCTATATACACAACTTGTGATTTCATTGACATGGACAATTATTGATGTACAAACTCCTTGATTCTAATGCAGGTATAACTCATAATCTTAGAGTTATCTTTGTCACATAGAAAGGTTAAATCTGGAAGGTGGAGGTGAAATAACTATGATGTAAAGATGAAATTTCAGTGGTAAAACATTCTTAAAAAAAAGAAACAACAGAAGAATCATAAGCAAATACTAGATTGTTTGTGGACATGTGGGGAAAGTGACATCATTAGCCAATTTCTACTACAGAAAATAGTATCCAACATGAATTTGGTTGAAAATGCAATTATTAAATGCATAATATTTTGAAAGATCCATATTGGGTTGGGTATTTAAAGAAAATTTAAAAATAATTCATCTTCAGTGAGGTTACTTTCTAATGCTTGTATACTACACTATTTTTATATACCAACATTGTCCTCAAGACTATTATTTTGATGTGGAATCTTCATTCATCTATACCCCCATGAGAGCGCTTCTTACCCTGCAAGATAACCATCTCAGGGAAAATGCTTAAGAAAAGATTGCCTTGTTATTTTCATAGTATCTAGCTAGTAGAAAAATACTTTAGTTTCTATAACTTCCTCAACTAGGTATTAATTTCACCTAGATTATATTCTTCTTGAGGATTTTGATTACATCTTTAATTTTCTTTTGTTATTCCCCACCAGTAATTCTAAGAACAATGTTTTGATCATAAAGGCCATAGAGCATGTGTACACTAAATAGTTACTACTACTTCTGAAAATCATGTTTTTCTTCTTCTGAGCAAGTGTTAATGACTAATCTTGGTGTTGTTGAATATATAATGAAACAAATACGTGTCTCTCTACTCTTATTTTATGAGGAAGCGATGAATACTTTTGAATATTCATATGTGGTAGCATATGCTTAAGTGATCTGACAGCCTTTTCTTTTTTCCTTTTTCTTTCTTTTTTCTTCCTTTCTTCCTTCCTTCCTTCCTTCCTTCCTTCCTTCCTCCCTCCCTCCCTCACTCCCTCCCTCCTTTCTTCTCTTTCTTTCTTTCTTTCTTTTCTTTCTTTCTTTCTTTCTTTCTTTCTTTCTTTCTTTTCTTCTTTTCTTTCTTTCTTTCTTTTCTTTCTTTCTTTCTTTCTTTCTTTCTTTCTTCTTTCTTTCTTTCTTTCTTTCTTTCTTTCTTCTTCTCTTTCTTTCTTTCTTCCTCTTTTTTAAACCCTTACCTTCTATCTTAGAATCAATACTGTGTATTGGCTCAAGGCAGAAGAGTGGTAAAAGCTAGTGCAATGAGGATTAAGTGACTTGTCCAGGGTCACCCATACGAGGGAAGTAATCTGAGGCCACATTAGAACTTAGGGGCCTTCCCATCTCTAGACCTGGCACTCAATCCACTGAGCTACCCAGCTACCCCAGCTTATTCTTCTTTCTAATAAAAGTTTGGGAATGAAGATAAATGAATACCGTGATGTCTAAAATAAAACAAAGCAAATGTTTATAATATATTTTAAGATTTGTCATGCAGTTTAAAATTATTATTTCTTTTTTATCTCTAAAACAAATGTAGGGTTTATTATCCTCATTTTAAATGAAGAAATTGAGGCAGACAGAATCTAACTGACTTATATAGGTCATATAATGGTGAATCTAAATTTGAACTCATGTCTTTCTGTCTCTAGGTCCAGTATTCTGTATACTATGCTATCTAGATACCAATGAGAAAAATTTCTTTATAATAAAACAAAAGTTTTGTTTTCTAACCAGGTTACTATTCCACCTCATTCCCCCTCATTTTTTTGGTGGATATTTAGAGAAGGAAAGGAGTGAGTCAAAGAGAAACAAAAAGGGAGAAGGATTTCAAATTTGGATCATGTTTCACTAAACTCCTCACTTATACCAATGAGTCAATATTAGATGTCTAAAGAAAGAAATCCAGTGATGGAACAAAGCACTTAAAATTCATCACCTTGCACACCACCTGAATATGCTGTGCACATTCAAGCATAAGCGTATTCTGTCTGACATCACTCAGTTGGCAACCTGGGAAGCTATCTGCTAAGAGTTATTATTCATAGTGGTGACTACTCTACAAGTTGTGGTGACAATACAATGCAATGTAGCATCATCTCATTACAGGCACTGTAGTAATTATTGATGTAAATACAAAGTGATTATTGCCAACATAATGATTAACGTTATATGGTGCATTGTAGAAGGCCAAACTTGTTACATAAAATGGTAAACCTCAATAATTCAGTTTTTTTTAATACAGCTTGAGATTTAATCAACACACAGTAATTGCATCACAAGTTTGAATTAAGCTCACATTGGAGATGTGATAATATCAAGCGGGAGTTTCTTGTTTTTCCCTTAGCTAATATATAGAACAGATCAAGTGACCTCACTAAACAATGTAGCTAAGTTGAAATTCAATGCACTGGGAATTTAGCAAGTGTGTAGTATATTTAAATTAACACTCTATATGGATTTCATCAATAAGGCAGGAAATTAAATATATACATATATGTACTCATATGAATATAAATATATGAAAAAAGAATAATTTAGTTTGGTAAATTTCATTGATATAAATTCATGGATCTTAAATTCAGGAGAAAAAATATTTTTAGTTTTTAACCACATATTAACTAGAATAATTAGGGTAATGATTGGTGGTTGGTCCCTTAAAATGGGGTGCTTCTATATCCTCTTTTGTGTGGGATTCAGTGAATAAAGTTAATTTCACCTTATGAATAATCTGAATTTTTAGATACCTCTGCTTTTTTTTCCTTTCAATTTTGCACTAATATGAAGGGTCCCCATTCCTTTGATCCCATGACTTGCCTTTAACCTCTTGGTCATTATATCTGTTGTGAATTATGATAAATAGGCTATCATAGAACCATAAAGTGAAAACTATACTGTGATTTCAAAGAAAGCAGAAGAATATATGCTTTGTTTCCAATATAATTACTAATGATGTATTATCACTTTATATTAAATTTATTTTGTTTTATTCATATTCTATTTGGAAACTTTGAGACAAAACTTTGCACCATTGTCTGAAGGGAACAGCTGACATTAACTCTCAGGTTATCCACTAATAACTTGGAGGACATCACTTCAAATTCATGCTTTGGATCAATTTCCTTTACATGTATTATCTATAAGAGTTCCATTTGGAAGAACTGTAGGTGCTTTGCTACTTATTCACATGCTTTGTTGATTATATTACTGAAGTTTATCCCTTTTAACTTGACATTTTCATTATTGGAATGTCTTGCTAACTTCTGTAAACTAAAAGATTTCAACATGTAAACTTATTCAAGATCACTTAAATAAAGGTCAAATAAGACTGGTTCAAGTCCTTGATCTCTATGTAATCTTCATGAGCCAAATGTTTATTCCCAGCTATTTTATTTGAATCTTTAAGCTCTTTCCTTTTATTAATTACTCCCTTCTCAATACTCTGCTTCATACTTTCCCCTCCCCTAATAAAGTTCATGGTTACCCAGTTGCCTAAATTAATTTGGGCATAGCATTTTCAAAAGTTTTGGAAAGTCTAAATTGGTTAATCAACCAATTTTTCATATTGTCACATATATTCCATCTCCACAGAGAAACTACAAAAATGTTGGGCTCTATGTTATTTACCTTATTGACACAATGTTGGCCTAACCCTGTAATCATTCATACTTGATCCTATCATTTATTATAGATTCCATAAACTTGGTTAGTATGTAAATAAGACTTGTTATTCTATTACTATTAAAGTATTTAACTCTGGAAACCCTCTCAGACCAATTGGAAGTTCTGTCTTCCAACATAGTGATTACTCAAAATGATAGAGACAAGAGGCCAAAATGGAAGCAAATCATGGTGGGGCTCAGGGGAGAGAGGCTTGACCTTGGAATCAGAAGACTCATCTTCATGAATTCAAATCTTGGCCTCAGATACTAACTAACCATGTGACCCTGGGCAAGACACTTAATCTTTTTGCCTCATTTTCCTCATCTGTAAAATGAGCTAGAGAATTGGCAAACCACTCCAGTATCTTTGCCAAGAAAACCTCATAATGGGTCATGAAGAGTCAGAGACCAATGAAAGGACCTGAAACAACAATAACAAAACACTTTGGGGATGAAGTAAAAGAATGAAAAAGAGCAACCAAAAGTCAAACAGGGAATGGAGAAAATGACCGTCCTGTGATAAGGAAGTGAAAGTACAAGGAACTGTAACCAAGTACGAATAAGTAAATAGAATGAGTAAAGTGTGAATGAGGACAGAAATGAAGACTGTAGGCTAAAAGAAAGAATATTGAAATAAAATTTTAAAAATTGAGAAGGTGCCACAAGACACTGATATACTATAATTAGGAAAAAGAAGAGAAGGGCAAAGTTGAATACAACACAGAAGGGAAGTATAGAAAACTGTGAAGTTTAGTAAAGAATGGCTCTAGGGAGCAAGAAAAGATTTAAGAGAACACAAAAATAAAGGGATGGCATCAGAAAGAGAAAAAAATCCCCGTTTCTTCTATCTACAGAATATTTCCACCAATTACATATATGTGATAAAATTAAAGGGGATGTAATAATAGATGAGTTATTAATTTTATTTTATAATTAAGTAAAGTTCATTTTTGCTGGAAATACATTAGTGAGAAAAATGAACTGGGTAAGACAGATAATGTGCAAAAGGCCCTGGAGTAGTTACTAAAGGTAATACAAAGAAAAATAAGACATTATCCTTGCATCCAAGATATGTTAGACTAATAATTGTGAAGGATTACAAACTACTTTCTGGTTAATAGACCTTTTACTGTATGACTTTATCATGAACACTTGTGCAAAGGAACTTAATTCTTGATCGCAGAATGTTTTATTTCTATGGACTTTTGGAGAAAGAGCTTCAAATGTAACTAATCTGGTCCCTAGAAGAGGTCTTATTTGAAGTATGCCACATTCTTTGATATACCCAAAAACGCAGTAAGTATTTGAAGAAGAAGAAAGTGCAGAGAAGACTGATGAAGACAACAACTTGAATTCAATGAACCATCTGGTCTAAGAATTTATAAAATGTTTAGAACTTTACATAAAATAGAAGATGGATAGATAAAAATGGTAGATATATAGAAATGGATAAAGATATAATTTAACATTATTGACTTCTGATATGCACATCATGAGTTTAAATTCCTTGAGGTGTAGGATCCTTCCATTAAAAAAAAAACCTTACCTTGTGTCTTAGAATCATTACTAAGTATTGGTTCCAAGGCAGAAGAGGTATAAGGGCTACTCAGTTGTGGTTAAATGATTTTCCCAGGTCAAACAGCTAGGAAGTGTCAGAGCTCATATTTGAACTGAGGACCTCTCATCTCCAGGACAGGCACTCTGTCCACTGAGCCCCTCAGCTGCCCCAGGACTATGTCATTTTGATGCCTTTATGTCCCCAGTATTGAAAACTATGGGGTGCTCACAATGAGTAATGAGTTGATCTGTGTCGAATTATAATTCTGCTCTTTTTGTTTCCTCACTAAATCCCTGAACTACTCTTGCTTAGTCCAACCATTCTTTCTCAAGTTTATTAAATTCAGGACCTATTTGGGAATTATCCTTCTCTTCCATTTGCACCTGGTCTTAAGCCATGTATTCTGTGTAAAATTTTCCCTTTATATCAAATGTCAATTGCTTACTGTTTATTGTGGATGCCATACCCTAACTAATGAAAACTTTTCCCTTCATTCAAATGCATTCAAATACATCATGTGGTCTCCATGAAGCCTTTCTCCAATGAGACAAAGCAAGTGCAATGATAAATACCAGGTCAAAGATCTAACGTTGTTTAACTGACCAACTCTCTGTCTGGTGGCAAGAACAGTGCTACATGCAGATGCGTGCCTACACCTTCACAGATAAATTCTAACCAAATTCCTTGTTGTGTGATATGCTCCCACGTCTCTTCCTTAGAAAAATGAACTGTGTAAAGACCTCAAACATGTTTTGTCATTAGTCACTATGCACAGACCTTCCAATGTGCCTTCATCTTTCTTCTACTTTCTCCTTCCCCCAACCTGCTTCCATTTCCTTTTCTGTGATGAAGGCAGTATTTATGGCTGAGCCAGTGCTGAGTAAGATGCGGTGATTATGGCTGATTTTATCACAGCTGTATTACTTAGCTGCAAGGTGAAGCTCTGTGCTAAAATGGCTCATGAATCCCTGAAATTGACTATCCGTCACCTTTATAATCCTGATGGAAAGGCAGGTCAGATCGGGCTTGACAACTTCTCATGCAAACAAGAGCACAAAGGCAATGTTCCTTCTCTTTAAGGTACTAATGTGTCTAGAAGGATAAGTGTGCAAACCAGAGAAGGAGGAGAATAGGGAGCTACAGGTTTGGGGTCCTATTTGGCAAGATGGTAGTCAAAGCATCATGGATAAAGCCAAAGGTGGAGAGGTTTCTATGAACTCAATTTTTCTTGAGATTACTTATAATCCCTTTCTGACAGTAGATAGGTTAATAAAACTTTTAGTACTTTATTTATAAATTGTATTAATTTTATATCAAATATTATATGTATTAATTCTATTAATTCTATCAATTTATACATTAATATAATTAATATTAACAGTTAATGTCAAGGTAGATGATATATTATCATATTTGAGTCTCACAAGAACCCTGAGAATTAGGTCCTATAGACATTATTCCCATTTTACAGAGGAGAAAACTGAAGTTTAGGGAGGGAAAGGGAATTGCCTTTGGTCACACAGCATTTACTGTCTTTTGCCTTGGCATTAGAATTTTAAAAATCATAAAATACAGTAAAAGTCATAGAACCATAGTTCTATAAGAAGTCTCAAGAATTCTAGTCTCATCTTCTACTCAAAGCAGAAGTTCTCTTTAAAGCACTATTACCTGGATTTGCATATGCATAGATTTGTACCTATACACATAGACTACCATTATAGGCATTTTCAATCTATGTAGGTTAATACAATTACTTTAACACATATATAAGGATATCTATGTTCTGTCTATACATCAGTGTCTGCGTGTCTACCATATATATTAATATAATCATGCATATGCAAGCATATACAAACACAAATTTCTCTCTCACTTTATCTCATCTTTATCTGTTAACTATCTAAAAGTTACACGTTTGGTTCTGAGACTACTTTTTGGTTAAGGTGGGCTGGTTACCTCTGAATGCAGCCCATTCCATTATTGAGACAGTCTTATTATACTCCCTTATACAGGGAGCCAAAACAACTTTTCCTGTAATTTCCATGATGAAGTCATAGAGCTCATATTGTGCTCCAAGCTGTCTCTCTGTATTTGTGCTCTTTCTTAGGGTATTTCCCAATTTCATGAAGTTGATATTTAACGTGGGATTTCAGTCTATCCATCATGGGGTAACCAGCCTTTCAATATTCAGAATGAAATACTATCAAAACATTTGATAGCCTCCTGACTAAAACCTTAGCAGAGACCCAGGAGGAAATGTTGCTCCACTCCAGAAGAGAGCTTCAGAAGACCAAACAATACTAGCCATTAAATGCTCTTCTCCATTTTCTAGTACCTACAGTCTTCCCCTATTTCCAGGTAAGACACTTGTCACTTTTTCCCTGACTATGTTTTCTGTCAAGCCACCGCTAGCTCAAGGAACACACAGTTTTTCAACATGGACAAATATTATTGAATCTTCCTCTCCGCCAAAGCACTTTAATCTTTTATGACAGATTTTAATCTTTCCATCTTAGTCCTTCAAATAGTGCAGCCATTTCAACACAAGTCTATTTTGCATTTCTCTGCTATTCTATTCCAAGTCCCAAGATCTGCCTAAGAACTCATTCTGCTAATTGAGCTTTCAGAAAATCCTTTAGTGACTAAGCAAATGACACTGGGTTTAATTTTCCCAGAGGTCAAAATACCTAAGTCCACTAAATGACTGAACTCCTAATTCCTTTAAAAATCAACATTGTTCAATGAATATTAGAGCATCAGGCCTATTGGCTCTGAATATAAGCATTGGCCTTTAACATTTCTTTATAATAAGATGTTTTGCTTGTGTTCTCTATAATTACTCTAAGTTTGCATGTGTGTGTGTGTGTGAGAACATGTGCATGGTACTAGCTGTCCACAGAATTCATTTGTTTCCTATTAATGAAACCTCTACGTCGCTAACAAAGCAGAAAATAAAAAATAAAAAAGGTAAATAGCACTCCCTAGAAACAATTTGTTTTTTATTATGTGTATTCTTGTTAAACAATATCCAAGGGATTTTTTTTTGTCCTGCAAGAAAGAGGAAGAGGTTACAAATACAATTAGCTGAGTCAAAAAGAAATAATAATTATAGTCGGAGTTCCATCAAATGGATGCCCCCTACCTGTGAGCCAGCAAGGAAAAGGAAAATGGCGCATGTTGTCGACTTTCAGAAACTAAAGCAAATGGTTCAATAAATGAGTTTTGTATTCCCAGGCCAAATAGAACCGCCCACCCATTTATTTGAGGACAATGATCGTTCCTAGACTTTACACACTATGCACCAAGGACGTTCCTGACCCCTGAACATATGCAAATCATTCCCATCCATTTCAACCCCATTCAAGAAACTTTCATTACTAACCTATTTTGTGTAGAGCATTGTGCTAGGTGGCAAGTGAGACAGAAAATTTAGATAATCTATGATCTTGGACTCATGAGATTTACATAGCTAACTTTATTGTAAGGTACATAGTGGGGCTATTTTTGAATGAAGTTTGGTGGAGAAAGCATGAGTCTTACAAAGACCTAAATTCAAATCTCACTTCTGGAATGTATTAATTACTTTACCAAGGGCAAGACTTGACCTTTTAGTGATTTCAGGTGACTATTGTTTAGTTGTTTCAGGTGAATCTGAACCTCCATGACCCCATTTGGGGTTTTCTTGGCAAAGATCCTAGAGTGGCTTGCCATTTTCTTCTCCAGGTCATTTTATTGAAGAGAAAACTGAGTCAAAAAGGGTTAAGTGAATTGAGTAGTTTCACACAGCTAGGAAGTGTCTAAGGCCAGATTTGAACTCAGACCATTGAGTCTTCTTGACTCCAGGTCCAGTATGCTATCCCTGTACCACCTAGTATCCAAGTGCCTCTGCAAGACTCAAATCACAGATAAATTTACAAGCAAGACTGGTAGAGGTAGGTTTCCATTTCCACATCAGTAGCTCATTATACCAATGGAATACTACTCTCTCCCTCCAACCCCCCACCCCCACCAAATTAATGTATAACAAATTGTTATGTGAGAACCCAGGGAAAAACGGAAAAATAAAAGGTTAATCTAGAGCAGAAGAATCAGTCTCCTGGAGGAACTGTCATTTCAATAGGTCTTTAATGAAAGGATAGAGATTTAAGAGGTAAGATGGAGGAAGTAATGGTGTTTGTTGATTTACAAATACATTATATATATATATATATATATATATATATATATATATATATATACACATACACACACACACACATACATACAAACACACACAAGCCACTCTAGGATCTTTGCCAAGAAAACCAAATGGGGTCATGGAGGTTCAGATTCACCTGAAATAACTAAACAATAGTCATCTGAAATCACTAAAAGGTCAAGTCTTGCCATGGTAATGTAATATACACACACACACACACACACACACAAACACACATTTTTTCCAAGGCTCTGGGACTAAAATCTCATAATAGGTACTTTATTCAGAAGAAAAATAAAGAAGCATCACATAGTGGATAGGGTCCTAGACTTGGAGTCAGGAAGAATTAGGCTTAAATACTTCCTTAGACATCTACTATCTACTAGCTCTGTGATCCTGGACAAATCATTTGGTAGCTCTGTGAACCAATTTCTTTATTGAGGAAGTTGTACTAAATAGCTCCTAAGTTCCCTTCCTAAATCTGTGATCCCATGAACCTACAAAGAATTGAAATAAAATGGAATCTATTTGTTGGGTTTATTTCTTTTGTTTCCCTATCTACCATGGACAATAGGGAAAGATTAACAGTATGACCTGCTAGGAGTCCCAAGTTCATCCCACATGCAAAATGGAACCTTACTATTTATAGAGTTGACATTTGGATCTGTTTGAGATGCTTCACAGCCCTAGGAAAGAGATGAAGAATTCTGGACCTTTCCTCATACCACTCATGATGACTGATAATTTCATGTCTCTAGGCAAGTCACTTATCTTCTTATTGCCTCAGTTTTCTTCTCTGTAAAATGATGTCTTGATGTCCTTCAAGGACTAAATTTATGATTCTATAAACCCATGGCCTTGATATCACATTGAGCTGGACTTATTCTATGAATGGATACAGTGGGTAAGGGAAGGCTGATCTCACTTTGTAAAGCTCCAATAAGTACCACAGGCATCTGGAGGAAGAGACTCATCTTGGTGCATGTACACTCAAATTGTCTTGACCTTTCCCAGGATGTCTTGGCACTGTGTTGGTTCTGGGTATTATCTAATTTATTCCACTTGAATATTCTTTCTCCATGCCTCAATGTTATAGTAAATGCCTATAATAGGTAATTTTCCACAGCAACTTCCATCACTGGATCATTTGTATAAAATTTAAAATTTAAGCTCCACCAAAATCTGTGACATGGGCATTTATTTCTTCAGATGCAAGAAATGTTCCGTCTGCAGATTCCACAAGGTCACTTGACATATCATTGATGAAGTCACGAGAAAAGAGCCTTTGTGCCATTCATCTACACACCCCTGCTTTATGATCCTGACAAATTCAAGTCGGATGTGAAATGAAATTGATTTTCCTGTTATCTCATCACCCTTATCCTGAGGACAGCTGTCTTGTAGGACCCTTCACCTAGGATAAGCTGTGTTGGTGAGACTTCTCTTCCCATTCGCCTCTATCTCAACAAAAGCACCAATCGGTATCATATCCATCTTGGTCATACATATCCTTTGTAATAATTAAGGAATTGTAGATGATTGAAGAGGTACAGGGAATAAGGAAGGTTTTATAACAGGAATGGAGGAGTTGAAGGGAGATAGGGAATATGGATGCTGGTGAGGTAAAAGGAGAGGGATACTCCCTGCTGAGAGATTCTGAGAAATGGGCTAAGTATGATAGCCTGAATCTTCTTTCATTATTCAATTTATTTATTTATCAATCAGTTATTATTATGTGCCAAGTAATGTTCTAGACATCCTGAATATAAAGTCACTAGTCTGTCCTTGAAAAACTTATACCTTATTGGAAGAGCTAACAAGTTTGTAAAGATGAACATATGAAAATGAAATCTAAGGTAGGCACTAAGTACTTAGTAAATAGTACTAGGGTGTAGGGATCAAGAAAGGCTTCATTCTAAGAGATAGAGGTGGTATGGGAGTGTATTCCCTACAGAGAGACAGGGATTGCAAAGATTTGAAGACCAGAGAAAAAGGCATGTGTGAAGAACAGAAAAGAAGGTCTGTTTAACTTGATCATACAGTAGGTCAAGAATATTGCATCATAGCATTCTAAAGGTTGTAAAAGGCTTTCAAATCTAATGGAGAAATTTACATTCTTTGTTCTAGAGGGAATAGGATCTGCCATATTGCTCAAACCAAGATATATATCCCTTCATTCCCATTCCCCAAGAGGGTGTATTCTTCACTTATTTACTAGATTTTTTTGACACTTCCTCTTCCTCTTTCAGTGAATTTCAAAAAGTTACTAAAATATGGTTACTAAAATCCCATTTCACAAAGCTTAAAACTATTGTAGAAATGCCTTTATTTGTATAAAAGATGGAAACCAATTTTTTTTACTTTGATCATTGATTACTCTTTTGACATAATCTAGGTTCTTATGAGTGCCTACTGGCCAAATAGAATATTATATAAAATCAGGATATGACAGGGCAATTTGTATATGATTAAATAAAAGAAATCCTTCTCTTCTATATGTCTTTCCCTAAAAATCTACCTCACCTGACAATATCTATAATTTCATATATAAGAAAGAAATTTTTAATTGCCTGGAGATTCTATCAAAATTCACATTGATGTTTGGTGCTCTGCTTTCATTGTCTTGATTAGTGGGGTCATATGTGGACATTGTGAATTTCTAGGATATAGGTCTCCATTTAAGCTCTGTAACTTACTACATGTTTGACCTTGGTAAAGTAATTTAGCCAATATGGGAATCATTTCTTCATCTGTAAAAGAAAAGGTTGAACTAGATAGCCTCTAAGATACCATCCAATTTAGAATAGTCAACCCTGTTCTTCCCATCCTGATACTTATTGAATTTTTCAATGATTTTCCTTAATGAAACATGCAGAAATGTGCTCAGTCCAGCTCTGACTATCTCCAAAAGCCAATTGTAAGATTTTCAGAGTAAGAGGTTACAATTCAGAAATCTGCAACTGTTACAAAATAGGATTTGATTGATTCTCTAAATTTAAGAAAGAGAGAGAATATGGAAATAATGCAGATTAAACGTAAAAGTAGGTTGTTCATACATTTCCTCCATGGAGAGCCAGTTGTTAAACATTTTTATACCCTAGAAATATGTCACAGGGCTGCAGTATTTTATGCTATCATACATCTAAGGTTCAACCATTCAAGTGACAACCTGGAGCCAAGGGAGAACTCTTTTAATGAGGAAATATAATCTGCACCTCTGAAGATTTTAATCATGTCTCAAGAAGAAACAATTGTTGATAACATCTCTGGAAGAGTAGTTACATTAGAAAACCACATTTTTGTTCAGCCTCTTTCTCTCAGGAGGAGAGGAATTTCATGGCAATTGTTTGTCTTGTTCTATTTTATTTTTTAATAGCTGACTTCAACATGCCTCCACAAGTTCCTACAGATGCATTATCAGACAGTAGACATGAACTCAAGAGGCCAGAGGTGGTCAGATTCTATTTCATTCAAATACATGTTTTCAGCAGTAGCTGACATCCTTGATATTCACATCCTTATGTTTGAGGATATCCCTGAATTAGGAAAAATATATTTTTCTTGGTATACATTAAAGCTGCTAAAGCCATTTGACTGAATATATAAAAATGACTTCAGGGAGCAAATAAAGCATTAATACTCATTGCATAGTCTCATAGGTGATTATTTTCTTTACTCATATAAACAGGTAAAGCTCTTGTCTATCTCTCCATCCACTCATATACTATAGATGCATATTTCTGTGGACATATATGTGTGAATATATTACATACATATGTAAATGTATATATACATGTATATCCCCCACACATATCTAAATGTGTGCATGTATGTATATGCAGGACAAATTTCTTCACTTCTAAAATTGAACCGATTTCAGACATCACTAATATTCCATTTCCCCGGAATGTAGCACTCCAAGGTCCTAAGTCTAAATGTGGCTCACGGTAATATGTGAAAGTAGACAGACTCCACTTCACTTAGCTGTTTTTCAGACTAGATCTGGGATTTAACTGATACAGCGAACTCCTGGGTGAAGGAAGTGCCCTCTAGCTCTGCAAATGGGGACCTGCTCAGCAGCTCGTCCTCTCAGCTGCCCGAGGCACTGACATACTGTGGGATTTGCCCAGTATCCTACAGTTATTTTCTGTTAGAGGAGGTACTTCCATAACTGGGTAGTAGATAGAACATAACCTCCTTTAGAATAGTCATTTTATTTCCTTTAGTTTCTTCTGTTATATTCCTAGTGTGCACACCTCCTAAGACCTCCTTAATTTAATTATTGGTAAACTGACTGATTTCTGAGAGATAAAGTGGACTTGTGGAGAGTGTTGGTGTGGAATCAGAGAGATCTAGGTTCAACTCAGATCTTAATCATTGCATCCTCTGTATGACCTAAGAAAATTCACTCAACCCTTCTGGGTCATAGTTTCCCCATTTATAAAATGAGGGGATTGATTTTTATAACTCATTTATTTTTTATATTTATATGATTTATAAATCATCTTTTTATTTATAAATTTATAAATCCTCTGACTCTTATCTAAGCTCTCTAATCATTGCTCTCCAATGTTGGCTCTGCTTTGGTCATAACTCTTAATAAATGTCTTCTAGCATCACCATAATCTTCCCCTGTAATAGGGGAGTTTTCAGAGTTGATGATTTCCTGAAAGAGACTGGATGAACCTTTCAGATTACCCATTTTGACTAAAGTGGCTCATCGTTTAATTCAAACTGATTTCACAATTAAAATGAGTATCGGAACAGAGGAGGGATAGAAGCATGTCCTATCCCATTGTTATTTTTCCTGTGACTGTATTTGATAGTGGGGAGCTCAAAAATATT
Organism: Monodelphis domestica; assembly: GCF_027887165.1. Taxonomy (NCBI): domain Eukaryota; kingdom Metazoa; phylum Chordata; class Mammalia; order Didelphimorphia; family Didelphidae; genus Monodelphis; species Monodelphis domestica. Next base: position 79,848,550 of record NC_077230.1, read on the forward strand.
TCCAACTCTCCTCCTCACTATTCAGAAATCTAAGAATTTCCTATTTTAGAGACCAGGCATGGAGATAGAATTCAGACCCTGGTCTTTATCCATCACACAGAGGCTTGAGGTGAGATTTAAAGCACATCCTTTCATTTGCACAGTCATTGTGGACCAGTCTATTATAACGGGATACAAAACACCAACTGTTTGAGTCCTCAAACCACACTGCAGAAGTTAAGAAGGATGTGGCTTATGGGTCTCCTATTAGAAAGATGCAAAAGCATCAATAATAGAGAAACCATAATAATGCTATTAAAGGCAATTAATAATTCACTCGGTTCCTATTTAACTTACCAAGGCCATGTTACTTCTTCTAAGAGATGCAGCTGCAGAGGTGAAAGAAAGCATTAACAGGTGTTGCCAGATCACAGAGGTGATCTCACATTAGCCACATGGTAAATGTGCTGGAAACCACAGCAAGTACCCTGTAACTCACAGGGCCACCAGTGCATCAAGTTGTTATGTTAAATGAAGTTATTATTTTGGTTAAATAAATTTCAAGTCATTATTATAACCATATTAATTAAGGTTTATGGTGTAAGGAAGCAGGCCCATTGTTACTTACACCTGTTAGATAAGTGGAAAACTGAATAATTCAGTCAGATTCCAGATTAACTGACTATATAAATAAAGGCATTATAATCGACATATTCTTATTGTCAATGAGGTCATTTTAATCCTCGCAACTCTGATCTTTTAGCGCTTTCATCCCCAAACTCTTTCCAGTATCTCCAGTGGCTAAAAAGAGGTGGGTATTTCTTTGGGGGTGCTGCCCTTCAATTCTGCTACAGCCTGCAATCTTATAGTCATCTTAAATGAATAAACAAAAGTCATCAAAACTGTTAAAATACAAATATATATGTACGTATGTATATAAATATATATATGCTACCCAAATACATACATCTCTGTATATAATATAGCCTTATTATATATGTATATATACATACATATATATATATATATATATATATATATAGTATTTATATATATGATGAGAGAAGATCCAGGAGGCTAGGAGGCTATCTGGTTTAAACTTCTCATTTTGTAGATGAGAAAACTGAGACCCAGAAAGGATAACTGACTTACCCCAGATCATAAAGATGATAATTGGCATGGTCAGAATTCAAATTCAGCTCCTCTGAGTCCAAATCGAATGACTTTTACCCTGTACCAGAATTTTCTAGTAACATCCTCTGTATAGTAATATTACTGTGAATGCCTAGGTTATAAGGCATCTGTCTTTTGCAAAAAAAAAGTAAGGGAAAATATAAAGAAATAAATATTAATCAAGCTTAACTGAATGTTATAGAGTCCATTAGTTTATTCTCAAAAAATATAAATGTACTGGAGTCTAATGGATTCTCATGTTTGGATCTAGGACTTAAATTATTTCAAAATGCTTATCAACTAAGAAGTACTTCTTATCAAACGAAAGGAAGTAGGAGGCTAATCTATGTGGTTCATTGGTTTCAGTTTTGTCCATCTTTTCATGACCCCATATGGGGTTTTTACTAGAGTGGTTTGCCATTACCTCCTCTAGCTCATTTTGCAGATGAGGAAATTGAGGTAAAAAGGGTACAGTGATTTCCTCAGGGTCTCTGTGTTAGTAAGTGACTAAAGTTGAATTTGAATTAAGAAAGATAGGGCTTCTTGGCTCCAGGTTTGGCAGTCTATCTGCTGAGACCCTAGTTCCCTGATGAAGTAGGGTACTTCTGCAGTTATGGTATTGCTTTCACAAATTGTTGTTTTCCTGTTCTTAATCTGTGAGGGGAGTGGACAGAGAGTGCTAGGAAGACTTGGTCTCAAACCTCCCTCTGTCCTCTTCTAGCTATATGACCCTGGGCAAGTCACTTAACCTCTATGTGCTTCAAGCAACTTCCTAGGGTCTTTGTCTAAGACATAGTCCCATCTTCAGTGCTTGTCTCATGTGAGCGCAGTGCTTCTTCCAAAGGCTGGTCTTTGAAATCCATTCCATGGATATTCTGTATGGAGTACATCAATGCAACTTGGCTACATCTGAAATCTATGGGTCCTTTTGTATTCTTCCAATCAAATTGTATCACATGATTATAGAGTTAGAGACAAAAGGGAACTTAAAGGACATCGATCCATCCCCTTTGTTTTCCAGATGAAGAAACTGAGAATCAGAGAGATTAAGTGAATTTCTCCAGGTCACACAGATAGAGTAAGAGGATCAGAATCTGATCCCAGTTTCTCTGATATCATATTCAGTATCCTTTTCCTATAGAATGACTGTGGGGGAAATGGCCATTTCTGTTTTGGGAAAATGCCTTGCTTTACCATAATGAGCTATGAGACATAGGTTGTTAGAAGAAGGTAAATTAATACAATAGAGCAGTTGTTGAATCAATGGCTTTAAGCTGACATTTTGATCCTGAAGGTCAGAGCATGTGTTTGAAAATCCAAGTCCGATCTTTCAGCTAATTGTCATAGACTATGGTGAGCAGCTGTTCTCCATCTCCAAATGAGGACAGGACTGAGGAAATGAGGCTTAAACTGAAACTAATGGGATTTAGCATACATAGAAAGAAGACTTTCCCCCAGGAGTCCATAGGTGTGATTGAAAGAAGGACGTGGTTCAAAATTTACATGAATCTATTTAAAGACAACTGTAATGAGAAATGCTGTGGAGAAAAGCCCTAAATTCCAACTTAAGTGAATAAGCAAAAGTCATCAAAACTGTTAAAATACAAACATATATGTACGTGTGTGTGTAAACATATATGCCCCTGCACACAAATACATACAGCTGTGACCATGTTTAGATATGCATGTTGTATACACACATATTATATATGTAGTTTCTAGCTTTACTAAAAAAAGAGCTCAAGGGTTATTACCATCTTATCAAATATTCCATTAAAACTAAGAGCCCTGGAAGAGATTCGCCATTTGCCAAAGTTTCCTCTAAGCCCAAGAAACCCTTTTTTGTCAGTGTCATGCTGGATCAGGATTCAATACAGAAAAGAAATGAAGTCAGAACCTGGTTAATATATAATTAGCAATAAAAGGAGTTAGGGGGCATCTGAATAATACATCACATGAGCAGAGAAGAAGAAAGCCTAGAAAATGAAGAGACTATGGATAAATCAGAAATGAGGGATAAAAACTATAAGAGAAAGATGCCATGAAGAGCAATGGGTTGTGTCTTCTATTTGGATCGATTCTTTCTCTAAAAGAGTCCCTATGTTAATAGTGATAACATCTGTGATTGAATCAGGAGGCTGAATAATTCCTCTTCTGTAAATGAAGAAATGGAGGCAGAACATGGTGAAGACATTGATTATGGGTGTTTCAAGGGAGTTAGTAGCATGCCTGGGATCTCTTCCCAATTCTGGGCTATATATAGTCATTTAGCCATAATGCCTCTAGCCTATCCACAAATGAAGAGAGAGAAAAGAGAAAACATACACAAAAACATAAAAACCATGGTATACTTAATTTGTACTGTGATGATCCCTGGACTTTTCATTTCCCCAATCCTAAGAATTTCTGTACCTGTTTCCTTCAACCTTAACACACAGAGGAGCCTGAAAAACTTTTGCAACATATCCTTGATTTCAGGGAGGACTAAGAAGGACTAAGAAGGACTCACTCTATCCTTGCTCCTCTGCCTCACATAATTATTTCTATTACTGGTACTGAGAAAATATCAAGAAGAAAAGGAATATATATTTTTCCCAAAATAGAATGGAAGTTGCTTGAAAGCAGTGACTATTTTTGGTTTTATATTAAATCCCAGCACTTAACGAAGTGCCTAGGAAAAAGTATTGCTTAATTAACACTTGTTGATCGATTTTATTTCTTTTATACATGGCTGCAATAGGCATGAATGGTTCATGGACCAGGTGCTCCAGCACACATGGGTCTACTCAACTCATACTCTAGACTTACCTATGCTGGCAGCCCATCAGTATGTATAATGAAAGGTTGTACACCAAGGCCAACATGTCTGGCAAAGCAGAGCTTACCCACAGCTCTGTCACCATAGCTCAGGGAAGGATGCCAACCATTAGACTAGGCTCTCTGCCAACACCATGATCTCCTTGACAGCAGAAACTCTGATGGGCCAGTAAGGAGAGGAAGGACAAAATAAATACTAAAGATCTAAAAAACTTCCCTTGCCCAAATAACCAAAAGCCAATGCCAAATTTCAACCTTAGCCAATGGTATTTTCTGTGTAGGTAAATTTCAGTTGATGGCAGGCAAACCTTAACTAATGGCCTTTTCTAGTTCACAAAAGGTAACTGGGCTTTTAGCCACTGGCCTGGGATGCAATTGAATGAATTGTGCTCTTTTCTACAGTGGAGATAGGTCAATAGCAGGCTGCCAACACCTGAAACTCTGCCTAAATACCTGGAGACATGGGGATTTTGCCAGGCATGCTTAGAATACAGGTGATTCATCCAGAAAATGATAATGCCTAAAGACTTGGGGGGAAAAAGTAATGTGATTAGAGTTCTACTGATGCTTTGTAGCAAATAAATTCAAACATAAGAAATTGGATAATGTCTATTTCTTTGTGGAGAATGGGAATATATATATATATATATATAGTCATATATATATACATGCATGTATATCTATATTTATATATCTATATATATGCATGGTGGTAAGTTAATTTAAGTTTTCTCTGTTTCAATATACCTTTTTGGATATGGTCATGTAGGAATTTGTTTTACTTGACTAAGAATAGTTGTTACAAGTGTTTTCTCTTTTATTTTTCCACTAGGAAAGGAAAAAGGAGAGAGAAAAATAAATGGTTTTAATTGTAAAAAAATTGTGTTTGACCTAATTTAGAAACAGTTTATAGAGCTTTCCATGTATTTCCTAAACTGTTTATCATATTGCATGTCCAAGGCCATGCCATTTTGGCAAGTATGGAATTTTAATATCATATCTAAAGGAATTAGGCATAATTTTATTTATCATAGAGCTTTTTATGTGTCATTGATTAGTTGTAATCTAGGTTATGACATTCAGTTCAATGGACAATTCAATGAGATGTTCCAGGATATATATATATATATATATATATATATATACATATGTATTTATATATGTATACATATATGATATGCATATACCTGATATAATTCTCATTATAGTATTAAATAATATTATATATACATGTATTTATATGTGTACATATGTGTATATACAAAAACAAATAGGAGATATATACAGTAGATAAAGAACTGTTCTTCAATTAGGATGACCTGGCTTCAAGTTCTGCTTCTGACATATCCTGGATGTGTGAAGCTGGGCAAAGAACTTAACTTAAGAGTGTCTGGGGCAACCATCAAATGTTATAAAATTGTAAGAAGGTGCTTAAACAAATTGGGAGTAGAAGATTCTCATTGGTTGTTTTCCTACAGCAATGAAATAATAAGCAAATTTAACATTCTCCCTGTCTTTGTCTCTATCTCCATCTCTGTCTCTGTCTCTTTCCTCGTTCTCTCTTTTTTCTCTCCTCTTTCACCACTTCCTATCTATCCATCCATTGGCCCTCTATACACAAAAATGTTTATAGCAGCATTTTGGTAGTAACAAAGAACCAGAAACCAAACAGTTGCCAACATATTGGGGAATGGAAAAACTTGTGGCATATTAACATAAGAAGAAATTATTGTGTTATAATAAAGGATAACTATGAAGAATGCAGAGAAACATGAGAAGACTTACATGAACTGATGCCAAGATCTCAGGAAACACTAGACACAATGACTATAACAACATAAATAAATGTAAAAACAAATAAGAAAACTAACAAAATGGAATGCTTTGAAATTCTATTTACCAAACTTGCCCTCACCCTAAAGAAGAGATATGGAAACTTTTTGCAGAACTGAGTATTATACTAAGCCAACAATAAACAGAGAAAGTGAAGCTATTGCCTAGGAAATCAACCATCTCTTCTGGTATATTTGAATCCAGGGAAGACATCTCTCTCATTGTCCTGGGCATTCTATTTTGCCCATTTTAGGAATTAGTAGTTTCATATGAACTTAGTTCTTTCATTTCTCAGTTTTGCTTCGGGATATTGGCCCATTCTATTCCCATCCCAATGACAAATATCAGGAATCACTAGTACAGAGGAGTACTCTATTGGCTAAAGTATGCGTTCATATAATCAACTAAATTGTAGTGGTTCTGGGAGTAATATCTAGGGTAAGATCATCAAAGCATGTTATAACTACTCCCTAGTATGGAAACATGGTAAGTCATCTCTGACTCTGGACTGGCCTCAATGAACCCACTAATAGAGTGGAGATTTTGTCTTTGGTCCATTCTAGAATTTTAGTTAGTATTTCAAGAATGCTAGGTGGAGATAAAATGCATATAATGAGCAAGAGTGAATTCAAACTGCAGAGAGAAGCATTTGGAGTCATTTGTGGACTAAGTTGGAGTCAACAAATCATCTCTATACTGCAAAGATTTGTTTCTTGCATTAGACTTAACCAAAATTCATATCTTGAGGACTTTCACAATCAACCTAGGTTTCAGGACTTGAAAAGGGAGTGTGAAATAGGAAAGCTACACGTCCAAGCTATTTCCATTTTAACTGCTACTAGAATGAAACTTCCTAGACCTCTGCCATATATTTTTAACTTACTGTGCAGACTTGCCAATTTGTTCCTCTTAGTTTGCAGGTAGTGGTAGATTGTTAACAACTACCAGCTCCTACAAAGAAACCAATAACTCCTCTATAAACACAGAAAGAAACATCAAATTATATACCTCAGCTGAACTACTCAGACATCCTCATATTTTCAGTCAATTTTTGTATGGAAGTAAATTGCCTTTTCAGCTAATGTTCTACCAATGCTTGACTCTCACACTTTGTATGACTGCAAGAATTCTGTCTAGCAAGTTTAATAGATTTATTAAGGTGGGACTGAAAAATCTGATTGGGGCTTCTATTAGTGATTTCAGATCTGAGATGTTTGTGAATATAGAAAGATGAGTCCAAATTAGATTTTTTAATCTTTCCTTAATTTTTTTGAAATTGCTAAAAGTGATTGAATATACATCTATATAATATTCATATAAATAGCTATAAATTTATATTTAAATCTTTATATTTTCTATCATTTTTCCTTTATCTTCTTTTTCCTTCTTTCTTTCTTTCTTTCTTTCTTTCTTTCTTTCTTTCTTTCTTTCTTTCTTTCTTTCTTTCTTTCTTTCTTCCTTCCTTCCTTCCTTCCTTCCTCCCTCCCTCCCTCCCTCCCTCCCTCCCTCCCTCCCTCCCTCTCTTTCTTTCTTTCTTTCTTTCTTTCTTTCTTTCTTTCTTTCTTTCTTTCTTTCTTTCTTTCTTTCTTTCTTTCTTTCTTTCTTTCTTTCTTTCTTTCTTTCTTTCTTTCTTTCTTTCTCCTTATTTCTTCTTTCCTTCCTTCCTTCTATTAAAATACTTAAGTCACATTTATTCTATAAACATGTTCTTTCAATCTCTGTATTTGTGTCTATTCATACACACACACATATATATGTATACACATATACATATACTATACCTTTACAAAGGTAAGAGACTATTTTAAGTAACATTAATTCCTGATACCCTCTCCTCCAAAACTTTTTCAATAGTAGCTTCAGTGTTCCTATCAATTAATGAACTTTTTAATATCTCTGTTTAATTATTGTTTATAGGAATATGACTATCAGAGAACTAGGCAATGATATGACTAAGAACTAGGAGAAACAAAAGACATTGTTGTGATGGCTTTTCTGTGACATGCTGACCCTAGTGAAACTGTGAGGGCCCTAGGATTTCTTCTCTAAAAAACACTGTATTAGAGTGGTGGAAAGAACTCAGGAATGTACTTTAAATCATCAGAAGCTTGTGTTCACATTGATGATGATGATGATGATGATGATGATGATGACAATGATGATGATGCTGTTGGGTTTTTTTTCTACACTGGAATTGTAGAGCTCTTGGGGACAGATATAAGCCTCATGCCTTTCTAGCCTCTCTTCCTGATCACTCTTCCAGTCTCTCTTCATATTCAGAGGATAAGAATGTTGAGAATAGTGAAGCATTTAAGTGAATTCTCTTCCTTTCTATGACAACTTTTATCTCATCAGAGATATACTTAGGCATCAAGAAGATATGGCTATGTTGATTTGATTACTACTTCCAACTATTAACTGTTTTGAGTTTGGTCATATTATAGTTGTTCTCCAAGTTTCTTTTATGTCTGGGCCACAATGCAAGTTCAATATATCTCACCAAGTCCTACTGGATTTTCCATTTTCTGAACTTGTATGCTTTGTTGCCAAAGCTACTTTGTAGGTCTCTGATGCTGTCAGTATTCTCTGATGATTTTAGTAGTATTCACAATATCCCCTATGAAGTCTACATTACTAACACAATTCTATTCAGTCACATCCATCTCAATATACATGTCCTTCTCCATCTAACTTGCATTAAGTTTATTGACAGGTTATGAAAGAGAAGGATCCTTCAACATTTCAATAATTGATGAAGGAATATTTTTCAAGAGTTTCCTCCAAGGTCTGTAAATCCTTCACCTTTCTCAGAAGAAAGCACCAATGTTTTTTGAAATCTCCTTCAGTGTAAACTTAAAATAGAACTCTATACTTCAATGGTTTAAAATTTCATATTCTGAAATATGGCTCTAAAAATCATCTTCTGAAAGCATCAAGGAAAATAAATGGAGTTAGTGGGGTAATAATGTGGAGAAGAAATATGGTAACAATGTCACAGTTACAGATTTAGAGCTTGAAACGATCTTAGAGGTCTAATGCAACCCCTTCCTTTTAGAGGTGAAGAAACTGAAGCCTAGAGATTTTTTTAGAGAAGATATTTACCCAAGGTCAAACAAGGAGTAAGTAGAAAAGCAGGAATTTGAATCCTGCCCCCTTTTTTATTTTCAAAATCTAATATGTATCTCTCTACTTCACCATGTTTTTACTCCTCTGATCACAATACAGTTTTCATGGGATAAACCCTAAATTGAATAGCAATAAATATATTATAGGTAATGGATCTTTGGCATGACTTGAGGATGTTTTTAGGATCCACTAAGAAACAAATACATAGGTATCTTCTTCCATATTGAAAAGCTCTACTAGATATATTCTTCTTTGTTCTTGTGTAGTTGTATATCATTCACACCTTAGATGTTGCTTTTTACTTATCTATCCCTTCCTTGATTTCTATTTTTCTCTTTGCTTTTCATCTTATCTATTTCACCTCTTGCTACTTCTCCCATTGTTCTGAATTTATCTATGAAAAAAGATGGACTCTACATATCACTATAGTCTCAAAGTTAAAACCAATAAATCAGATATAGTTTTTGAGTCTTTCTATCAATGCGACTGTGCTTGTTTATTGTTGAATATTTGGCAGCTAATTTTGTCTTACCAAAGCATATGTTTCTGTGTGTTTTGTTTTTCTTTTCCTGTTATGGTTTTAGAAGACCAAGTACATTCTTAAAGTATTATATAAGAGTTACTATGACGATTGTTGTTATTACTATTGCTGCTGCTTTTGTTCTTGTTATTGAAGTTTTCTAGGGAAACAAAATGCTTTGATAGCTTGTCAAAAAATGTCAAATACTATTATTTAGAGTTATTTGTTCATTGCCTTGTAAATAGTAAAGACATGTATTTTAAAATAAATTAATCAGAATATGGTATCAAGGAACCTATTATCATCATGAAAAATGGTTCTCGTTTTCTAATAGCTATGATAATTTATTTTATTTTGTAAGAAAAGTTATAAAATAATAGGTAGTGTTCATATAGATTTACAAAACCCTTTACAGATTTTATTTTCATAATAATATTAGGTGTTAGGACCTATTATTATCACCACTTTATAGATGAGATACAAGCTGAGAAAAGTTAAATGACTTGACCATGGTCACATAGCTAGTGTCTAAGGCAGGATTTGAACTCAAGTCATGTTTATATCAGGTCCTGCATTCAACTTATTACACCAATTGACTGGGCAAGAAATATAGAAAAGGCAGAAATTGAGTTTCTGGACTTAGACTTCTGAGACAATGAAATACAAAAATATCCTATGAAATACATAATCTTTTACATTAAACTTTAAGAAGGCAGCTTTTTGCCTTTGAAAGTATTTTCAGTGATAAAACTATCAAATTGTGGTGTTTACCAAACAGTTTATAGTTTACTTACTATTATGAACACAGTCTCTCTATTCAGTTATTTGACACATGTCCTACCCTTTTTGAAAGTATTTGGAGTTTTCCTGGGAAACTCTATCTCATATTTCACACAAGGAAGCTAAGGCCAACAGGGTTAAGTGTCTTGGCCAGGGTGATACAAATTATCAGTGTCTGAGGTTGGATTTGAATGCAGAAAATTGAGTCTTCCTGACTCTGAGCTGAGGACTCTCTATCCATTGAGCCATCTAGCTGCCAACAGAATCTCTAAGATCAGTCAAATCATTTTGACTAGGCAGAAAGACCTGGTTTCAAGTCCCACTTGAGCATGTTTTCCTCTTTAAGAACATATATTTCATCCAGATATTTTATTTTTACCTATTACATGTAATAACAAATTTTAAGGTAAGTTTTCTAAAGTCATATGATCCAAACTGTCTCCTTCCCTCCATTCCCTACCCCCTCTCAGAGCAGGCAAGCAATTTGATCTGAGTTATACATATATTATCATGCAAAACATTTCCATGTTATTCATTTTTGCAAGAGAATAATCATATAAAGCCAAAACTCCCTCTGCTCACAAAACTAATACATTTAGTTGAAAAATTGCATGCTTTGATCTGTATTCTGACTCCCCAAATTCTTTCTCTAGAGGTGGATAATTTGCACATCCTTCAGAATTGCCCAGGATCATTTCTCTGCTGAGAGTAGCTAAGTCCATCACAGTTGATTATCCCACAATATTGCTGTTGCTGTGTACAATGTTCTTAGAGCATAGGTTTTGAAGAAGGTGGCAATGCGCTTTGGTAGATGAACTTTCCCTTTCTGGGAGAACCCAATAACAATAACATCACAGGTCCAGCCTTAGTACCTGATTGTTACACACACACTCAAAAAAATTATAGAAAGAAAAAGGTCAGTTATTCTTGAAATTCTCAGTTTTCTCATGTGTTAAAACACACGACCCATACAAGTTCATCTTCAAGGTCCCTTTCAGCTCCTTGTTTCATAAATTGAAGTGATGGCTATATGAGACTTTTGCTATCTTGGGAAAAAATTCTAAATTATAAGAAACCAATCAAAATGACCACACGGTATAAGAGGAACAGTGAATAGAGTGCCACGACTTGAGTAAGGACTTCTTCATGAGTTCAAATCTGTCTTCAGACACATACTAGTTATGCAACCATAGGCAAGTCCCTTTAACCCCGTTTGGCTCATTTTCTTCATTTGTAAAATGAGCTGGAGAGGGAAATAGCAAACCACTCCATCATCTTTGTCAAGAAAACCTCAAATGGGGAACAGCCAAATGGCTCAGTGGATGGAGAGCCAGGCCCAGAGATGGGAAGTCCTGGGTTCAAGTCTGGCCTCAGACACTTCCTAGCTGTGTGACCCTGGGCAAGTCACTTAATCCCCATTGCCTAGCCCTTACCACTCTTCTGCCTTGGAGCCAATACCCACTATTGATTCTAAGATAGAAGGTAAAGGTTTTAAAATAAATAAATAATAAAAAAAACTCAAATGGGATCACAAAAAAACATATACAACTTAAATAACAGAATAGCAAAACAATAAATAGTATAGTTATCTTGAATCAGATTTACTTGTGAGTTGGTTTCTCTTTTTAGTATATTTAAAAATCTTGAAAAATCACTCTATGTGCACACATTTTGTAGGACTTTTAATATAATCTCATTATTTAAAACAATTATATAATTTTATATTTATGACATATTGTTGGTTATATCTGTGTTCCTGTTTGCTTTTTCCCTTTTTTCTTTAAACTTTTGAATCCAAGGTTAGGAACATAACCACTATTATTTCATTTTTCATATGGGAAAAGACAACCTACATTATGTTCTTTATTCAGCAGTTTCTTGGGATACAAGTGTATGTGTGCGTTTGTGTGTGTGCGCACTCGCATAGAGGTTTATAATGTAGCATTATTACAACTCAGCAGGGTCTATAAAATAAAAAGGATGACATCAATAGGTATGAGTAAAGGAAGATAACAAATAACAAGACTAATGAAATTATAAAAAGTTAAAGTTGTAAGGGACCCAAAGATCATCTCCTCTTTCAGTCTCACCTTTCTAGAAGAGGAAATTTAGGCACCATTTCACAAAAGTAGATAATGGCAGATACAGGATGAGAATTGGGGCTTCTGCCTCCCAGTCTTGTGGTTTTTGTTGGTTTTTATTTTCCTCCCATTAAACCTGCTGCTTCTGCTTTAAGTCTAGGCTACAGTAACAAGCATGTCTGTGTGGGTAGAGGACAGACCTTAAACAGAGTTTGTATAATGAGTGTAGAAAGATATACTTTTTCATTCCTAAATCACAAAACCACACAATCCCAGCATTGTTAGGGCAGAAGGGGCAATGATAATGACCCAATTTATTCTCCTACCTTAAAATATTCCTACCCTTAATGTTTTCCAAGGTATTAAGGTTTCAGACAAAGGAATCTTGGATTTGTATAGCTCAGTACAAATAAAGTGTGAATAGTAAATTCTTTTAAATGGTTACATATTCTGAATTCTCACTGCACATTTCCATTGGACTGGAAACAATGACCATATTTTAAATAATCATAATTGTTATATGAGATCATTCATTGTACACACATTATAATATAGTTGTAAATACAATCCTAGCTCCAATAGCCATAGAAAGAATCATATTAACTTGTTGAGCCTCATTTTGCCCCTCTGCAATATGGGGATAAAAATAACAGTACCCCATATCTCATAGTAGTGTTATAAGGAAAGCACCGTGTAAATTTTGAAGTGTCAGATAAACATGATGGACAATTCATTTGATAAGAAGTTGAATATTCTTAGATCAATCCCAGGGGTTCACTTTCTTCAACTACAAAATCAAAGTTTGGACTGGATGATTTCTATGATTTCTTCTATATCTGAGAATCATTGACCTATTACAGATCTGTTGGAAAGGTAAACTTACAACATAAAATATTATTTTATTTTTCCCTATGTTATTTTTGTTACTAAATATTTTAGGGAAGAGTAGGTGGGAATGAGCTTACAAAACCCCCAAATTAATTCTTATCAGCAATATATCTGAACATTTAGCATAATTTTCTATTTTTGTAATAAACTTGACAAGAACAAAATATTATTTGGTCAGCTGGTACATATTATTATAAAAATATTTGAAGCCATTTTAGGTTTTAAACTTGTTTAAAACATATTAACTTTCTGAAATCTGAAGTAAAAAGTTGAAAAAGGAAATGAGAGGAAACTCCATTGCTGTGTCTCGCCCCTACTTATCATCTTAGATTTAATTCATAGTTTTGTGAACTTTTTTTCCCCCAGTCAATCTGACTCATTAGCTGTTCCCCTTTCATGACTTTCTGTCATCTCCTGCCTTTGCAGATGTGGTTCCCTATGTGAGGAAAGCATCAATTCCCTATCTCTTTTTAAATTTTAAATGTTTATTCTTTTCCAGATTACATGTCCATAAAATTTCTAATATTTATTTTCTTACATTTTGCAACCCTCTTCAAGAAGGTGGGTAATGTGATATAAGTTGTACATATATATCATATAATACATATTTTCATGTTCATCATGTTGTGAAACAAGACACATATTGCTTACACTAGAGAAAAATTCATGGAGGAAATAAAGTGAAGAAGGGGATATTTCAATTCATATTCAGACTCTGTCTGTTCCTTCTGAGGCAGTGAGTAGCCTTTTTCATTATGAATCCCTTAGAGCTGTCCATGGCTTGTTTTCAATAGTTAAGTCATTCACAGTCAATCATCCTACATTATTTTGTTATTGTCTCCCTACCTCTCTTCATTCAATTCCCAACTTCCTTCGAAGTCCAATTCAGTTATCAACTCTTACCTAAAAGTTTTCTTGTTTCTCTCTGCTAATGGCATTCCTTTTATCTTGACATTATCTCATATGATATTGTTTACCTTTTATATATATGACTCAGTATATACTGTATTGCCTGGATAGGAGAAAAGTTTCTTGAGGGCAGGGACTGATTCATTTGCAAGGAGAACTTTCTTTCAGGAGACAAATTACGCCCGAATTCTGCTTCTTGTGACTCACTATCTGCGTGCAAAAAATGACTTAATCTCAATGTCTAAGTCTTTAAAATCAGGGGATTGGATTAAAGAGTCTCTAAGGTCCTTTCATTCTCTAGATCCTGATTCTGTTATCCTTGGCATCACTAACATCTGGTAGAGTGTCTTACATATAATAATTACTTACAAAATGTCTTTGTTGCTCTTGTGTTGATATAAGGCAAGGTTTGTAGCAGGAGAACTGTTCACAACCAGCTTAGCTAGCAATATGTTGGGGAAAGTTGAGGACTTTGACTATAGAGAGAGTGGCTCAGTTCACTAAAACGAAACCTTGAATGCTTTTCAAAAAGTTGAATGGGCATATGACATTCTTTCAAGGTTACCACCAACTTTGGCAAGTGGGTTTCTTTGTGACAGAAGAAATTTGGCAAAGAGAGTATGGTTTGGGCTCTACATTTATAAAACAGCTCATTCAAAAGGAGTGTAAAAGTACTTGTCAGAGATGTCATAGATTCCCTATTTTTCCACACAAAGCATTTTTTCCATAAACCAAAGACAAATATTATGGAAAAGATTGCACATGCTTTTTGCTGAAAAAAAATGGAGGAGATGCCAGTTTGTTTCTCAAGGGCACAAAGATGGGCAGACCTTTCTCGAGAGAAAGGTGGTCTCTTTAGATCTATGTCAATTCCCATTGGACCCTATAAAGAAGAACCTGAAAGAAAAGATTCTGAGTACTGGAGCCCATGCATGCACACACACACACACACACACACACACACACACACACACACACATTCAGAGTGAGCTGCTCTTTGTCAACCAAATCAATAGTTCAGAAAAAAAAAATGTGATGAACACAGGGGAGGAAAAAGATTCATGTTGAGGGGTGAAAACATTCTAGGACCCCCCCAAAATGCAGAAGAGCACAAAACCCCCAAATCAATGATGAGTAAGTTGTTGGGTGACTTGTACATTCTGGCAGGTTTCTAATTACTCCCTCCATATAGTAATTCTATTCTTTCTTTGGTAACACATTTTAAATGCAAGACAATTATTGCACTGGGCAGCACAGCTCACCAAAGCTCAGGCTGTGAACGTCACAATCCATTAGTAAAAGAATGCATCTAAGTAGCCTAAAGTTTATTAAATCCAAGTGACAGCTTTTCCTGATCACCTTGCTCCAGGCCTCCCAGGGGCAGACATCGACTGGTTCAAATAGTCCCTCAATTCAGTCTCCAAACAGCTCTGTCTAAATTCTAAGTCTATGAATTATTAACTGGAACTGCTTGAGTTGTAATTCTTAGTTGAGCTCTTCCAAAAAAAATCCTCTAATATCTTGTTAGAGCTGGCGATTATGGTGTCTCAGAAGACATTCTGAGAAATGAAGTCCGTAACCCCAAATGAACCAAATCTATAGTGTCTAGTGAGTGAGGACTAGCAGAACACCATGGGAAGTTCAAGATGGAAAAGATATAGAAGCAGAGAAATGTGGCCTTGGAGAAGGTATCTATTTGGAAAAGACATTTATCCATCTACTTCTACCATATTTTTTTTTATCTTATGGACTGTAGTCAGGACAAACCTTGGAATTAATTAGTGTGATTGAGTTATCTTCTTTCTGATATCCTTTGACATGGTTCTCACTATGCAATCTAGTCCAGTTTAGGAGCTGGAAGCTCTAGGAATTCTGCAACTCTGCAGGGTCCTGGTTAAGAATGTGCTGGAGCTAGGTTGTCCTGGCTCTTAATATATGATTTTTAAATTTTCAGTGTGAGCACTTGCACTTTGGAAAGTGGTTGATGCTACAAATCAGGGATGGATTTATTACACTGTTGATTGTCTATACTTAATTAAGATGTAGAAAAATGTTAATAGAGCAGATTAAACTTAAAAATGTATCATACATAATTTTCCCCCTTGGGAGCTGGTTGTTAAGCATTTATCTGTATATCAATATATCTTTGTGGGAAACATGAACAAAGCATTAGTGAGGTCCTGATTCTTCCCTTTCTAAAAAGATTGGGTTTGTGTCTGGACTGCCTTTATTTTTCAAGTATTAAACATAGATTCTTACATATTTCATAAAAACTAATTGAATGGAAATTAATTATTTGTGGAGTTATAGGATCTGGGTTCAAATTCCGTCTCTGTTACTTATCAATTATGTGATTTTGGATAAATCATTTAACCTTTATGGACCTCAGTTTCTTCATGTATAAAATAGGATGGTTGGACTAGGTGAACTTTATGCTTCCAACTTTAATTGTATGATCCTAGATGAAGTCTCATATACTTCTGCAGTTTATTGATGTGCATTTCCCCACCCATTAGTGGAAAAAGAACGAACATTTATTAAGTGCCTACTATTTGTCAATTACCTCAAATGATCTCACAATTAAAATGGAAATTCTTTGACTTTGGGAACTATGGATTATGTTTTTTCTATCCTGCATGAGATTTAGCTTAATCAAGTTTTTTCCTTTTATTTTTATTGATTCATCAAAAGAACGAAGTAGTCATGAGAAGTATATTAGTCCAGCTCCCCCAACAAAAAACCCCAAGCAGATCATATTACCCCTCTCAAACCTGCCTTCATTGAATCATAGTTTTAGACCTCAAAGGAGCCTGAGGAGCCATGTATTTAGCCCTCTTATTTTATAATTGAAGAAATAGAAGCAGGGAGGTTAAATGTCTTGTACAGGGTGCCGCAGAAAGTGAAAGAAATAGAATCTAAACCCAGGCTTTCCTACTCCAAATGCAGTATATTTTTGCCACTGTATGACTTTTATAAACGCTATGTGAGATTTATACAAACAATATTAGTTTTGTTCATTATTATGACCATTGATATGTTTGGAAGGAAAATAAGGAAAGTATTGATCATAATATTTTAGAGAACGCCTCTGACTAAAAAGAAACTTGGGAAGAGTTCATAGTATTTTAATATGATAAATTTTGCTAACTCTTTTTTTCTCAGATCCTAATCTATTCTGATTCTTAAATTTCTAGGAGCAGAGAAATAACTTAGCTAATTCTGAAGACTCTGGGAATAGTTTTTTTTTAATTTTAGTCTATCTCTGTGGAGTTTGCCACCATGATTCAGGTGCCTTTTCTGTCTTGAAGCTCCCTCAACTCTTAGGGCCTTCTCCCTCTACAAGTGGATCACCTTACCTCATTGATGGGTGCCTTAGGGAACCCTCCATTTTGTGGGCAAACACAGGACATCCTGATTCCTTCCCATTGTGCTCTTGATTCAGTGAATTTTGTCCCAGTAATTCCAAGCAAGCATTCTCTTCCTTGTACTCTTTTTTGTGCCTTTTTATAGATTGTTTTTCCAGTGCAATGTAAGTAAAGGCTATAGACTATTTATTTTGCTTGGATTTGTATCCAAAACCCAATGCCTGACACGAAGAAGGTTCTTAATAAATGCTCCTGGGACTGGCTGTTGCCTGGCTACAGCAACTCTTGAAGATCATCGTTTAAGTTGTTGTTGAATTGTTTTCTCAGTTGTGTCTGACTCTTTGTGACAACATGGGGCATTTTCTTGGCATAGATACTAGAGTGGTTTGCAATTTCCTCCTCTAGTTTGTTTTACAGATAAGGAAACTGAGGCAAACAGGGTTATGTGTCTTACCCAAGGTCACACAACTAGTATTTGAGATCAGATTTGAAATCAGAAAGATGAGTCTTGCTCACTCCAGGCCCATCACTCTACCCATTATACCATATAACTATATTTAAATTAGAGATTCTTGAAATACTCAATTGGGGGCAGAAGGGGGACTCAGTGGATTGAGAGCCAGGCCTATTGAGGGGAGATCGTATATTCAAATCTGGTCTCAGACTCTTCCTAGCTCTGTCACCCTGGGGAAGTCACTTAAACCCCATTGCCCCTTCTGCCTTGGAACCAATACACAGTACTAATTCTAAAATGAATGGCAATGGGTTTAAAAAAAAGAAATACTCAAGTATTAATATATATATAATTATATGTGAGCACATATAAATATAAATAGATATTATGATGTATGTCTATATTTAAACAGAGGCACTTAGGTGGAAGAATGGATTAGGGCACTTGTCTTACACCCTTATTACTAGCTGCTTGATTCTGAAAAAGCCCTTTCCCTTTTTCAGCCTTACTTTCCTCAATTATAAAATCAGGTTAATTATTGCTCTCCTTTATAGGATCCTTCTGAGGAAAGTGAGATGATATAGAAAAAGTTCTTTGTAATATGAAAGGGATATATATATATATTTATATATATATATATATATATATATATATATATATATAAATGCTTGCTTTTACTGTGTATATACTTCTCTATCTTTCCTATTGTGTGATCACATGGACTCTATTGAGTCAAAACCCAACATTTTGTTTCCTTCCCCTGTTACTGAAGAGGCAGCCGGCTCATCCTATAGAAAAGCATTAAATATTCAGAATTGTTATCTTTGTGCCTCACCTTTTGTGGCTGTTGACCTCAGTCTTCCTGGTTTTGATTGTAAGTTTCCTATTGTTTTATTTCTCCTCAAATTTTTATCTCAGTAACCTGTAACAACAGTTTTTCACCTCCTGAGACTAACTAGCAAGGATGGTTGAGTGTATATGTGCTACCTATCAAATTATTTGCTTGGCCAACGAAGCAAATACAGGTAGGGATAGACAATGCTCTGAGTGATAATGCTTTCATTTCTAATATCTGCCCTTAGCACAGGACCTTCTTCAGGTGGGATGCTCCCTCTCCCAGAAAAGAGGGGACCTGTCTTGAAATTCAGTCTTAGATCCTCAGCTCTCTCTTTTGGATATCAGGACTCCTTGATGCTCTTAAAATGTATTGAGGACCACTCGCCACTCTGATGAGCTTTTATGGAAGTCAAATTCTGACCATATTTAAAATTTAAACTGACTCGTTATGAGGAAGATATCTTTGATTTAATAAGCCCTTCAAAAGGGTTTCAAGGCCCCCCAGGCACAAGTGGACCCCATCTAGAGAACTGCTATTTCTGGTGTCTGGGACGCTGAGATGCTAAGTCTAGTATCATACAAATAGTGTGTGTCAGAGGCAGGACTTGAGGGCACAGCTTCTTCTCCATCTGCTATAACAAGGCAGGAAGGTCCTGAATAAATGGTTCTTGAACTGGATTGATCTTGGTTAAGTGGAGTTCGTGGGTTCCATATTCAGAGGGTACTTCTTATGATCCTTAAAGGATTTCACATTAGGAGGCTATGGATCTGAAAATCCACAAATTGGTCTCATAACAAAGTTTCTGAAACCTTGGGCAAGTGGGAAAAGTAAGATCATATCAATTGGGGAATGACTAAATAAATTGTGGCATATTGAATATAATGGATAATTATAATTAATAATGAATGCAATAAATACAGAAAAGCATGAAAAGACATAGATGAATTGATGCAAAATTAAATAAACAGAGCCAAGAAATATATATGTATATAATATAAAACAACAAAATATAAATAGAAAGAACTATTACCACCAACTTGTTGAAAATGCATGACATGGGGGGCAGCTGGGTAACTAAATAGATTGAGAGCCAGACCTAGAGACGGGAGGTCCTGGGTTCAAATCTGACCTCAGACCCTTCCCAACTGTGTGACCCTGGGCAAGTCATTTGACCCTCATTGCCTAGCCTTTACCATTCTTCTGCCTTGGAGCCAATACACAGTATTGATTTCAAGATGGAAGGTAAAGGTTTAAAAAATAAAAGAAAAAGAAAATGTATGACATGAATTAGAGAGAATGTCTGGCTTCAAAGAAATATACCTCCAATCACTCCTTTACAAGAGTGAGAATTCTACAGGTATACAGAACACTGATTATAATAACATAACTTTTTGAACCATTTCCTCGTTTGGTTAGTTCTTTCCTTTGTTCCTCTTTTTTTTTCTTTATAAAAAATATTTATTGCATTGGATGTATCTTGGGGAAGGGAAAGTAAAAGAAGAAGGGCATCAAGGTAATGTAACAGCAAAAGACATCAATAAAATCTTAGATTTGGGGCAATTTTATCTATTGCAACCAGTCAGTGTAGTGGTAAGAATGATCTACCTGGAGATAGGAAAGCCTGGCTTCAAATCATATCTCTGGCATTTCTTATTTGTATGAACATCTCTGAGCCTTAGTTTCCCCATCTGTAAAATAAGGGATTTGGATTCTGCAGTCACTTCTTGATGTGACCTATAATCCTATGATATTTACCACATGGGATTCCAGGGTTTTCAAAGCAAGTCTTCATGCTGAGGTATCCACAAAACATACTGGAATAGAACAGGTTGATCAGGGTAAGAAGCATTGAATTTCAGAGAAAAACAACAGCAAAAAAAAAGTCTCTACCTTTACATTCAAAGATCATTGGGTTTGGGTTTAAATAAGCAAAATTGAGTATTATGAAATTTTAAACACCAATGAATTATGGATATCTTTTCAACAAAGCACCTTACTTGAGAGAAGAACAAAAATAAATCAGTGGAGATCTATACCGCAGGAAGAAATAAATCATTTGTTGAGATATAATCTTGTAAACAATGAAATGTCAAATTAGAGATCATTTCTTCATCAATGGGAACCCTCTATGATACCAATTTTTAAAATGTGCATATGGTGGCCATATAAGGTAGATTATATCATCCAGTGTTGAAATTGTTATTTTTATATTATTTGTCATTCCTTCAATAAATTTCTACATTAATATCAGAACTGATTTGAAGGGTGGCAACTCCAGTTTTTCTAAGGCTATGGAACATTGTACTCTAAATTCAGTCAGGATCAAGAAATTTATTATGTCTATGTTCTTGGGACCAACACAGCTGCGGTGCATTACCAGAAGGTAGTCCAGAAGAAGATGAATTTTGTAGGGTTCAGCTATTCAAAAAACTATCTAAAATTATATGGAGTCATCTGTTTTGTGAAAGAAGTATCTATAGAGATAGATTAATGGGTCTTTTGGAGTAATAAAGACAAACCTAAAAGTAATATCTTCTAATTTTCTTCTAATCATATCTCTATTGGGTAAGTTTTCTTCATTTCTTGCATTTGTAATCTATCTATTTGATCATAGCTGTGGTATCACTACAACAGCTCATGGTGTTGGTTGTAAATGGTAGATTTTCCTAGTGTCAACAATCACCAATAAAAATATTCATTTCCTCCTATCCGTCCAGAGCCAATTAATTTGACCTAATGATCTAGAAATTTCCTTTGGTGTGGCATCTTCCTGATACTAAATAATAACTGATTTTTTTTTTTACTTTTCAGAAAATAATGAAGGGAATGGAATCAGTCAGATCCTGTTCATTCTAAGATGAACCTCAGACAGCTGGGTGACTCTGTGTATACTTTAGAGCACTGGACCTGGAGTAAAGAAGACCTGGGTTCAAAATATGCCCAAGATACTATCTTGGTTACCCACAGCAATTCACATAACCTTTGCTTTAATTTCTTCAACTATCAAATTGGAGAGTAACAGCACCCACTTCCCTGGACTATTAGAAGGTTCAAATGAAGGAACAATTCTAAAAAATTTAGTATAGTCCCTAGAAGAGAGAAGGTTCCATATGAATGTTTATTCCCATCTTTCCCCTCTATTGTTTTCTGATGTTACTGAATTAAGCAGCTTGTGTATATGTGTGCATATGTGAAGCAGGCACAGCCTAAGGATACAAATTTTGCTAATTTTTTTAGTTAAGAAATAAGAGTTGGAAGTAGCTTCAGGATTATTAAACTATCAATCATCCAGCATTTACTGAGCACCACTATGGCAGGCACTCTGGTAAGTTCTGAGGACATATTAGCTACAAAAGCAAAATTGAAAAAGTTCTTATATTCTTCTAGGAGAATATAGCATGCTCCAGACAAGTAAATGTATGATATATACAAAACAAACATATGGTAAAAAGAAGAAGAACTAATAATTTGAGAAAGCAGGAAAGTTTCTTGAAGGAGGTGTCACTCAAACTGCTCTTTTTTTATTTGAAGATTTTTATATAATTAATTAATTTAGAATATTTTTCCATAGTTTCATAATTCATGTTCTTTCCCCTCCTTCCTCCCGCCCCACTCCCTTAGCAATTTCACTGGGTTTTACATGTGTCATTGATCAAGATCCATTTCCATATTATTGATAATTGCTTGATTGGTTGATATTGATAATTGAAATTGATAATAATAGGATGATCCTTTAGAGTCTGCATCCCCAATCATATCCCCACCAACCCATGTGATCAAGCAGTTGTTTTTCTTCTGTGTTTCTGCTCCCCCAGTTCTTTCTCTGGCTGTGGATAGCATCTTTCTCCTAAGTCCCTCAGAATTATCCTGGAATATTGCATTATCAAACTGTTCTTTAAAAGCAAATAGAAGGGGGCAGGTAGGTAGCTTACATGATAGAGAACCAAGCTTACAGATAACAGTTCCTAAGTTCAAATATGACCTTGGATACTTCCTAGCTGTGCGCAAGTCATTTAATCCCCCTTGCCTAGTCCTTACTGCTCTTTTGCCTTGGAACCAATACATAGTATTGATTCCAAGATGGAAGACAAGGACTTACAAAAAATAGCAACTAGGAGATGTAACTGATGAAGATAAGTAGATAGAACATTCCAGGCTTGAGAGATAATCTCTGCAAAGGTATTACAGGTGATGTAATGCTGTATTTGTGAAATGGTAAGCAGGAATGCTTAACTAGTGTGTAGGGTATCATAGTCATTCTAGAAAGACAGATTAAGCTCAGGTTGTAAAATGCTTTTAACTGAAGAAGAGAGAGAAGTTTGCTTTTTTATATACAAAAGTCAATGGAGAGTCACAGAATTTTCATGAGCTAGGCATTTGTCATAGCCTGAAATATTAGAAATCACTGGGAAAAATTCATACCAGGAGTCACTGCACTGGATATCATATTTCTATCTCATGAAAATGCTATTCATTGAATGAATGCAAAGTTCTACCTTATCTAGAAGTCAGCTCTCTGGAGAATTTTGTAGTTATGTTAATAATATCACTCAATTCTTGTTTTATAGTAGTTTTCCACTATTAATAATATAACGAATAATAATAAAAGGTTAGAATGATTATAATGGGGAAAAGAAATTTGTATCCTTGGATAAATGAGACCAATATATTTATGATAGCTCCAGTTCAATATTAAATTCAGTTAAATATTTATTGTGCAACCACTGTGTATACTCACACATGAAGGCCTTTTGACACTCTTGACTGCCGAATGTCTTGCTTGTGTCTCGCAGACTCAAGATAAATACATGCCATGAATGGGGGGAAATCGAGATCTGGAGAAATCAGTGGTAACTCTTTAGTCAGTATTTCATCCTTTCGAAGAAGAGAGGACCAAGTAATAAGTCTTGAGCAGGGTACAATGCTTTCCCTTTCACATTGATGAATCAGCCAGGAAGGGCTTGGCATGAGGGATTGTTGGCCACCTGGGAATGTTGTGATTAGAGCAAAATTCACTTCAGCAGGAGCCTGGCCATTTAAAATGCCAAGATTAAAGACAAAACAAAACAGAAAAAAAGTCTCCTACAGTTTTGGCCAGCAGACCTAATCACACATTCTTTTGAAATGCAATTCCATGAAAGAGAGCTCAGTTTGCAATAGCACTGAAGTATTCTACTTGCAAGAACCCTTCTGCCAAGTCATGGATGAATATTCATACCAGGTTATTTTAATCATGTTTTTCTTGATGTGACATAATTCTACATAATTTATTTTTCCTCCTTAGCTAGGAAAAAAAATAGGGGCTGGGGAACATTTTTTTTTCACTGTCAAGTCAGAAAGTTCCTTAAGGTGTTTTTTTTTGTTTTGTTTTGTTTTGTTTTTTCCTTCTCCTGGCTTCAACATAAAAGAGGCCAAAGAATGATTTAGAGAGATACTACTCTGGCATATTACCCTTGGAATTTGATATCAGTGTCCTGCCCTAGTTAGAGAAATATAATGGTCTGGAACAATTAATCATCTAATGAAGGTCATAGGATCATAGCTTTAGATCTAGAAAGATCTATTGAGAATACCTAGTGATATCACAGTCATTCAGACACCTATTCCTACCAATGAGGACACTGAGACCCAGAGGGGTTAAGTGACATGCCAAATGTCACACATATCAGCAAGTACAGAGATTAGATGTGAACCCAAGTTTTCTGACTCCAGATCTATGTTTCCTTCCACAGTACCATTCTGCCTCTTTAGGAATTTGGAAACAAAAATTAAACAAATATTTATTAAGTTCCTCCTATGTGTAAAACAGAGTAGGATCTAAGGAATGTGCATAAATTTATAACTGGAAGGATGATGGAAGGTGATGGAAACCAAATCCCTTGTACATGAAGGAGTTGGGTTGAAAGAGGTAAGTGACAAGCATAGGGTCAGAGAACCAGGATCTGAGGAAAGATGTGAAACTCAAGTCTTTCTGATGTGAAATCTAATATTTTATTAATTGTAATTTGTAAGATATAATAAAAAGGAAGGAAGGCAGAAAGGAAGAAAGGAAGAAAAGAGAGAAGAGAGGGAAAAAGAAGAAAGGAAAAAGGGGGAAGAAAAGATGAAAAGAAAGATACAAAGTAAAAGTGAGAGGAAAGGAAGGGAGGGAGAGAAAGTAAGAAAGTAAAACAAAAGATAGGCTGGAAGGAAAGAAGAGAGAACGGAGAAAAGGAAGAAGGGAAGGAAAAAGGGATAAAAGGGAGGAAGAAAGAAGAAAAGAACTTTAGAAGAAAGGAGAAAGACACTAAGAAAGACAAAGAAAGGAAGTGAGGAAGGCAAGAAAGAAAAGAAGGAAGAAACCCTTGCTTTCAAGGAGCTAATATTCTACTGAGGTCAGGGGACACTAAGTGCACCCATATAAGTAAATAAAAATATATGCAAATAATATAGGCTAATTTTAAGAGAGAGATGTTTGTGGGGATCAGAGGAATCAAGGGGGAAAAATAAACTTATAAAAGATAGAAACCTAGTTGCATTTTGTAGAAATCTAGGAGGCAGCTATGGGGAAGAAGTCATTCCACATGTGAGGAACTGTTGGTGAAAAGGAAGAAGCTGAATGTAGAACATAGAGGACAATACTTTTCTGTACTGGGGTACAACAGGTGAAAAAGCAAGGATGTGTGGAGAAGACTATTCTCATGCTCACTCCCCCTTTCTAAGACTCTAGGTAATGTTCTGGTCCTTGCATTTCTTGGATGTGAAAGTCCTCTCTTTTGAAAAGAGCACCCCGAAATAGGAGTAATCTGTCTTGGGGAGCCACCAATCTTACTCTGTCAGTAAAAGCAGCTCCCAGTGGAGAATCTGGACTGCAATATAAATCCACTCTGCCACCTTTGGTATTGATCTGCTAGCAAAAGGAAGGGAGAGAGGGCAGAGGGGTGGGGGAAATGAAATGACTGCTGATCTGTCTTCCTTTTTTTTTATTTTCTGGGCTCTCTGTGAGTCTTCATCCAATTGGAATCTTGCAGTCAGTTCACATCATTTTTACTCTTAGCAAGAGCAACAATGAAGAGCTTCCACATAAAGGGAAAAATGAGAAGGGAAAGAGAAAAAGCCGAAAGGGAAGCCTTTGCAAAGGAGACCTCTATTTAGCTTTAATTAAGAAGTGGCTGTATTCTAACATATAGTCATACGCCCCTGTGACAGGCTGGAACAGACAGTTAGGAATCACTAATTGCAGCTCGCTGTCTGAACGCCGCTTCTCTGCCTTGCCGAGAACATCAGCTCTCCATTTTAGTCCTGCTCTGACAAGCTGTTTGCAGAAATGAAATGCTCTAAGGAGCCTAACCCGAAGTGTTTCAGAAGCTGCTGCTCCTCTCACTTGACTGTCACGGTGAATTGAATTAGAGGCGGCTGAAGGAAAATCCACTTTGTGGTCCTTTCTGAATGGAGACTAATTACTTCAAAACAAAAGCAAACTTACTTTCCTTCAATGCATGCTAGTTTTGCTGTTATAAAAAAAGAAGTCTTTACCACATCTTTGCCACCTCCATAGCTCTCAGTTTTGCCTTATTTCCCCGCAGGATCTGGAGCCCGGGTACAGATGTTTTCAGAGCCCTGGCCATGACCTGACGCTCCAGAAGGAGTACGTTTGCCTTCATTGTGGTGGTTCAGGATTACTGTTGTTGTTGTTGGCGCGGTGGGGCTGTTAGGGTATGTGCGTGTGTGCGTGCGTTGTTGAGGTAGGAAATGAGAAGTTTTAAGAGGCCTCCCATCTGAGCAAGCTACTCTTGAGGGAAAAGATCTCAAAGTAAAAATACTTTCTGTTTTGTAGAGAACTTGACAGTTTGCAAAATGCCTTCACTTACACTATTAACTCATTCTACGAGCTGTGAACTATATTGTGAGGCAGGAAGTGGACTGGTACCTGTAGATATGTCTGGAGCATTTTGTCTCATTTGGGGAATCATCATTTAGAAGGGACAATGACAAGTTGGATCACACCCAAATGCAGGTAATCCATCAGGATGGAGAACCAACTCAAAACTATGCTATGTGAGAATTATTAAAGGAAATAGAATGTTTTGCCTTCAAAAGAAAAGACTCATTTTCCATTTTCTTGAAAAGAAAACTAAAACAAGAAATTATTAAAAACAAGTGACGAGCTTCAGACACTTCCCAGATGTGTGACCCTGGGCAAGTCACTGGACTCCCATTGTCTAGCCCTTACTACTCTTCTGCCTTGGAGTCAATTGACTCCGAGACAGAAGGTGAGGGTTTAAAAAAAAAAGTGACAACTATTTCATATCAAGAAAGACAAAATAAGAACGCCAGGGCTATCATGAGCAAAAAAAAAAAAAAGGATTAGATTTAATCTACTTGGTCTGGGAGGGCAGAACTAGGACTAGTGGGTAGAAATTACATAGTATAAAATGACTGAGAGTTAGCTGAGGCTTTAAAGAGTGCCAAGTTCAAATCCTACATTTTACACAAGAGTAAACTGAGGCTCAGAAAGTTGAAGTTGTTTGCTCAAGGTCACACAAGTGAGAAACAACAGAACTGAGATTCAAAACCAGATCTTCTAAATCCAAATCCAACATGTTTTCCTTTATACCTTACTGCCTCTTATGGAGACAGATTTTGGCTCTATATAAGAAGCAGATGGCAAACTGAGTAACCGGATGACTACTACCCACTTTTAATGATTCACGTGGGCACAAATGATACTCCTGAAGGGAAAAAAAAACTTAGAAAACATTGCCAAACATTATGAAATCTTAGGCACGAAATCAAAGTTCTCAGCTCTGGTGATTTAATCATTATTCCTCATCTAAGACAGAGAATTCAAAAGAGAAAGGCAGATTTTAGAAAGTGAATTGATGAGGGGCAATGCTTAGGTGGCTCAGGGGACAGAAAGCCAGGCATAGAGATGGAGGTCTTGGGTTCAAATATGGCCTCAGTTACTTCTTAATTATGTGACCCTGGGCACATCAATTAATCCCAACTACCTAGCCCTAATATTTCTTCTGTCTTAGAGTCAATAAATTCTAAGACAGAAGAAAAAGATTTTAAAAAAGAAAAGAAAGTTAATATTTGGATTAGTATACAAGTTCCCGTGGATGGGATTTGCTTTTTAGAGCTTCACCAAATATGGAATGTAGCTACTTATTATATTAATATTTGTCTATAATCTTACAAAGGAAATCAAAAGGATTTTAAATCTAAACTGGACATGCTAGAAGAGACTAGATATATATGTGCCAAGTTTAATAGTATAGATAAAACATAGAAAAAATAGCAGGAGAACAATGCAGAAATCCATAGGACACAAAGCCAAGAAAGGAACCGGTAATAAAAACCATGGTGTCAGTCATCTTTACACAGATGCTCAAAGTATGGGTTACAAGAACTATGATGCTAACATAAGATGGTAAATATGACTTTATACAATTCTGATTGACATAAATAGAATGATACCAGTTATTACACTATCTCTCTGAAATCATATAACTTCTTCAAGAATAAAAGGATAAATAAAAGGGACTTGCCACATATAGTGGACATTTTTGTTTGTCCATACATGTACAATGCAATACCCACTGTATTCTCATGTTTGTGTATTTATATACACATGAACATATACAAACATCTGAAAAGCCAGAGAGGAAGAAGCACGATAAAAGTAACTTGGGTAAGCTCAGTGAAATCAGAAAGAAAAGTTATAATGTCTTCAGAGTATGCTTCTGACCACCTGGAGATTAAAGAGGAAATGGATAAGGAGCTCATGAAGTAGATGACAAAGTCTGACAGAGAGGCAAAATATACTGGCGTTAGGTGATGCCACTTATTGATACCTCTTCTGGGGTTCTCTCATTCTCTGTCCTACCTAAGCAGATAATCCTTTTTGACTTGTTCTAAAGGTAATTTTATTCTTCAGAAGGTGGAGGAATCCACAAAGGAAGATATAGCTTTGAATTAATTCTCATTAAGAAGGAGGTAGTGGTTTCTAAGGTAAAATTGACTAGAAGAAACTTGGAGAGGAAGTAACCATTGTGTCTTCAAATTTGTGATAGAGAATAGAAAAGCTGGGAATAGTTTGTTATGTGCCTTTGATTTTTGGAGAGCAGATGGCAAAAGTTTCAGATAAAGGTTAATAGTTAGGGTCCCATGACCTAAAAGTCTATAGGTGAAGTCATTCCAACCTATATGGGAAGCCCCCTCAAAAATTTTGAATGTATAATACAGAATAATTCTAATGAGAAAGAAAGTCTGTATGGATGGAATCACAAAGAATTCACCTACCCATTTAGAAAAAGACTTCTGAAGATGGAATCAAGGGCAGGTAATAGAAAATGAATATAAAACTTGATGTGATCCTAGAAGGATAGTGTCAGAAATGATAAAGCTCAGAATGACCTAAGGCTGGCAAAAAAGCAAGGATAATATTACAAAAAAAAAACAATCTAGGGGAAAATAGGAGAACCAAAGAATGGATAGACCTAGTACTTGAAGTGGATGAGATAATGATAATTGATGATGGAGAGAGACAGCAAAGTTGTTCAACTTGTATTTTGTTTCTGTTTTCCCTGTCACAGTTGATGAACTCTAGATTAGAAAATACAGGAGAAAAATGGCTAATAGGGATTTGATTGTCAAGATAAGTGAGGAGAAAATAAAAGAACACCAAACCACTTTCGATGAGTTTAACTTACCTGAGTTAGGTGAAAGGTATAAAAAGAAGTGTCTTAAAAAACAAACAAACTAGCAGGTGTTATCATCAAGCCACTGTTGGGGAACTTCTAGAATAAGAGGAGGTCACACAAAGAGAAGAGCAAATGTCCTTGTTTTCCAAGAGGGAAACAGAATTGAGTCTGCAAATTATATAAATGGTGAGCTTGCATTCAATTCTTGTCCATCCCTACAACAAATTATTGAGAATTCTTTATTCAATATGTCAAAATACAGCAGTGATCCCACAAAGCCAGCATATGCTGATCCAATCAAGAATAAGTCATGACAAACTAGCATGCCCTTTTTTGACATGATAACTAAAGTAGTCTGTCATTAAGGAATATTAAATATAATTCACATAGATTTAATCAAACATTTGATAAAGTTTCTTATGCCATTGCTGTGGAAAAGATGGAGATATATAGACTAGACTAAAATATTACAAAGGAAATTCATAACTTGTCTAATGTCCATATACATTGTGTAGCCCTAGTGGCTCAATGTCAGCTTCTAAAGGTCTCTTCTACAGAGTTTGAGAGATTTCTGTGTTTGACCTTGTGTTGTTTATTTTTAATCAATGACCCGATTACAGGCAAAAATGGAGTACTTGTCAAATTTGTAGCTGAAATAAAATGGAGATGATATATAGCTAGCAATGGATAACAGAATCAGGATTCAAATAGATCTTGTCAAAACAGCTAGTCAAATCAATATGATAGAATTGATTAATGACAAATATAAAGTTTTATACATGTTCAAAAAACCTTCTACATGAGTACAAAATGGGGAGGGCAATAATTAGGTAATGGTTCATGTGAAAAAAAGATGTGAAATTTTTATTTTATTGAAAACTCAATATGAATTGATAGTGTGATATTGCAGCCAGAAAAGCTAATGCTTTCTTGAGTTGCATTAGTGAATTATAATTATCGAAGAGTAGGGAGACAATAGTCTCATTTTATTGTTCAGCAGTCATATCACATCTATATTACTGGAGTTAGTTTTTTTGGAATCATATGTTAGGAGGGACATTGATAAAATGAATAGTGTCCAAGGCTGGTGACTAGTCTGTGAAAGGCTTTGAGTTCATGTAATATAAGGGCTGTTTAAAGGTATTAGGAGGGTAGTTAGGTTGCACAGTGGATAGAGTGCCAGTCTGGAGTTGAGTAATCCTGGGTTCAAATCTCTCCTCAGGCACTTCCCAGCTCTGTAACCCTGGCCAAGTCACTTAACCCCAGTTGCCTAGCCTTTACCACTCTTCTGCTTTAGAGTAAATACTTAGTGTTGATTCTAAGACAGAAGGCAAGGGTAAAAAATGAATGAATTAAGGATATTTTTGTGTGAAAAAGAGAATTTTAAGAAAGACATTTGAATAGCTGTCTTATGGGATAACAATAATCCATGCATAACATTTATATAGTGCCTACTTTTCTAGGCATCATGCTAAGTGCTTAATAATTATTATTGCATTTGATCCTCATAACAGCCCTAGTCTGTGGTGCTATTATTATATCTATTTTACAGATGAAGCAACTGAGGCAAACATAAGTTAAATGACCTCTCCAAGGTCACTCAGCCAGTAATTGAGTCTGGGTTTGAACTCACATCTTCCTGATCCCAGGCTTGGGATCTATCCAATGTGCCACTTTGCTGAAATTAAATGTGTTCTGCTTGGCATTAGCGAACAGAATAAGAAACAATGGATGAGGATTACAGAAGGAAATTTAGGCTTAACAAAAGAGAAAATACCTAATAGGACAATCTAAAAATGGAATGGACTTCAAGAGATTGTGGTTGCCCCATCGTGGGTGATCTTCCAGTAAATAATATAAAGTACATCTTTGTTTAGGTAACAGTTGGACAAAGAAGCCTCTGGGATTTTTGCCAATCCCAAAATTATGTGATTCTGGAAACTTTCTAACAATAAGAAATCCCAAGATATACTTAACTGCCTTGTGAAGGAGGATGTTCCCAGACACTGGCAACACTCATGCTAAACGACCCAGAGAGAATGGTGTAGAGGATATCTGGGCTTTAGGTAGCTCAAATCCCTTCCAAAGAAGATTATATCATTAATTTCTATTATTAATTCTATCATTAATTGGAAATTCAGAAATGTATCATTATCTAATAT
Source organism: Monodelphis domestica (assembly GCF_027887165.1). Taxonomy (NCBI): domain Eukaryota; kingdom Metazoa; phylum Chordata; class Mammalia; order Didelphimorphia; family Didelphidae; genus Monodelphis; species Monodelphis domestica. Next base: position 79,880,160 of record NC_077230.1, read on the forward strand.
TATGGAGCTAGCAAGTTAATTTCATAACAGATCTAAATCTAGTCCTTAAAAGTTCCAGATCTACAATTCTGAATGCTAAATCACTTTGTGACTATGATAAGGTAAGATTTAATTGGGCAGTGCTTCTCCTAGCCCATCATTTCTTCCCTTTCCCTCTACAGTATTGCACAAGGTTCTTTCTCCTCCCTGTTGTTATTATCCAACAGCTGTGATGGCCACTTAAACTGACTATTTGAGACTAGGTCATATCCTTTTGTATAATGTGAAGGATTTGAAGAAGACTCATCTAAGATGCCAAGCTCACTTTGAATCAGTATTTGCATTTCACAAAGAAAATTTCTATAATCACTTTGGTAAGTAGAATCCATTTCCCCCCATGAACTGGAAATGCTCAATTCTTAATAGCTTCCCCAGGGTTTTACTTCGTACTATGAAGCCTTTAGTGATTTTTATCATTGTTTAGGCACAGTAAACGATCACAATTTATGCTCATAAGCGTAAAATTCTCTAAATGTTCTTCTGTTGAGCTATTCCCTAGCTTGTCTGTGATATTCCTTAAGGTAGAAAATTTTCTTTTCCTACAATCTGAGCACAAAACAATGTTAAATTAGTTTTAAGTCTGGTAAATATTGGTAAAATCATTCTATAAACTCTTAAAGCACAATAGCAACATCTTAAGTTATAGAATACACTCTGTGTTTCTCTTTTTTCATTTCTGCTCTTAAAATGACACTGAATCTGAAGAGGAAAAGGACAAATCTCTATTACTGCCTCCTGTTTATTATCCATCAATAGAGTATATGTCAATTTGTCCCTTGTCTGAGTAAAATCTCTCAAGTCATCTTCAAAATCTTGAATCTCCACTTTGGCTTCCAACAAATCCAACAAAATAGTGTTTATTAGGTCACAACTCTTAGCTGAGCTAGGCACAAAAACCTTGGCACAAAGGAGATAAAATTTCTTCAGATGAAGTGGATAACATATGCTTCAAAATGTAGATTTACTCAATATCAATTTAAACTATTTTTATTATTTTATTTAATATTTTTAAATTTTATTAAAATGTTTTCATGTCTGTGTGTGAGCTCAGCATGATCACAGGAGAGAGAATATTGAATTTAGGAAATAAGCTCTGCTATTCACTTACTGTCACTGCCATTCACAGTCACTTTTTTGACTTGGTCTCAGTTCCCTCATTTAGAAACCGAGGGGATTGGACTAGAAGAAGGGACAAATTCCTGTGGATTTTTAGTATAGTTGTTTGTTCTGAGAGCTAATATGGAAGTTTAGTCTTATAATTTTTTTTAAATTTCATATAAGGGAGTATCCAGCATAACAATATATGGAGTTCACTTGCCCTTAGGACAAGGAAGATATAGGTTTATGCTTCCTTTAAATATCTCTAAAAATGGTTCTGACATGTATTTTATTTTTATGAATTCATCTTCCAAATCTGCAATGTGTTCATAACTTCTAATCTGAAGATCCTTTGAAAGTGATGTAACCAGGGCCAGACACAACTGTAGGTTGAGAAGGCCACCTGTATGTCATCATGTTAAAGTGCTGTAAGAATAAAGATTCTTCTACCTACCCTGAAACTTTATAATATTGGAAATATCAGGAATTAGGGTTTAGCTTAATGCTTTGATTTCCATAAAATGCAATAGCTATGAGATGGACAATGCTAAATAACTTTGAATTCCCTTTTGTTTTCATGAAGATCTGTTCTTTGATTTCCTCCCAGTTCCTCAATTCCATGTCCTCTATTTTGCCTACAATTCACTTTCTTCCTGGTTTGTAGTTTCCATGCTCAGGTATGTGAATGTTGCCCTCATGAACATGCTAGACTCCCTATGTTCTACTGTTGTGCCAATGTTTAATCCCCTATCTTTCCAACTTTCTCCATTCCTGCTCCCAGCTTATAGACATAACAGAAGAAAGTAATGGAAGTGTGGAGACCTGCACCATTATTATGTCAAGCAATTTTATTTCTTCTTAGCCCTTGCTTCTGCTCAATAATCCTTTGATTCATCTCATTGATTCCCTTGATTGTACTTCACAGTGATGATTCCAATCCCACCTTTGCTCCATAATTCTCTGATGATCACTTTACTTTCCTGATACAACTGAGGCAGTCAGTGAAGGCTATCTTAATTTTTCTCCTCTTTACCACAAAAGAATAATCTCTGTTATCCTATTTCCTTCCAAAGCCAGAGGAAGAGCTCTTCCTTTTCCAAAGCTACACAGGGTGCTTTCATTCCCATTTCTCCTCTCTTCTCTTAGACTTTGCCTTCTTATTGGATTTCTTTCTAGCATATTAAATCCTGAACTTTCTAAATATTACTCACAATTCCCATGCCACCCCTTCTAGAATGCAAAGCTGGGTTCAGAAAACCTGAATTTGATATTACTGCCTTTCCCCATCATCCTGGTTCTCACCTTCCTTTTTACTTTCAATTCTCTCAAATCTCTGATCAATACTTTATATCCTAATTCATTCAGCCTTCTGAAATCAAGATCCTGCTCTTACTACTTTACATAACCTACATTCTGAAGGGTCACCAACAGTCTTATTGTAGCTAAATCCATTGGCCATTTCTTATTCCTTCCCTGAGAGCTCCTTTTTCTCATCTCTTTCTGTTTACATTGGTAAATATTAAATGAGTTATATATAGGCAATAAATGCCTTAGTTATTTATAAGAGTGACATAGGCATAAGATGTGGAATTCTATTTGCATTTGTGGCCCCTACCCAAAAAATCAGTAACCTCCCTTAATAAAGACTTTGAAACTGGAGACTGAAATACCACTCGCCACTCCCTCCTTCTTTAAATTCCTCTAATATACCTTAGACTCTCAAAGTCTCATATCTGGATTATTTATCCCTTTGCCTCTAACTTCCTCTCTTTCCTTCCTTTTACCCTCCTATCCTGTATACCATTGACAGAGTAATCATCCTTTGTCTTGTACCTTTTTATTACCATGGTTTAGAATTTGCATTCATATTTGAAAAAAGATGTATCACTTCCCCTTTATGAAGCTTTTTGATGCATAAAACAATTAGAGATGTCACAAAGAGATGTCCCTTATGGAACAGAACTTTTTTTACAAGGCAATAATATTATAATAGAGAAAGGGCATGTGCTTGGGATCTGGATATATCCTCGATTCAAATTTCATATCTGGTACATAATACACTCATTAACATTAACTTACTAATGTATATCTTTTCACTCAAATGAAATTAAATTTCTTGAGAGTAAGAACTGTGTCTGCTACTTCCACAAATCTGAAAATTTAGTAGGTAGCTACTAAATACTAAACAGTTGACTTATGTTGTTGGTACAATAAGAGAGAGTGAAGCCAAAATTTGAGGAAGGCAATGACATGAAGTAATTGTTCTCATAGGTTCCCTGGCATTTCCTGTTCCTGGTGGCTCTAAATAGACAGTTTATTTAAGTTTATTTAACAGAGAATATTTCACATTAGAGTAGTTAATCTTGAGATTATCCATATTTAGTCATGGTAATTCAGCAGCTCAGTGCAAGTACCAGAGAATGAAATGAGCACCTGGATAGGATCTTAACTTTACAGGGATTGTAGGGCTGAAATGCTTTGAAAATTTCTCACACACTTCCCTTCATATATCCATGCTGTTCCATGATGCAGTGCTAGTGGAAAGAGTATTATTTCTGGAATCAAAAGTCCTAAGTTCAAATCTTACTTCTGATAAAACCAGTGAGGTCTTGGCCAAGTAATTTCTCTGGGTTTTGGTTTCCTTATCTGAAAAATGGAAGTGTTAGACTAGTTGGCTTTTGATATCCTGTCCAGCTTTGAAGTGAGAATTCAATGAAATATGATTCAATGAGATCCTCAAGATTTTATGCCCAGAGAAAAAGCCTAAAGGAAATTAGCTGTAATGATCTTATACCATAAGGCCACCAAAAGTTTTATATGTTATACTATAAGCTATTCTTGTCCATTTCAGGCATTATAGTATGGCCCCTTTCTACAAAAAGTCACTGAACTATATGATGAAAAATAACTAAATAGATGACTTTATAATTAGTCTTCAACTTATGAGTTTTATTTACATGACTTTATTATATTATCATCTCATCCCTCTCTTAACTAAAATCTAATTATTATACTTAAATAGGGAATGGGAATGATCAAAGTACCTTAAAATTCAAGTCAAAGCACTACAAATTGGGTCAAGCTGAAAAGGTTTTCCAATATTATTGTACAAGGGCCTGAATGGAGAAATTATGAATAGCCATTGCTTTAGTACTTTTTTCCCAAAACAACTCTCAAAGAACATCTACTTAGTTGATGAGTAATATCAACCTACCTTGGAAGAGAAAATATGTACACTATTGAAAATATAAATAAATTTTCCCCTTTTATAATCCTATATATTTTGTTTTTATTAATTAATATCATTAGATTAAGAGGGGTTCATAGACTTCACTAGACTATCAAAGTGGTCCATGACATGAGTAAGACTCAGAATGCTTAGACTATATCATTTTCTAGGCTCCCTTTAACCATAAATCCTAGTCAATCAACTTGGCCTCTATATTTTGGTACTTCCCTTCAGGTGAACTTGTTCCTATGCCCACATTATTCAGCTAGGTTGTAGACATTTAATTAGTTGTTTTTTTTTTTTTTTGGCTATTCATCATAAATTTGGTTAGACCACTTAACCTTGCAGATATTTTTTTTTGCCCAATCTTCTAGAACTGGGAACCTTTGAAAAGTGATTTCTAAAATTTTTTTCATCCTTCCTACTACTTCCAAGGTTTTGGAAATAGAAGATTGTCTGGATGGCTTTCCTATTTTTTTGGAAATCATCCACTCTTCTCCAGTACTTTCCAATAAACCATTATCTCAACGGGAATATATATTTCAGAGATGCCAGTTAGGCAGAGCTAGACTAGAGCTAGGAGCTCAGGAGACTGATTATTACATTTTCAGCTTGAGCATTTACACCTCCGAAATCAGCAATCACTAAAAATCAAGACTTGATTCATTGTTTTCTTGATTGTCTAGACTTAAGAAAGTGTTAATAATGCATATTCAACTTAGCATCATGTGTGCATGATTTTTTTTCTCCCAGAGAGTTTGATCTTTAAACATTTATCAGCTCATCCCTGTTTTTCTCTATAAATACAGATCTTAAGATGAGCAGGAGTGCAATAGAAGGCCCAGAGAATGAAGTATCACCAACCTGGAGGTCTGGTGACTGTGATTTTAAGGCTTGTGAATGGCGTTATATCCACTAGCTCATTGGAGCCTAACAACATGCCTTTTCCAAAGATCCTTAATGAATAGATTTCAAAAGTTATCCTCCTCTCAGCGAGTCTAGATGACTTTATGGCTAAGGAGTCAGGCCTGGCAATAGGAAATTTTGAGTTTAAAACTGGCCTCAGACACTTCTTAGCTACATGACCCTGGGCAAGTCAATTTGACTCCAGTTTCCTAGCCCTTACCACTCTTCTTCCTAACAACTGGTTCCAACAATTCTAAGAAAGAAAGTAAGGGTTTTTTTTTTCAAACCTATTTAGCACATCTTCTCATGCCAATGAAGAAATCCTTTCTAAACAAATTGTCTTCCAGCTTCCAGTCAAATAGTTCTACTAGCCAGGTACTTAATACAATTTTAAATCATTTTGATTAATTCCATGAATTTCTAAAAAATTCTAAAAGTAAATATATCCCTCTGGTGAACTGAGGACTTTTTAATTGTTGAGTTGTTTTGATTCATATCCATTAGGAGTTTTTCTTGGCAAAGAAATTAGAATAGTTTACCAGTTCCTTCTTCTGGTCATTTGGTAGTTGAGGAAATTGAAGGGAATAGGGGTTGAGTGGATTGCCCAGGGTCCCAGGGCCAGTAAATATCTAAGACTAGATTTGAACTTACAAAGATGAATTTTCCTGACTCCAGGTCTGGCATTCAATCCACTGTACCACTTGGCTGCCCATAATAATGGTACAATTGTTTTAATCATAGACCTTACACCTCTTCTGTATGTCTTATAAAATGCAGTTAAAAGAACCTAGAACTTGTCTATGTTTCTTGGAATATAAGATCCTAGAATATCATCCTTCCAGCTGAACCCCAACATGACACACATTCAGTTTGGTCCTCAGTAACCCAAGTCCTTGTGTTCCCTCCCACCTATATTCTTCCTTCTAAGAGAGGAACATAGAGTAACTGCCTAGGTGCTCTCTTTTCTCATAAGAAAGAATCTTGCATGCTTTCTGCTTTTCTGAAGAGTGAGCAGTACAAATAATTTGGTTCCTCCCCATCCTCTCATCTATTATCTCCATTTCTACATCTTCCTTCACCCCACTATTTGGCAACTCCCCCATAACAGGGGCTGTGCTGCCAAAAATCAAACTGCATGTGACAGATTGAAGGCACAAGCACGCAAAAAATAAAAATAAAAAAGACTGTCTCAAGAGGCACAATTAAAACACATGCATGTACATGCAAAGAAATAAATGATTTCCTTGTACCTCCCCCTTCCTCTTCAACAAGTAACAAGACAGGAGAAAATGCCTCTCTGCTAGAGTGCCTCTAAAATTGGCAATTAATATGCATTCTGCTTTGACCTGTCTACAATTTCTTTCTTTCTAAATGTTTAAATATACATTCAGCTTTGCTCCTATCAGGGAGAACCTCTTGGTCCTTTTGACACTCCCAGCTTCAGATATGCACAGGGGGCTCTTCTCTAAATGAAAAGGTTGTCTCTGTGTACACTTGCCCATATGGGTATAGCCTTAGGTAACTATAAAAATGGAAAGCTTCATGAACTTGGTTGATTAGGTGTGAGCCCCAAGTATCAATCCTGTTACCTGTTAATTCCTCATCTCTTCAGTGTATTTGGTGTGTGTGTGTGTGTGTGTGTGTGTGTGTGTGTGTGTGAGAAGGATAAAAAATGGAAAACTACAATTTTACAGCATACCTTTCTCTTGTTCTTATTTGCTGTTCAGAGGCTGAGCTTAAACAGAAAGTTTCAGTGTCATCTTTGCAGAGAGAGATTCTACCTAAGGGAAGAAAGACTCTGAGGCAGAACTGCCAACTTCTTTTGTCTGCTATTTGAGAGTCAGAGCCTGGGGAATCACTTTTCCTCTCAAAAGTTGACAATAGGAACACTGCCATCCAGGGATCCTTCTCCTCTTACTCTGACAGTAATAGCTGAGTAGTGATGTCAAGGAAAGAGTTGGGGGAGGATGAGATGTGGGCTCAGTAAAGAGAGGTGATAGTCTAGGCAGCCTCATTTGGGAGACACCTTCACCTTATGTGGAAGAAAGACATCTGGAGGATAAAAGGGACCTTTAGGACTTTCTGGATGCCTCCACTGTCTTATCCATTACTGAGGACACATCAAAAATGTGCCCATCTGATTTAAAAGTTTATTTATCAATAAACATGTATTAAGAGCCTAGCCCACTGTATTCAAGATGCTGACTTTGCACTAGAGATAGAAGAAGGAGATGACAGCTAAGTCCATGTTATATATCCACATCCTCAAAGGAGCTTGTAATGAAGAGATGAGATACGTAAAGAATTCATAATTTTGTGTGTAGAAGAGTTAAGTCCTGTAAGAGAAGCACAAAGTGCTGTGAGAATTCAGAGCAAGAAATGGGAAGGTATGGCTAAGAGAATGAAGGAATCTATAATGCAGAAATACTTAACAGTATTTTGTGTCCTGGGCCCCTTTGGTATTCTGGTGAAGCCTTGGATCTCTCTGCAGAAGAATGTTTTAAATGCATAAAATAAAACACAGAAGTTCAAAAAGGAAGCCAATGATATTGAAATAGTTATCAAAATAATTAAAAAATACATAGAGGCCATGTTAAGGACCTCTATGTTGTTTGGTGTTATTCCTTACCCTCATGCCCTTCTATAACTGGTGATATTTATTGCCCACCTATTAGTTCCAGGAATATAATAAATCTATAGAAAGGAGAAATATGAAGTTTTAAAAAACACAACTTTTACCTTCTCTCTTATCAATACTGCTTACTGGTTCTAAGGGAGAAGAGCAGAATGGACTGCACCATGGGAGTTAAATGACTTGCCCAGGGTCATGCATCTAGGAGTATCTCAAGTTATATTGGAACCCAGGAACTTCCATCTCTAAACCTAACTCTCAATCCACTGACCCACCTAGCTGCTCCCAATGTGAGGATTTTTGAGCTGAAATGACTCAACATTAATCTAGCCTCTCCATTGGTTCTATTTTGGCTTTGAGTTCTAGTTCCAATAGTGGAGCTCTATCAAAGTAAGTTACTTAATGACCAACTTCTTTGCATGTAACAACTCTTTTTGGAACTAAAGCATTCCTACTAAACCTTAGATCTTGTGGCTAGGATCTTATGAATTACTGTCAGATCTTCCTATTGTTTGTGGCTAGATGCTTATAGACACAGAGTTCTTAATCTGGGGTTTGTTAACTAGTTTACACTTATTTTATAATTGCATGTCAATTTATTTCCATTGTATTTATATGTGTTTTTTTGTGCATAAAAAAAACTGAGGAGTCCATAGAGTTTATCCAATTGGCAATTGGAACCCATATTAGAACAAAAGGCCTGGTTAATGGAGTCACAAGAACATAAGACAATTCTGAGTTATTCCTGCAATCCCTATTGTGTTAGTAAAATATGGCTTCTTTTCTTCCTGTTTTAAAGGGACTGTTTTCGTTTTAAAGTCACCAGTAACCACTACATCTAATACCTTTTTCTCATTCTTTCTCTTCTTTGACCTTTCTAGACACTGTTCAGTCTTGCTTTCTTAAAACATTCCTTTGACTTCTAAAAGACACTGACCTCTCCTAGTTCTCCTTTTACCTCTCAGACAACGTGTACCTTCTTTGATGACCCTTCTTCCTTTTTCTTCATGCTAAAAGAAATATTGGTCATATGCTCTGTATCAGCTGTAAAATTTCCTAAGGAACTTAACTCTTTGACAAAGTCTGCACTTTTGCCATTGATCCCACATTTGATATTGTTTGAATGATGACACCTGAGCTACACAGATTTACTCTTGACCTTAAAAGGGGAGCTTTGTAGGGAGAACAAGAAACTTGAGAGAAATGCAAAAAAGAGAGGGGGCACACACAAGGTGCCTGTGCATCCAGGTGGCCTTTAGAGAGAGCTACAAGGAGAAACTTTGGAAGAGGAGGAGGAGCTGGGCCAGGCTGATCTGTGAAAGCCAGAACAGAGGAGCAGTTAGGCTCAGAGCCATGATGCAGAAAAAGGGCAGATCCTCTTGACTAAAAAGATTCATATGCACTTCATAAGGTTCAGATGAGGGGGACTGCTTGGTAATTCTATAAGCAATAAGATTATATAGATGGGTAGAATCCACTGGACATTTGTTATTGTTGTTTGTTTTGCTTTAACTCTCTAGAAACTGAGTCATTTATCCTTGTGTTCCTGAGTGCCACCTTGGATCACATAGAACATTACCTATCTCTGAAGATTGATAAAAACAAGATAAGGTCAGAAAAATGAAGTGAGGAAGATGGTTGTTGAAGAAGATGATTTCTCATTGGCCTTGGCCTTGGTAAAATAAGAGGAGAGATAATTTACTATCAGTGGGGTATTAGAGGTTATAGGATAATGGAAAATATTTGGGATGGCCACTGAAGATTCAGTGGGGAGTCAAGAGAAGAATAAAGGACTGTGAGAATATAGATAATATAAGAGGAAAATTTGTAATGTATCTAATAAAAATGGTTTTATTATGTTGTCTAATAGTGATTAGCTTGAGGATTAGAGCAGATGGTCAGGACATTGACAATATATCTTTAGAGAAGGATAGTTGGGTATATATAAAATATTAGAGGATGCTTAAGCCCTATTGAACTAGCCATTTGGGATCTAGGCTTGAAAGCAGAATAGACTGGTAAATAAAGCCAGAAGGGGAATGATTGATGGGAAAAGTAAGATTGAAGGACAAAAATCTTGATATCAGATTAAAGAAAAATGAGAATGTGGGAGAGGGAAGATACTGGACAAAGAAGTTTAGATATTGAGATGTTGGAGATAGGAGAGTTCTGAGGATGGATGAAGTCCTAAGGGTGTCCAGAGAATAGAAATGGAAAATTCTATCTGGTAGTATCCAGTTTTAACTAACTATAATTGTTAACTTAATGATACAGTAAGTTGTACATATGTACTAAAGGAGTAACACTCAATTGGATGACGCATTATATAGAGTGTGTGGTCTGGAATCAGGAAGACTCCATCTTCCTGAGTTCAAATTTGGTCTCAGACTCTCACTAACTGTATGACCTGTGTAGGACAGGTTTTCTCCTCTGTAAAATGATCTGGTGAATGAAATGATCAATCACTCCAGTATTTTTTTCCCTAAATGGGATCACAAAGAGTAGGACAAGCCTGAATATGACTCAGCAACAACTGAAAGAGTAAAAATACTATCAGTATCCTCAGTTCTGTATTTATTAGAGCAGAATTCCAGGCCATTTCTGCCTGATCCTGATTGCCTAGAGTTTAAAGCAATAGTTCCTCCAAATTCAAGGCCATTGCCTTGATTTACTATAGTCTAGAAATTATTCTACTGTCCAAGAGAAGCAAAAATAATCGATAGTCTGGGATCTCCTAGTTTTGTATCAGAAACATAAAAAAAAACAAAACTATTGCAATACTTATCTGCAAGTTTATTCTCTTTTAGGGGTTAAAAGGGGTATTAGTAGGCAAAGAATTAAGAAAAGGAATTGGATTTATTCTATCATTTTAGCATACCTGTATTCATTTCTATGTTAATATAGCCTAGCCTTATGCCTTTGGGAAACACACCCACGAATTCTTCTAGATCCTGGTTTCTGGTACATTCAGTCCTTCCTGTGATTCCTCCACTAATTTACTCCCTCTTAAATACACCTTTACTGATTTGCATTGCTAATGAGAATAATGAGATCTCTGGATTCAGCACTTTCCTCCTCTGTATCTTTATAATCACATATTATTACAATAATGAGAGCATCATGCTCAGTTGCTTACTGTAGTGTTCTAATGAGGTCAAGGTTAAAGGTTCAGTTCTTTACAAGCTACTTAGCATCTCATAGAGAATTTCTATTTCATGACTACAGATTTGCACCCTTAACTCAAAGCTTTACAACTGAATTAAAGGAGGGCTGGGTAGGAAAGTGGATGAATCATTGTGAAACTGTCATCATTCTAGACAAAGATAACTCAGCAGATCTTACAAGTGAGGGCTAATATGACCTTATTTTGTTTCTTTTTTTCATAAGGATAACAAATACCTGTGAGATCTTAATGGAGCTATGGAACTGTTGTTAAGAGTCCCTGAAAAGTACTTTGACTGTCAGGATTGAATATGGGATCTCTATCCTAATCCCATGGAGTAAATTAGGCTATTGTATACATGCTTTTTATTAAATTCTTGTACTATTAATAATAATATTAGTATTACTATCATACCATTGCTTTGAAATCTTGAATTCTTTTAAAGTATCTTTAAGGTAGAAACTAATAGGAAATTTAGAAAGAGAAATGAATTGGAAACGTGGACTAAGAAAATTTAATTAGAGAACAAAGTATAATTTTGGAAGAATAGCATAACCAAAGTTGGCCCAAACCTAATCTCAGAAGAACAAAGTGAGGTTATATTGATAGAGAGAAATTGAAATATGGAAGTTTCCTAATATCTGAGAGGGATAATAAACATAAAAAACACTACAAAATGAATTGAATGATTTACTAATAGGATCAGAAACTGGAAAATGTGTTGGAAATTCTTATCCCCCAATTCCTTCTGATTTATTTTTAAACTGGGGAATCAGGAAAGGCCTCACATGGTGAGGAGTGTATGAGTTTTACCTTGAAGAATATTATATATTCTGAGAGATTGAGAGGAGAAGAAAGGAGTGTATGTTAGGCAGGGGGATAGTCAATGTGAATGAAAGAGTAGTCCATCCAGTACATTAATTGGACTCTGAAGCACTTTTATAGGAAACTCTACCTCACGCGTAATAGAGAGCTTGTGTAAAGATATAGAGACAGAAAATGCAAAGTCTTGTTCATGTTGGACAGTTGAAAATAGTAGGAATTGTGGATTTCAATTACCTGAACATATGCTAATACACTACAGCTTGCTTTCTTCCTTTATATCTTCTTTCCTTCCTTTCTTTTTCTTTCTTTCTTTCTTTTTCTTTCTGTGTTTCTTTGTTCCTTCCTTCCTTCTTTCCTTCCTTCCTTCTTTCCTTCTTTCCTTCCTTCCTTCCTCCCTCCCTTTCTCTTTCTTTCTTTCTTTCTTTCTTTCTTTCTTTCTTTCTTTCTTTCTTTCTTTCTTTCTTTCTTTCTTTCTCTCTCTACCTTTCTTTCTTCTTTCTTTCTTTCTTTCTTTCTTTCTTTCTTTCTTTCTTTCTTTCTTTCTTTTTTCTTTCTTTCTTTCTTTCTTTCTTTCTTTCTTTCTTTCTTTCTTTCTTTCTTTCTTTCTTTCTACCTTTCTACCTTTCTACCTTTCTTTCTCTCTTCCTCTCTTTCTTTCTCTCTTCCTCTCTTTCTTTCTTTCTTCCTCTCTTTCTTTCTTTCTTTCTTTCTTTCTTTCTTTCTTTCTTTCTTTCTTTCTTTCTTTCTTTCTGTCTTTCTTTCTTTCTACCTTTCTACCTTTCTTTCTTTCTCTCTTCCTCTCTTTCTTTCTTTCTTTCTTTCTTTCTTTCTTTCTTTCTTTCTTTCTTTCTTTCTTTCTTTCTTTCTTTCTTTCTTTCTTTCTTTCTTTCTTTCTCTCTTCCTCTCTTTTTTTCTTTCTTTCTCTCTTCCCAAAATGCAGCATAGTTGAAATATTAAATCCATTGGAAGTGCTTAAGAGATTAGCTAATTGTAATTTGAGAAGGAATAGAAACCCTGATCCCAAGGGAATAAGAGATAAAGAATTCAGAAGGAATGAGATAAAAATCTCAGAAAAAAACAATAGGGGCTTTTATATTCCCATTTTTCAATAGGGTAGATGGTGTCTATATGCCATAGGACCTTGTCCAAGTAAAAATGATTAGGATGCAGAGAGGGTCTTGGGGAGAAACACTATTAGGCAGTTTGGCTTGGGAAATCATGAGATCAGATATTCTTAGCCATAAGGGACCTTAAATGTCCATGAGTCCAACATTTCAGATGAGGAAAGAAGGGTTCAGAAAGGTTAAAATGGCTTGATAATGATCATTAAGGCATTGTGTCAGAAGCAGGATTTACATCAGTCTTTTTGATTCTAAATCCATTACTCAATTAATGACACACACACACACAGGCTGGGCATGGATGGGAGTACTCAAATGAAAAAGAAAGTAGATAGAAGTCATGAAAGTACTGACCATGAAGTCAGGAAGATGAATCTTCATGAGTTCAAATCTGGCCTCAGATACTAACTTTGTGATCCAGGGCAAGTCATTCAACCCCTTTGCCTCAATTTCTTCATATGTAAAATGATCTGGAGAAGGAAATGACAAACCACTCCAATAACGTTGCCAAGAAAACCCCAAAGGAATCATAATGAAAAACTGAAGAACAACTCAAGGGGAAACAGTGCCAAAGGGTCAGAAGCAGAAAGATGCAGAAATATTGTTTTAAAAATATTTTTGTGAAATTTATGGATATGAAAACATAAATGACAGAAAAAGAAGGCTGGATCTGAGATTGTGAATTTCTACTACATGTAGTTCAAGAGGGATAGTTTTTTGTTTTAAATGAAAAAAATTATAAAATTTTAGAATACAACTTATAAAATTGTACATGATACTACAAAGACTTCCTTAATTATTTCTGTTGTTTTCAGAACTTCTTTCTCCTCTCTTGTATTTATTCTACCAACAAACCCTTAATACTGACTTTAATTAAACCTAATTAGAAACAGCAATTTAAAAAAATCAGCCTATGTGATGTATTTGGTATAGGGCATGGAAAGGGGGAAAGGGTATAGAAATTTTTGTTAGAGTAGAACTCAGTCATTTGGGTAGAGACTGGAATAATGCATCTTCCTGGGATCTTTTCCAGAGAAGCAGAGAGTCCACTAAATTGAATAGCCCATAACTGACGTCAGTGTGGATCTAGGGAGCTTTTAAGTACTTAAATGCTTCAAGTGTGGAGGACTAGGGCATAACACAAAATAGTGAAGAATAGCATCTTGTGGAACCTGCATGTCAATTATGGGCATATTTACTGCTTTATCTTAAAATAGAATAGACAGGTAGAGAAAGAAGTTGAGGTTTCAAGGGACACTACAAGGATCCTTGCCTGAGGCCTCACAAGGGAGGGCAGGATTAGTATTCACATATACAAAAGGAAAAGAGCTTGCCAGTTTAGGAATGAGATAGCTGTGCCATTTAAATAGGGTTGTATATGGTGGCTACTCAGCTTAGACTGGTTGGTTCTTCCTATGCTCTAGGTACCATGCTGTGGCCTCTCCTTACCAGGTGGCTTCTGGCTATGATTGGATTAGTGCCGCCATTGGACTCCATCCCCAGGCAATAATACCTTGAATCTCAGAACATCTAGCACTCAATTTGTTGTCTTTTGCTTTTTCTCTTAAAAAAACCCTTCTATTATCATAACAGGATAAATCCATTAACCACTACAGAGGAATAACCAAATGCAGTCACTCATAGTAAGAACCATAATAATAATATTAAAAAAACAATAATGAATAATATTTATACAGAGCTTACCATATGGCAAGCACTGTGCTAAAATAATTAGGATGACAATTGATTGTTACAAAAAAACATGGGAGGTGGGTGCTATTATTTTTATTCCCATTTTATAGATGAGAAAACTGAAGTCATAACTTGCTTAGAGGAACATTGATTTGAGATCTTCTAATTCAAATGCCGTTTCTTTACAGATAAGGAAACTGAGGCCCAAGGAAATGAACCTTCCTTAAGCATCCCCAGGGCACACCTCTTAGAGCCATATCTCTCCCCTTTTTTAAACTCTCAGATTTATTCCTTTTTACTAAATTTCCTCCTGATTCAAAACTAACCTAATTTTAAAAAAAATGGAAATTCGCCCTTCAGGGTAGATGAAACAACTTACTTGGTAGCTACTGGCAATTCTGTAATGACTCCTTCCTAAGGAATAGTCAATGAACACTGAAGAGATATATTTAACTAAAATGGTGGGTTGGTCCATGGCAAACACATTGACTCTGCTTTCAGGGGCACCAGGTTCAGATCCTGCCTCTGGTACTTCCTAAATATACTAGTTGGGACAATTCACTTAACTTCTCTGGGTTTCAGATTCCTCATCTGTTAAATAAGGAGATTGGACTAGATATTTTCTGAGGTCCTTTCCAGATCTAGAGATCTGCAAGTCAACTTGATAGGTGATAGGTAAGAGGGTCAAAAATGACCCTATGACCTAGCATCCTATCTTTATTCTGAATAGTATGCCTTAATTAGCTTCTCTAATTATATATTTTCCCACATATTAGCTCTCAGGCTAAATTCATTCCCTAGAATCTATAGGCTTCTGACTATAAATCTGAGTGAACCTAGTCTAGTAGGTAGAAGGAAGAAAGGAAGGAAGGAGGGAGGGAAAAAGCGAAGGGAGAAAAGAAAGAAAGAAAAAAAACAATTTTTAAGTATTTATTAGATTCCAGAGATTGTGGTAAGTGCTTTATGAATATTTTTTCAATTGATGGATAAAACCCTGGGAAATAGTTATAGTTATTATTACCCTCATTTTTCTAATGAGCCAAATAGAATTTAAGTGGCTTGCCCAGGGTCACCTAATTAATAAATGTCTGAGGTCATTTTTGAATTAAAGTCTTCTTGACTAAGGATAGTAAACACTCTTTGTAGATCTCTGTCTCTGTTTCTCTCTCTGTCTGTATTTTACATTCTCTGTCTCTGTCCATCTCTTGTTTCTATCTCTGTCTTTCTCTCTGTCTTTCACCCTCTTTCTCCTCCCACCCATCCTTGGTGCAGTAGTGGAGAAAGAGAAAGACTTGGAAATTTCTGCTTTCTCTTAGTCACCTTAGAGAGATTTCCCCTCCCTAGATTCTCAAAGATCTTTTCTCTTTAAACTCTTCTGTCTCATCTTTCGAAAATAATATAACATCATAGGTTCACATGTTTATTTCATCTAAGGGAGTCTGGGAAGAATAGTAGTCTTTTTGATAAGTGTTGAGATTGCAGCTAAAGTTTGGGGTCTTGGTTCTTCCATTGTCTAGCTGTGTGGTTCTGGGAAAGTCATTTCAACTCTCTGTTACTTGGTTTTCTCATCCATAAAATAGGGAGAATGCTACCTATTACATCTACCCAAAGGTAGGATTATGAAGATGGCATGGGATTTACCACCAAGGACAGCAACAACAAACTAACCCTGTCATTTTATTTAAGGAAGTCAGTGGTTTACAGAGTAGGGGTCAAAGCAATCTCTCCACATTTCTAGTCTTCAATAGAACCATACCTACCGTTACCCTTTAATATTTCTTCCCTTCATTCTCCCTCAAGCCCAGCCCTCCCCCCATCTTATCCCCTCTGATAGAGACCCTTCCAGGCAAGTATAACTTAACTACTATGGGAACACCCAGAGAAGGAAGCTCTCTCTTGCAATCCATTCTCCGCACAGTTCCAAAGTGATTTTCATAAAATGCATCTCTCGCCATGCTAGCCTCCTATTCTGGAGCCTACAATGGCTCCAAATTGAGTCTACCTTTACGTGTTATTTTATCTTCAGTTCATCCTTTATTTTTTTCTATTTTTGTTTGATTCCTATTGTGTATACTGGAGATAAGCATGCAGTCTTCAGGGGAAGGGGGCTGATGGGATGCAGGAGATTAATAGTGAAAGAAATACCCTTCCTCAAAAGCTGAGAGAATTGTGTGGGGTCCAGGGAGACAGTATGTATCTGAAGCCGAAACTGAAGCCTGATGATGGAGACAGTCCTCATTTCACTATGCCATGCTTTCTTTCAATAGGGTAAAACATTGAAAAAATGTAAAAGCATCATCCAATTATACTACCCACATCCAAAGATACAGTGTCTTTTTTTAAGTTGATTTTCATAAAACTCCCAACTTCTGCCTTAGCATTGATATTGAGTATTGGTTCTAAGGCAGAAGAGTGGTAAGAGCTAAGCAATTAGGATTGGGTGACTTGCCCACATACCTTGTCACATAGTTAGTAAGGGTCTGAAGTCAAATTTGAACCCAGGACCTCCAATCTCCAGGTCTGGCTCTCTATCCAAGGAAATACCTAGCTGCCCCAAGATATATTTTCAGTTTTTTTTTCTATATCTTTTTGGTGGGGACAGCTAGGTATCTTAGTGGACAGAGTTCTGGGCCTGAGTTGAAATATGGCCTCAGACACTTACTAGCTGTTTGACCCTGGGTAAGTAACTTAACTGTGCTTGCCTCAGTTTCCTCATCTGTCAAATGAGCTGGAGAAGGAAATGGCACATGATTTTGATTATCTTTGCCAAAAAAAACCCAAATGGGGTCCGAAAGAATCAGACAGGAGTTGAAATGACACAATAATAGCCACTTTTGGTTGGTCTCTACAGATCAAACATGAAAATTTTTTTAAAAATACAGAAAAGATTATCACTAATCTAGGCAGGCTCTCTTCTGTCCCAGCTGTGACCAAGAGAATGAACTTGTCAGCTGTAGAAATTCAGCTTTGACTCTAGAATGGATTAAAGCTAACTGGGTCATAAGAACATGGAAAGTGAAGTGGGATAATCTTTATCTCCCAGGGAAATTGTGATGGAAAAATAAGACCACATAGAGAGACAGTGTCATAGCTGTTGAAATAATCTCCTTAATGTATAGGACTATCCACGTCACTTTTGTGCTGAAGAACTTCTGATGGCTCCCTATTGCTCGTAGGATAAAATACTGACTCTGCATCCTGACACTGGGCGTAATGTGGCTCAGACCTGCCTCTCGAGCCTTCTTTCACATTGATCCCTTTTGTTTGTTCTACAGTCCCTGGACAAATAAAACTGCTTGTCCTGTTGGTTTTATCTCATCTTTTTTAGCATCTGAGCAGTTTGTTCTCTATGCCTGAAATATAATTCCCTTTTCATCACTGCCTCTTTAAATCGATCTCCTGGAAACCCAGATTCCTTCTTGCTAAAAGTGGTCTTTTCTCCTCAAATACTCTTCAAATATTTATTTCCTCTGGGTCATTGCTCTTATTACATTGTATGTATGTGTTGATTCAGTCATTTTTAGTTGTGTCTGATTCATTGTGAAGCCATTGAGGATTTTTTCTGGCAAGATACTAGAGTGGTTTGCCATTTCCTTCTCCAGCTCATTCAACAGATGAGGAAACTGAGGCAAGCAGGGTGAAGTGACTTGCTCAAGGCCACAGAACTAGTAAGGACCTGAAGACAAATTTTAACTCAGAAAATGAGTTTTCTTGACTCTAGGCCTGGCACTCT
Organism: Monodelphis domestica; assembly: GCF_027887165.1. Classification (NCBI taxonomy): domain Eukaryota; kingdom Metazoa; phylum Chordata; class Mammalia; order Didelphimorphia; family Didelphidae; genus Monodelphis; species Monodelphis domestica. The sequence goes on from NC_077230.1 coordinate 79,898,598, forward strand.
ATCCAATAGGCAACTTCCTGTCAAATTTATTGTGCCTTCTGCCCCATTCCACTACCAAGTTTGTAAACTTGTAGAGGCCAGGAGGCCTTTTCACATCTATATCTTCAGAGGTAATATGGTGCTCTGCACACAGTAGACATCTGACACTTCTTAAATTAGACTGTGTTTGACAGGGGAAAATGATAAAAATATAACTTTTATTCTGGGGAATTTGCATTCATATTGTATCCCTGTACATAGGCATGGGTACATTCCACGTCTTCACAGCAGAGCCAATTAGGAGGAATAGTGGATAAAGTACTGGACCCAGAGTCAGAAGACTCAAAGTCAAATCCAGACATTTCCTAACTGTGTGATCATAGCCAAGTCATCCAATTACTTTTTGGATCAGTTTCTTTATCTACACTATGAGAATACTTATAACCCCTACATCCTGTTGATGGTGTGAAGATGAAATAATATTTTTAAAGTACTTAACATTGTCCTGGTAAATAGTAAAATCCTGCTAAATGCCTGTTTTTTTCCTTCCCCCATTTTTTTTACACAAGGAATTAATGCTTTCTAATTTCAACTTTGTGCCACTTACAAATATACCTTCTTCAGAATTTCATATGGTTGAAACCATCAGGCAAGTTGCCATGACATGTCACATTTAACCTACCATCTTGGCACCATTTATTAGCAAACAAGGAAGAGAGCACCTGCTTTGGAAGCTAGCATTCCTGAGGAAAGCCTGTATGGGAAATGTGCCTCCTGGGCTAAATATCCTCTCTAACACATGCAATGTGAACATCTAAAGTAAGAACCCTGAGCAGCCAGCCCTACTTTCTCTTTCTCCTTTCAGTGATACAGGGAATTCCCAATGAGGAAGCTCCTTCCCTGCTTTGAAGCCAGATTATTTTATAGATGAGAAACTGAGGCAAACAGGGGAAAGTGACTCTCTCAAGGTCATAAAGCTAGTGTCTGAAGTCAGATTCGAACTCAGAAAGATGAGACTGCTGCCTCGGACCCTGAGATGTCCAGAGACATTTTTCAGGGTCCCTCAACCAGTATGAATCAGAGGCAGGAAATGAAGCCACACCATTGTGATTCCAAGACCAGGCTTTCTATCCTGGAGGCTGAGATGCCTCTTGTCACTGTGTTAAAGGAGAGAAGCAAATAGACCCACACATCATTGCTCTATTTATGTCTTCCATATCCAGTATAGCCATTAAAGTTACACACATGAATTAAACAAGGTAGCTTCACAAGTGGTCATGGACCAAGTTTTCCCTTGTGTGTTTGCCGTCCTTTATAAACGATGGTTTTATATGATTTCTTTACAAAAATATGCAAGCAAATCAATCGAAGATATGAATTGTGTACAAGTGTTAAAATTGAGGGGTTTTCCATGCAAAAACTACATAATAAATCAACATCTCTGCATCACCCACATATAATTTTCATACATATTAGTGTCTGTCCCTCTGATGAATCAATATTCATTAAGCACCTACTAAGTGCCAGACACTGTGTTAAATATTATGGATACAAGTGAAAAGGAAATGATAACCTAGGCTGTCTTAGAGATTATAATATTATATAAAATTATAATATAATGTATGTTGTCTACAACATACAAAATGAATCTAAAAATAGAGTGGTTTGCCATTTCCTTCCCCAGCTCATTCAACATTCCTTCCAGCAGGAAGGAAGTGCTAGTCACAAGACCCAACTGCCACTCCCAGTTGGCCCCTTCCCCCACAAACTGTCATTCTAATTTCCTTTCCACAAGTGGAAGGGTTGGAGAAGTCATGATAAAAAAGTTCAATGAAGTCTAGAATCAATTAAACTGGTAGGAAAGTGGGAGAAGACTGTGCTGAGCCCGTTGCTTAAATGTGGGTCCTGGAGATTAAAAATGTGTTCTTCTTTCTGAGGTTGTAATCAGAGGGTCAAAAGGAAGTCATGGAATGGGAGTATCCAAGCTGATAAATGGAGGACAATATAATTTTCCAGTGTTGAGTTTCCTGGGGAAGGAAGATTTGATGGAGAAGGACCACATGAATTTCTGTTCATTACCCATACACACAAACATAGTTCACTATCGACATCCATTCCTGGGTTGTGTGTGTATGGCAGGAGGATATGATTTTGTGCATGCACATCCATATGCAAGACATCCACACAGGGAGAGCCCATTCTTCTTTTAAGAGAGACCCATATCTTCCTGCAGCTTCTCATTTTAGAGGGTCACCTGGGGCCATTGGGAGGTCAAGTGACATTCCTGGGATCCATGTTCAGATTGTGCCAGGAATGAGAATTAAGCATAGATCTTTCTGTCTAGAAGCTGGTCTTCTATCCCCACACCAGGCTTCACGACTATGGATAGTGGGGACATTTTCAGCACTCCTCAGTCATGGGAGTTAGTCCGTTGTACATATCTGCCCAATACTTCATAGTCACCTATTCCCGGGGGGTTTCTGCTTCTTTGCTCACATAGCCTTCTGCTTCTTAAGTATTTCCACTTTCCACAAATTCACAATTAATACTAATCCTGATCCTGAAAATAAGCTGCAAACCCAATCGTCTTAAAAAGGCTGTTCATTAATGAGGAGATTTACTCTAAGTTTTTTTTTTCTCACTCTCCCTTCTTTCCTTTCATTTTGTGAAAAATTGCAAAACAGCTTTGCCTAGTGAGAGTCCTACTATGACTGTTTATGCATGAGGACATTTTGGCACCTAATTAGTGTGGAAATACAAGGAAAAGTAGAGCCTAATCACTCCTCTCATTCATATGCTCTTCACTCACTCATTCTGAAATCACATCGTAATGTAATACCGACACACATTCGCTTACATCTACTCTAATTCAACGCCCCACCACCTTTTTTGTCTTCTCACCCTCTTTATACACACCTATAAAGAATATGGATAGAGCACTGTCCGGGCTTCACACTAATTTACAATCTTCTTTAAATACACATAAGCAAACACCATCCATCAGTCTCCCCCACAAGTCTGTCCCGCTCACCCTCCCCTGTCCTTAGGACCTCATTCCCCTTCTTCACACATGCATGAGCCTGATTTGACACCAACAGGGGTGTGATTGCCTCTGTGACTCTAGCAGGCAACTCCTCTTCTTGATCCCAGTGAGGGGAGAATCAGAGACATGAATGCTATTTGAGGACAGGGTGGACTTACAATCAGCATGCTGTTTCCAATTGCATCTTGAGCAGGCTAATGGAGTTTTGTAATGGTGATAAAAACCAAAAGGAAAGAAGAGAAGGCAGAGTGGGGTGGGGAATGAGGGATAGGGGAGAGCCAAATGGGGAGAGAGGGAAATAAAGGGAGAGATAGATAGAGAAATAGGGAGAGACAGAGAAAGACAGAGATACTGTGAGAGGCAGAGACACAGACAGAAAGAAGCATGGACAGACAGAGGGAGAGATACAAAAAAGACAGAGACAGATGAAGAGATATAAAGAGAGGAAGTGAGAAAGAGAGACAGAAGAATAGACAGACAAATTAAAGATCTGAATGGGGGGGGGGGGGAAGAGAGATAAATAGACAGAGAAAGAACCAGAAGCAGAGACAGACAGGAGAGGAAGGGTGGAAAGCAGTTGTGGGGAGGAAGGATGGAAAGGAATTGGAGAGAGAAAAAAAAGTGATACAGATACTGACAGAAACAAAGACTTGCAGATAGAAACAGAGAGATGGACAGAGGGAAACAGAGACAGAGGGAGAGAGACAGAGACAGACAAAAAGGGAGAGAGGGAGAACAAGAGACAGACATAGAGACAGAAAGAGGAACAGAGGGAGACAGAGGCAAAGGGAGAGAGAGACAGAGACAGTCAGAGAGATAGAAACTCAGAGAGAGACAGAGGCAGAGAGAGAGAAAGGGAGAGACAGAGACAGAGCAGGAAGTCATTATTGTGGGCTACAATCTGTAGGTAAAAAATTATGTTTGGTGAAGTACCTGTCTGCTTGTTCTCTGCCTTGCTCTTTTTTTAAAAGGTAAAAAGCAACACCAGATTTAAATTATGGAATTTTCCAGTTATGGAACAGTGGCCTGACCCAAATGATGCTTACTTCCTCTCTAAATGACCCTTTTTAAGCCTACCAAATTCATGACAATCCTTGATGCACCCTTCCAACCCTGTCTGCCTGACTGAATAGAGGAGCAGAATGACTAGTAGTCATTCTACTACCATTCTACTGTCAAGTGGTGATAAGGCTGCTCAAACTCTGAATAGGAAAAAGGAAGCAGCTGCCATTCACTGACATTCAGTTTCACAGAGCAAGTAACCTAGCTGACATTTACCCAGCATTCTGTGGTTTGCAAGAGGTATGGCATATAAAATCTCATTTGATCCTCATAGCAACCTTTTGAGATGGAAAGGTATTATTGGGTCCATATTACAAATGACAAAGACAAGGACCCAAAAGGTTAAAATACTTACCCAGGGTCATGCTAATATGAAAGGTAGGATTCAAAACTGTCTCTTGTGAATCCAAGCCCATTGTTCTTTCCCCTATCCAACACTGTCATTCTATATCATAATATACTTTTATTCATTACTTTTCTTCATTTCGTTGGTCCATTTCTTTTATTTTTCTTTCTCTTCTGCCTTCTAAGCCAATTATTTTATAATTGTTGATTCTTCCTATATAGGACATAGACTACCAGACAAGGGAATGATTGCCCTGTTCTCTGCAATGTATATGAACTATTTTATTTTTATATATGTGAACAATTTTAGATAAAAGTTAAGCTTCCTGTGACAACAATGCCCATAAAATAGGAGGTAGTGAAAATTATTTATATTTTTCTTATGTTTCTTACTTTTTTTCCAAAGTATTTGACCTCTTTTCCCAACATAGTAAAAATGCCATTATCTAGAAAACAAGGACTATGGTCCACCTGAGGTCAAAATGAAAAACTATGACACATGGACCTTATGTATCACTTAAACAACTAGGAGTCTTGTGTTTTTAGGAGGAACTTGTAGGATATCATGTGGTTTCATGCCCTCTCTCCCTGATCTTCTGGAGATGACAGCATCCTTCAGTGTGACATTTACGGATCTTTATTAGAACCGGGTACCACTGAGGAGTATGATCAAAATGGGCTCTCCTAGAATTTAACTGCAAAGTAGATTTCCTTCCTTACTTTTGGAAAGTGGGAAGACTTAGGGTTTTCTTTCTATATTTCCTCCATTTAGCCTTCAATTTATAAGGCATGACTTCTAAGGGTGTAGGGGCAGGATTATATATACCACCATCTGTGGCATATCATAGGTATGGAATAAATAATCTCAATCCCCTATAATAATGTGAAGTGAAGAATATATATTGACTCCTTCCTAACCTAGCTCTAGGCACCTGGATTATGACTTAATGTAGCAGATGAATACAATGTTGGGGTTGGATTGAGAAAGAATTGAGTTTGAACCTTTATCAGAATCTTACCAGCTCTATGAAATTTGGCATGTCACTTATCCTTTCTCACCCTGTTTCCTCATCTATAAAGTGAGAATAATAGCACTTACTTAAAGGATTGTTGTGAGAATCAAATGAGACAACACATTTCAAGTGCTTTGAAAACCTTCCAGAAGTATACAAACAGGACATAATATTATTTTAATATTCATCTCTTATGGAATTAAATGTCAAGCTTTCAAGTTTCACTAAAGAACTTGAAAAAGGCAGAAAGACAGTTAAATCTTAGCCGCAAGACCTTAAAGGATGTAGTAGTTGGTCCATTGTTCATCATAGCTTACCTCGTATATATGTTGAGGTACCAACATAAGAAAAACCAGAAAGATAATGCACATATGCCTAAAAGCAAATATTTCCCAAAGTGCTTTGCAGCACATTGCTAGGAATGCATCTAGGGTTAAACAAAACAAAATAAAGAAGCAATTTAATCCATTATTTAAAAGTTAAAAAAGCTTCTTCTGGAAATGATATTTTAATTACAAACCAACAAAGTACAAAAAAAGAAACATCACCCTAAGCAACATTCTCCCCTTGATACCACCCCTACCTGCAGTACAACATTGTCTCTTTAGAGTAAATCCCCAGGGGAGTGAGGGGGGAAGAATGGCAAATGGCCTTGAGGTCTTTATTAACCAATAGCTGGAAAGGAAAGAAACAGAAATGCTAACCAATTCTAAATCCCTTGTGGCTATTCACTTACTAAGTTTCCCTGCATCAAAGACAGAGCTAAAAATCATAGGGAGCACAAAGCATTTTCTAAGCTATCAGTTTAGAGAAGTAAAGAACCACATAGGGTGTATGTTCATTTTAGGAAAAAATTCATTATGGCCAATGGTCATCACAGGCAGACACAGGCTCATTTACTCTGTGCCATTACTTCAGCTCATTGAGTACAGGACTTGGTTTCTAGAGCCCAACGAAAGTGATGCTGCTTTGTGTTTATATAGTGTTTGGCATCCAGTGAATTAAAATCTGTTCTATTAAATGTTTCTCCCAATAACCTTGGAAAATGGGCTTCATTTGAAAGATGAAGAGAGTAAGGTAAGAGGCCAAGAGATGACTTTCACAAGGTCATTTTGACAATTGGAATTAGAACTCAAGTCATAGAAATCATTTATTGTCAAGAATAATGCCTGTCATTCCTGTTATGGGTGAGCCTGAGATTGAGGCTGGAGGATCATTTGAGTTTTGGAGTTTTGAATTTAATTGAAGGGGGGGGGGTAAAGTCAACAAAAATATGGAAATTCTCTCCCCCTTCACAGGAACAAAAAGCTAATAGGTTGCCAGAATAAAGGTAAACTGAACCAACTTGGAAGATGAAAGCAAGTATTAGCTTCCATTCTACTCAGTAATAGGATTTGGGATCTCAATTTGTCTGGCTAGACAAGGGAGGGAGACTCAGTTAAAAAAAAAAAGTGTTATTCCCCACCTATCACCCAGAAGATCTTTTTTTTTTTCCCCTCTCTGGGTACAATTTTACTCTGATTCTGCAATTAGGCATCAGAGTAAAAGAGCCCAAAGGAAAGAGAAAAAATGTAGAAAGAAAACAAAAGAGAAAGGCAAAGAGGTCAGAAAATGTTATGAGAGAAGACAGTTACTATTTTCTTTAATTTAATTAAATATATTTCTGGAAAACCTACTATATGGAATGTGTGACAGGGGACATAAATATAAATAAGAACTAATCTCTGTCCTATTGGAGATGAAATATACCCAGATAAGCTAGGTAAGATAGACTACAGGAGAGAATTGGTTGTTGCAGAAAGCGAATAAAATTATTTCTCTCAGGGCCAAAAGAAGAAAAGATGAGCAGCATCTTTAAAAGAAAGTAATTCTTAAAATAAAATTTTTTTTTTTCACAAAAGAAAACATGACAAATGTGAGGGATTCTGAAAAACATGGGATGACTTATGGTTACTGATACAGAGTCAAGAAAGCAAAACCTGGCAAATAATATTCACAATAAGTACAATTATGCCAATGAAGACAATCCTAAAAAGGCAGAATTCAGATTATGTGAAATGTATAATATTCACTCCTGAGAGACTTGATCTTGAACATTTTTTATATTTGAAAGGAGGTAGCAGAATTCTATATGTTAGGGTAGAAAGGACCTCCAAGATTGTCTAATCCAACTCCCCCATTTTATGGACGAAAAAGCTGAAATTCATGGAAGTTAATTTAATTGATCAAAGTCACATAGGTAACAAGTATCAGATTCAGAATTTTAACACAGATCCTCTGACTTCAGTCAGTGTAAGGTGGTAGACTGAAGGTTATATATTATGGCAATGGCCATCATCATATCCGTTTAATTTTGCTACCTCCTTTTCTTTGTTATAAAATAGGGTTCTCTTTGAACATAACCATATAATTCTTGGACTATACTATGATAATGGAAGTATTGGATTTAAAGAAAATTGTTCCATGACTTTCAGACTGGCATTATTTATGAATATGTATGTATGTTTATATATAATCTATTTATCAATGTATCTTTTTAATATTCTTATCTAACCAAGTAACTATCACTGGAAGCAGTGTAAGTGTTCAACAATAGGTCATTTTCAGAAAATCACTTGAAGGAGAAATTTTGTTGTAGATAAAGATGGTACAAAGCTTAGAGCTGTTGTTGGATGCTTTTTGCTTTGTCAGTTTCTAATCCAAATATGATGTTTCAAGAATAGGGAAATGTTTAAATAAGTTGAGGTATGTTAATGAAATAAAATGCTCTCTATCATTCACAGCAAAATGCCATAATTATGAAGAGGAAAAGAAAATATGGAAATACTTTAATAAATTAATGAAATTTTATTTAAAAAAGCAAAAGTCAAAGAACACAAAATATAATCACATAAAAGGAAAATCAGTATACTTAATAGGTAAATCATGAATTGTGCTGAGGTTTAGATTCATGAATGAAAAGTTAGAATATCTTGTGGGATAAATCTCATTCATTTAGATTTAAACAATGATAATGAAAGTTTAATGGATTGTATTAATATTCAAGGGAAATTATCAATTCTTCATAGGAAGATTTTAAGAGATAAGGTCTTATGGGATATTAATTTGGAAGTTACAATGATATAAAAAATAAAAAGTGTCAATAAAGCTTAAAAGAAAAGAAAAGAAGAGACATTTCTCTCTTTGTGTTCTGAGCAAGGACATCTAAGAATAGCAAACTTGTCTATGAGCAAGCAATTGGGACCAAGAACTGCAACCTTTGCTCAGAAAAGGATTGATTTCTGGAACCAATTTTATCATTCCTGGTTTTAAAGATTCAGTTCACTTATTTTCTTTAATTGGCAAATCTTTCTCAACCACAAGGAACAGGACTACATAGACTTATGTCTCTGTCATTAGTATCTGTTTTAAAGCACTTCCACACTCCACATTTCCTTGGCAGTGTGTAATGTTTTGGAATAATGTATAGGTGAAATTAAAATTACTCTCTGAGAAACTCTATCTCAAGCCAATTTTCTTCACTCCCTATAAGACAGAGGAAAATCCAGACACAAAGGAGAAAAATATGGTGTTTACAAAAAATGTAAAATAACTACGGAAGAGAAGTCTAATTCTCACTCTTCCTATTTCCCAACTATTTCTGGTGTAGATGATATTTCTCTTAATGTCCAAAAATATCTCAGTTCAAAAAAGTAAAGATTTAAAAAACCCCTGTGATCATCCTCTTATATAAGCCAGTCATATTAAAAGACTGAAAGATAAAATTTGTCTCAGGATCTCTTGCCCTCAGCATCTTAACTCAATCCTTATCCATTTATTGATCATCAAGCATGTGAAATACACAACCTAAGCCCCCATGCAGGCTGACCTAATTTGGAAGGAGATGATTTAGAATTATCACCATTGGGGATGGAGCTGGGGGATGTGTTTTGATGACAACATTTTTTTCTTTCATAAGCTATAATCAGTGCTTACTGGATCAATACATAGTCAAAAATCTCAAACCTAGTGAGAAAATGGTTCTTAAGGACTTCTCACAGGACTGGTACAAGCATTTTGTTCAAAATGACATGGGGACAGCCTGATAGAGAAGTTACTTAATTTAATTTCAGAGGGAGCTACTATATCTGAGAAAATATATTAAGCCTTGAAGTGATACCAAAGAAGAAAAAAAATCCTACCCATAAGTAGCTTAGAGTCTAGTCAGAATGCATAGAAGTACTTGGCCAGGAATTCTCTATGTCTGTGAAATCATAGGTCAGTCAATCAATCATCTAATCATTATTAGATGACTACTATGTGCTGGCATTGTGGCATTGTGTTAAACATTGGTTCACTGCCAAAAGGGATTTAGTACAGGGCTCCTACTGAACTACATACTATATTACTTCAGGTCAGTTCCTCCCCTTCAATTTAAATTCCTAAAGCAGTGCCTCCGACAACAAGAAGTTAAGGGACTTAGCCAAGTGTCACACAACCCATACATAGCAAAGAAGAGAGACATGAATTTAGGTCTCTTTGGTTGTGAGGTTAATTCTTAATCCACTCCACCATGTTTCCTCAATATATATGTGCATGTATACTTATATTTATACAATGTGTGACAGAGGCTGGCACATAAGAAAAGTGCCAGGCTGAAGAGTGTATGGAACTGATCACTGTGATGGAGGAGGGGCCCCAGGAGGAGGGAATCTTGGAGGAGCAGAAGATTCTGGCTGGGAGAGGAGTTGATCTCTCAGTCTGGAGAAGCCAAAGAGAGAAGGTGGAATAAGATTTTCTCCTCAGAAAATCTTACTTTTTCCTGCTTGTGACTGGAAATCTTACTTTTTCCTGCTTGTGACTGGAAATCTTTCTCTCCAACACTGTCCAATTGAAAGGCCCCAGAGAAGAGATACTTGAGAAAAGGCATTTTGAATCTTTGTCAGACTTTACCTAACCTCCTGTTGCTCTGGGTCTGAAGGGTGGCCAAGGGGACAAACCCAGGGTCAGCCAACTTGACTCTCTCAGGGGGTTCAGGATGCCAAAGCCTGAGTTCCCCTCAAACTTGAGTAGGGAGGGAAAAGGGTTTTAAAATAGAGACAGGGACTCCCTTTTCCCACTTTCCTTTTCCATTCTTTCCCTGGCAGTTATTCCTTTGAATTACACTGATTAAGTTGACATTAAAATAGTTATCTTTTCCCCAAACTGTGAATCAAGTGTGAGTGGAAAAATCAAGGGGAGACCCTTTAGTCTCTATTAGTGGAGGGGGCACAAGAGGGACAAGAGCAAATCTGGGAGAACAGTCATTGCTAAAGAGGGAAGGCAGAAAGGGGGAAATCTTCAAACTCCTTCTCCTCTCTCTGAACCAATCCTAAACATCAGCTGTCACTCCTGAACCCTGCTTTGAGAAGGGAGGTCTCCTCTCTTTTCCTCTCTCTCTCTCTCTCTATTCTGAAAGACTGAACCCCTCAACTTCAAAGGGGATAGAGAATGTATATAGCCTATACTATACTAAATAGCAGAGAATTGAAAAAAAAGGGAAAAAATCAATGAAAGTACTAACCTAGAATGAGTCTTGAGCTATTCTTTGATAGAAGCAAAAGTTTTATCTTGGTAGAAAATGAGAGATGTTGAGAGGGAAGCGGGAGACATGGGGAGAGACAGACAGACAGACAGACAAAGACAGAGAGAGAGACAGAGAGTGAGACAGAGATAGAAAGAGAGAAATAGACAGAGAGGGAGACATACATACAGAGAGAGAGAGAAATAGAGAGAGAGAGAGAGAGAGAGAGAGAGAGAGAGAGAGAGAGAGAGAGAGAGAGAGAGAGAGAGAGAGAGATGCACATTAGAAGTAAAGGAAGGAGGATTCACATAGATAAAAATACAGAAGCAGACAGGAATGGGAACATAAATATGAACATACTACCCAAGGATGAGAGGCCAAGCTAGGGGTGCTAAGGTTGTGTTGGTGAAATAGACAATATATGAAGTCTCCAATTCAAAGATTCAGCATTTGAGTTTGAACTCGGGCTATAAATAAAGGGCATATTTTTAAACAGAAAAGTGGCATGATAACATGACTTTAAGAAGTTAATCTGACAAATGGGCTGCTGGCAAGATTAGTTGGAACCTACAGCAATCATATAGTTGGGAAGTGACTTGGGGAAATGAAGCAAGAAGGGAAGATTTTCCCCTATTTTCATTTAGTTTCCTAACAGTCAGAAGCTCCATTTCTGTTTTCCCTCTTAGACCTTCTGGGACAGCAGGGGTTTATGGAATCTTATCCTCTGGTCTCCAATGATGTTTTTTTGTTCTGGCCTTTATTACTTGGATGACCTTTTATCCCTGTATAGAACATTTCCAGGCCCCATTTCAGATAAGTGGCTGGTTTAAATTTAGTCTTCTTGGGGTAAGATCATCATATCTGGATTTAAGAAAGGTGAACTCTCCAAAGCTTAGATAAGCACTTTTGTTTTGAACAAATGTTCAAATCCTTTATGAAAGTGTTCTGTTAGACTTCAGAAAGGACTATAGGCCCGAGGAAAACAAACCTTCTAGGAATATCAGTTGTAGACTTTTGTAAGTGTAAAAAATTGCTGATATTTACTCTCTAAAACACTAATTTCATTTCTAATGTAATAATTTCTCAAAACGACTGGTGACTCAGTGGATAAAGAGTAAAGTCTAGAATCAGGAGTACCTGAGTTCAAATCTGGCCTCAAACACATTCTAGTTGTTGGAACCTCTATTCTCTAGATGTTAGAGATCATCTACTTTTATCGTTCAATATTTAGTATTAACTCTAAGATGGAGGGTAAGGATTAACAAAAAGCTATATAATTTTTTATTTAATTTTATTATATTTTCTGTTTTAGAAACTTTTTAAAAACTATAACATGAAATTGAAAATCTGTATGGTGAGAGATCATTTTGTGTTTCTTTAATTTAAATTTTTGGGTTTTTTTCTTTTATTGGTAGTCCTTTTAACATCACAATAATTTCATAATTTATCACTCGTTCCCATGACCTTTTTTTACAATGATGAAAAAACAATGTTGAGAAAAACTAACCAAGAAAGAGATTTTATAAGATAACAGTTACAACCTTCCACACCCATATTTACCCAACTCTCTACATAGGGGATTGCTAAAGAATACTCTTAACACTAGCTAAGAGTAGCAAAAGTTCTACTTTTTTTTAAAATTAGAATTAAGCCTATAGAACTTTTCATATTGAACACTTCTTTTGACCATGAAATACAAAATCAAGGAAGTGTTTGAGAAATAAAGCAATGTTGGAATAATGGAGTAAAGGAGTTGCTTGAATATTTTCAACTTCTCATTCTCAAAACTTGGTATAGGGAAGGGATTGGTTTGGTTTTAGGAGCAAAATTAAAGCTGTTTGAGCCAGTTCAACCCCCTTTTTATTGTGAAGTGCAGCTGTCCCAACCACAGAATCATGAGGTTATGTCATCACTTGATAGATATTCAGTCAAATGGAAATGACAATAAAGCCGCAGCTGAAAATAGCACTATCCAAATGGTGCATGAGATTACAGAGCTGGGACAAACTAGATTACATTATTCATTTATTATTTGTTAGATTTGCATTATGCCTCTCCTCTGAGGAGCCAGAGGTGCTGATAATAGTCTTGCTATCAGAGATCTCTGCTGGCTAGATAGAACTCGGTTGGCATGTGGGCTTTCTTTCTACACTGATGAACCAAGAGCCAACTCACCCTGGGTGAATGAGCCAAGGACAGAATAGCCAAAAATCTGCTGCCAGCCAGACCCACTCACAGCTAAGCCCTTGAGAGTCAGGTCAGGAGCCCTATAGCACTACCATAAGGGTCTGGGTTAGGGTATTTACCCAAGGTTCTTATTCCTGTGTTCATTCTAGGCTTCCATGCTAACCCTCCTTTCAATGATTCCAAGTAGTTACTGGAAAGCCTTTGCAGGACCAAATTACACTCCTCCTGACATGGTTCAGAATTCTCTTTGATTGGTGGGAAGTAAGAATAGAATTGATTTATTATATCCTGGGAGCTGGTCTAGAAGTTTCTCCTTACCCATGCAAGCTTTGAGTTTAAGACTGTAGCTGTCCTGACCCAAACCCCAGTACGTAGAGCTACCTCTGTCTTGGTATTTGAGGTACACATTTAAGGATCAGAGCAGGAGGATCACTGATCAACATTATCAAGAAGGAAAGTTAAGGCATACTTTTAAAGGAATTAATACAAATCACTCTCAAAACCTGTCATAAATATTCAGAATATTATGATGCTTATTTTACAAAGAGAAATCCAAAGCTCAGAGAATTCAGACACATAAAAAATCTTTAGAATGAAATATACTGATCTTTCTACTTTGTCATCCTCCCTTTCTCTCTCTCTTCCCCCTCTCATCTCTCTCTCCTTTCTTTCTCTCTCTGTCTGTCTGTCTGTCTGTCTGTCTATCTCTCTCTCTGTCAACCCCTCCTGAGAGTCTTCTGGTGTTTAAACAGATTTACAAGTCCAAGGACAAGAAGATTACTGCTGGAAGAAAAATCAGAACTCGACACATCCACAGTCCCCTCTCCCTTTTGTTTTGTTTTCTTACTTGCAGTGTGTAAGTGGAAGCTTCAGTACCTAGTCCAGTGAACTTTCCAGTGTCAAGAATTGTCCCGCCTATTTTTCTGCTTTCCACAAAATACTTCAAAGTATGCATTGGAACTATATCTAAGACTGACTTAAAATTTTGACCTGTGATATTAGAGTAGATTAGAAATACATTGATTCATTAAACATTTTTAAATATCTCATGATAGTTTTTAAAAATGATACAATAGTAAATAAGAGTATTTTGTTGCCCTCAAGGAGTTCAACATCTAGCGGGGATGTAGTAGTTGCATTTTGAGACAGAAAGACTTGAGTTTTAAAGCTGTGCAATTCTAAGAAACTTCTTTTAGTCAAGATTCCTTAGCTGTACAATGACGTAGTTAGAAGTGACTGATTCTAATATCCTTTTTTGGTTCTAACAGTATGATTTAATTCTCTTATTTATGTAAGAAATGAGTTCAAGCCTCAGACACATATGTAAGTAAAATATGGATAATATGGGTAATAATGGAATAATGGAACAGGATAGGTGCTTAAGATTATAAAGTGTTGTGATGTGAGGTCAGACAGAAAAAATCATTTCTAGATGAGGTGATCAGGGAAGGATTCAAGGAGGAGATATTTAAGCTGATCCTTGAAGGATGAGTAGGTTGTTCACAGTCAGAAATGGTAGTGAGAAGACACAAATCAAGACAATTCTATTCAAATATATTCAGTTTGAAACAAGAAAAAATATTTCCCTTCTATTTCCTTAGACGCATCAATATGTATGTTGCAGTGTATATTGCCCCGGGTCTGGAGTCAGGAAGACCTAAATTTGGCCTTTGACACTTAGTAGCTGTGTAACTGACAAGTAACATAACCTTGATCTGCCTCAGTTTCCTCAACTGGAAAATGAGAATAATAATGGCATCTATCTTCCAGAGTTGTGTGAAGATTAAATGAGATATGTGTCAAGGGCTTAGCAAAGTTTCTAGATTATATGAGTCGCTTAATTAAGTCTTCCTCTCTTCCTTCCTTCCTTCCTTCCTTCCTTCCTTCCTTCCTTCCTTCCTTCCTTCCTTCCTTCCTTCCTTCCTTCCTTCCTTCTCTATTTGCTCTTATATTCTCTATATAAAAGCATATAGAAAAAATACTAAGTCATACATTATTATGTTATCAGCAAATTATCATGTATGTATGAATGTCTTCCAAACTAGATTCTAAACTCCTCTGACACTCTCTTTACTCTCTCCTTCTAACAAGGTTACATTGAATGAATAAATGCAAATTACAGCTTGGCAGTGGAGGCCTAGCTGCTTCAGACTCTATACTTATTTAATCTTCCTTGCCCCCCCCCCCAAATCTTCCTTACTGCTGGCTAAAGATGGAGTACATTCAATATGCATCCCTTTTTTCTGGGGCTGGCAGGGAAAGAGCTTCAAACCACATCTAGGGCTAGAGGGCAGCAAAGCTGCACCTGTTACTGTAACAATGAATTGGCTCTAGCTGCTGCTGCTTGTCTCTCTCTGGCCCACTAGATCCTAATCTCCCTCTAGTGGTCTCTGCCCTGATAATTTGTTGGGGAGGGGGGAAGAAGGGGAGGCAGAGGGAGTATTTTACAGAAAGGTGAAATCATTCTGTGACAGGCCCTGCCTCAGTCGCAAATAAGACAATTGTTCTTTTGGCACAGCAAGTTTTAAAATTCATGCATTTTATTTTTATATTATATTCAATTTTCTATAGAACTTTTCTATTCCCAAACCAATCACATATATGTGGATTACATGGATTACAAGGATATATAGTTATGTGTATATATACATATATGAATTTAATGTATATACAGATATATATGTACAGGCTTTCACATATATACCTATATGTATATGTGTCTATCTATCATCCATCCATCTATCTATTAATCTATTCATCATTCTATCATCTACCTATCTATCTATTTATCTATCTCTCTGTTACAAATTCCAGCAGAGTTTTAAAATCACTGCTGTCACATGAGAAAAATCCCTCCACCTCATGAACCTTTTAGTCTAGGTGCTTCTAAGATTTCCATTCACATGAATGAACTTGATAAAAAAACTAATTGAACTGATGGGACTTACATCCCTCAACTTAGAAAAAAATCTATAATTATGGAAATCCAGTCTTTGCAGAACACCCCATTGGCTCTCAGAAAAGACAATTTCAGATCAATTTGTATCAGATTCAGGACCACTCTACCCTCCTTTTTAATCTTCTCCCCCTCCTTTTTGGTTATCTCTTTTCCTCTTTGATTTTTTTTCCTGGTGGCTCCCTTTTTCCTTTTATTATTTCTCTTCTCTTTCTTTTTTTTCACTAACTCCCTCTCAGCCTACCATTATTCTTTTTCTCAATTTTATTACAGGTGTCTTTCATCTACTTTCTTTCACTCCCTCTTCCTTGCCTGCTCTCCCCTGAGAGCTATGTAGGTGGCTTCATTAGATCACGATTCTATCAAGGGAAAACAGTAGGAGAAGGAGGGGCTACCTTACCCAATAACCAGGGTAAGAGATAACCCATTGTTACAGTATGTGATGAGTTCTGGCCTTTTCTTATAAATGCCTAAATAGAGTCTTAACAGCTCCATTACCTCTGAAAGCACAGAGATGCTGTTTGCTTTCAAAACAGCATAGCCTGGCTAAAAGCCCTGGCAACACAACAAAAGTCTCAATTGTTCTGTCCCTGTCCTCTTTCCCCCAATTCCTCACCCCCTGGAACACATACTTGTGAGCTGGGCAAGACACACACACACACACACACACACACACACACACACACACACCTGTGAAAGCTGGTGGTATAAAATAGAAGTTAAAGCCATAAGAATGGAAAAATACATATCAAACAGTCTTTTTCCAATCTGGTAGGATGTGATGCCCAGACTGGAACAGGTGGGGCAAAGAGATTTCACAGGTCTCATGCCACCTGCTTTTGACTTGCATGAGATGTGCTGTCACAAGAAAAACCTGGTCTGAGGGGAGGTGTCATTAAAATAGATATAATATCTTTCTTCCTTTTGTATGGTCAAGTTTATGTTTTTCCCTGCAACAGTCTTTTGGACACTTTTAGAAATAGTTACTATCTGTGACAAAAAGGTAATTAAACATTTGACTGTCTTTTTTTTTAATAGCATCCAAGACCAAGTTGCCTAGCTATCTTTATTCTTTATATTTACTTCTATCTGTCTTGCTGTCTTTGACTCTGTCTTGCTGTCTTTCTCCCCATCTTTCTTTTTCTGACTCTGTCTCTGTCTCCATATGTTTGTCTAATTTCCCATTGGTGTTTCTCTGTCTGTCTTTTTCATCTCTGTCTGTCTATCTATGATTTTCTGTATCTATCTGCCTGCAATTGACTCTTTTCTCCTTCCCTTCCCTCCCTTTCACTACCTTTCCTTTCCTTTCCTTTCCTTTCCTTTCCTTTCCTTTCCTTTCCTTTCCTTTCCTTTCCTTTCCTTTCCTTTCCTTTCCTTTCCTTTCCTTTCCTTTCCTTTCCTTTCCTTTCCTTTCCTTTCCTTTCCTTTCCTTTCCTTTCCTTCCCTTTCCTTCCCTTCCCTTCCCTTCCCTTCCCTTCCCTTCCCTTCCCTTTCCTTCCCTTTTCCTTTCCATTCCCATCCCTTCCCTTCTCTTCCTTCCCTTCCCTTCACTTCTGTTTTCTTTCCCTTCACTTCTGTTTTCTTTCCCTTCACTTCCCTTCCCTTCTTTTCCCTTCCCTTCCCTTCCTTTAATAAATATTCATATCTAACTCATCTATGATGAAGATGTGACATGTTCCATAGTATACTAAGTGTAGTGTTAATCTTAGAGTCCCTGAGATCAGGTGTGTTCAGATGAGCTGTTTCCCTAAGGTTAATCTTATCAAATCACACCAGGCCAGGCAGATGTTTCTAGTTAATCTCATTGGAATATGAAGGGATGACCCAATGTCTAACATAGTAGAGGTTTTCTTTTGGGATGAAATCAGGATAAAATATAGCTTAAGAGTCTTGTATCTATTTAAACAATCCTGCAGGCCACATTTCTTTGACCTCTAAGGTTACTACTTCTGGGAAATGCAATCTCACAGCATGTAGCTTTTGGTCATTTCCTCCATATATTTGTCAAATGTCTAACCATATAACTCACCTATTCAAGAAATTCCTGTGACTGCTATACCTTATGGGAAAAAATGCACATTATTCAACTTAGTATTTACAGCCTTTCACAAGATGACTCCTGACTACATATTCCAGACTTTATACATTTTGCACACTTCACACACTCTCTGTGCATCTGAATTCATCTTACTTACTGTTACCCCAAATCACAATTCATCTACTATATCTGTACCTTTTCAGTCAGTCCTTTCATACCTGGAAATTGCTGTCACCTCCCTTCTGTCTCTCAGTCTCCATTAAGGCTAAGCTCAAGTAGTAATTTATAGGGAAGACATTCCTGAACCTCCTAATTGTTAGTATCCATCCCCAAAATATTCCTAAATCATCTTATCTTTACACATCTATGCACAAAGCTGTATTTTATCTTAAAATACAAGCTCAGAGATGGTAAGGGTAAATTGTTTTTTTCAGTACCTAGGATAGCATTTTTTATCAGAGAAGGCACTGAATAAATGTTTGTTTCTTTCTGTAATTTGTTGATACTGCTGCTACTTTTAGTGTTTTGTTGCATTTATGGCTGTTTTATTAACTGACTCCCTGGAACATCAGTTTGGGAAACTGGGTATTTTTTGATGGGATTTCTTTCCAAACTTGGCTTTCTTCTTTGATTTTCTTTCTTCCCATACCACTTCCTCAAAAAGGTCAGGTGAATTTTAAGAGTATTTCCAAGATAACATTCCAGAAGTAAGTGCCTCTAGGCTCTCAGGGAGCAGATGGTAATGCCATGTTGGAGATAGACTAGGAGGGGGAGTTATAGTGAAGTCAATTAGGATTAATGCAACTAGCTGAGAATTAGTGCTGCTACTGTAGGTTTCTCTATTAGCAATGGGATAAAGAACACTGGAGAAAGAAAGAATGAGAGAAAAATCCTTTCCCAAGTCAATCAAGGCTAAAAGGTCCAATTCCCCTTCCTTCCTCTTTCTTGTCACTTTCTCCCCGTTCTTGTTTTATTTTCTCTTCTACCTAAATATTCTCTTGCTTTCAGTTTGAGGGAGCAGAAAGGCAGACCTAAGATATTAAGATACAAAGGAAAGCATTGGTTCAATGGGATTTTCTTGATCTATGTTAGTCTCCTGAATAATTTTGTGTAGTTCTTGACTTTGCAGGAACTGGTTGGGTACCTCTAAATAGATTTGACAGTTTTCTTTAAAAATCAAACCCCAGGGATTAGAATTTATAACTTTCTTTTATGACCAACTTAGTTTCTAGAGATAGACCCAACAGAGGATTTCCTATTAGTTAGAAATAAAGGTCATAGAGTTTCTTAAAAATCCTGTATTTTTGTTCAGTCTTAGGGATTGTGATGAAACTAAAAAAAAAAACCACCCCATTAATTATCTGCATAGTAATATTTTTGTTTCTCTGAAATCTGTTCCATCTTTTTTCCTATGCATTTCACTTTACTAAGATTTTTCTAAGGACAATATCTAGGTCTTCATCACACCTGCATGTGAATATTATTTGTTTCTGTTAAAGAATGCTAGAGCTGGAAGATACATTTGAGAACCTATAGCCCAATCTTCTCATTTGACAAATGGAACTCTGTCTCTGCCTATGAATATCTTCATGGACTGTCTTGACAACTTGTTGCTGTTGTTGTTTATGCTGTTCAATCATTTTCAGTTGTGTCTAGTTCTTCATGGCCCCATTTGGGGTTTTCCTGTCAAAGATACTGGAGCAGTTTGCCATGTCATTCTCCAGTTCATTTTGCAGATGATGAACTGAGGCAAATAAGGTTAAAAGATTTGCCAGATAACCCAGCTAGTAAATGTCTGAGGCCAGATTTGAACTCAGGAATAGGAGTTTTCCTGGCTCCAGGCATCCACTCTGCTGCCCCCAAATAAACTCTAGTGGTCCCCTATTGCCCCTAGAATCAAAGATAAATGACTGTTCATATAAAGCTTATCACAACCTGGCACCAGGGTTATCACCCATAACTCTCATTTAGTCATGCTATAGCCAAGTCAAATTGGCTTAACTGTGCCTACATGCAACAATCCATCCCCTAATATCTGGGGTTTTGCACTGGCTTTCCCCTATACTCTGCAATACATTCCTTTCTAATCTCAGCCTCTTGGAATGTCAAATTTCCTTCAGTGCTGACCTTAATTGCCACCTTAGTTTGATGTTTTCACAAACCCCTCAATGGGAGGGCCTGGTAGGGAAAAATCTCACATTTATATTTATATTTTAATAAGCTTAAAACTGCACTAAGACTTTTGGGACAGACTGTATTTTATAGACATTAATAAGTTATATATTACACATAGATTGTGTTTTATATATATACATATATACATACATATATATATATATATATATATATATATATATATATAGAGAGAGAGAGAGAGAGAGAGAGAGAGAGATGGTATATTGCCCCCATCACACCCTCATCTCCCCATCCCAAGATATGTTTCTCAAAGGCAATGAATTAGACTTCACTTCCAATTGTGTATCCATAGTATGACCCCTAAAGTTCGATTGGTCCCTTAGGTTCTAGAGATTGAAAAATGAAACAGTCTCTTCTTTCTAAAACTTAATAAATGCTTGTTAATTGATTTTATTTAAAATTCAGCAGCTGATAAGAAATGACTAGGCTATGTGGTTGATTCAAGAGATAACCCTCCAATTCTGATTGAAAAGATCAGAGATTGATAAAGACAAGATTTTGCTGGAGCCAGCTCCAACAGGGTACCAGAATCAATTATTAAGTTTTCACTGTGTGTGTTTATTCTTGGAAATTGGCAAACACTACAAATAAGGACTTGATATATCATTCTACTAATTGCCTAGCCTTAATAAACCAAAGGAGAACATGGTGATAATGCTGTAAAAAATTAAAAGTATATCATTCATCTATTTTTTTGGTAGAGCTGGTTATTAAACATTCACTAGCACACCACTGCTCTAGTGATTGCCCTCCATCCCTTATAAGAGAGACTAACACTCTGAGAAAGTGAATGTTTGATTTTTAAAATATTTTCTGATCTGAATATGAACTTTTGCTGAATTCAATAGCAAAGATTAAATGAGGAATTTCTGTTATTACTTCTTGAGTAAGAGATAGAGTTTCCCAGACTGCAGACTACTGTATACTTTAAAACATATAAATTTTAATATCGAATGCATATTTCTGTTTGACAATTGTCTGGACAAAGTTTAAAGCTAATTCAAGTGATGACTGCCTTTGTTCTAGTTTCTATCAGTCACTGTTTACTTTTTGCATTGTTTATCATTCTTCAATGAATACTTTTGCATGTCAATAGTTATCACAGTTGACAATGACTTTATTTAAATGTTTAACAGCTTGCAAAATACCTAAACATAACACTAATAATGACAATATTAGGTAGGTAGAAAAGAAACTCATTTTCTTCATGTAATAGATATTTTTATGACCATTCTCTAATTTTACATCATGTTCTTAAATACTGGAGAGCTCCTAGATTACCTTTCATTCCTCTCTAAACTTTCATTGATATCTCTAGACCTTATACACCTTCTATTCATCTTTGTTCAAAGCCCCCACACTTTTTTCTGCTCCTAAGTTTACTTTCTGTCATCTTAACCAGGTCTGTGGTAGTAGATCAAAATCCTTCTTGATCTTGGCTTTTCAGGAATTTGGTTTAAACTCTCCTAAAACTCAGCCCTTTTAATACTTTTTTAAAAATTCATTTGGGTCATGAAGGCTGCACATATATATGTATATATAAATATATACATATTTGTTTTATAGCATCCCTCATATACATTATATATGTAGATATACATTTGTATTTAATTTTTAAAAAGGAAATTGACTAAATCATATGATAAGACAGAGATTGACAGCCTGAGTGGTTCACTAATTATATTCTATCAAGGATCATTTATTAGCACTTGCTCTAAGCTGGACATTTTCCTAGGTGTTGGGATTAAAAAAAATGAAAGTCTTTGCCTTCAAAATTTTTACTTTCTATCAGAAGAATATCCTTGTGATGTCAGGAGAAAAATATTTTAGTATGTTTGATAGACTCCTTGTGGCAAACACATGGAGAACATGGACAATACTTGAATAAGATGAAAAAGCATGTATAAATTAAAATCTGCATCACTAGTGGCAACTTTGCAATTAGTGACTTCACAAGACCTTTAAGTATTTGAGGGTCATGAAATCCAAGCATGATTTTATAGCTCTAGCTGCATATGTTTTATCCTACTCTCTGCTACTTCTCCCTTCTTCTGTCTATGGATTTTTCTTTCATATTTAAATTAAATCTTTTAATCACTAATTTCTATTCTCTAGCAGGACTTCCTTGAAACTGTTTCTCATGATGAAATGCATACATTCCTGGAACTTATGCTTGGAAATAGTTTCTAAACAATCACAACAACATTGTTTTTTTCCATATATACAGTCAGTATAATGGAAGCAAGATTTTGTTCTTCTTTTTTAATGTGATACCCAACTATCATATTGCAAGTAATATTCAGGAAGCAAGTGCATGGCAAACATATACATATATAAGTGCTTTGACATCCACCACTCAGTTATTGAAATATCCAGCTCAAGAACCCATCTCCCTACAATAAATCCTCTCTTTTTACAATATACATAGAAAATAAATATCTCAAACTGTCCATTCAAGTACTCTCAGAGCTCAAAGAACCTTAGATGGGATTATCATCAAAGAATGCAACTATATATTAATTTTTTGAGTTGTTCCTTAGAGGAACAACTATCTTACCATTTACAGAAACAAATCACCCTCCTGCAAAATTCACTGGTTTTTTTGAGTGTGAAGAGAAATACAGGAACATTTGCAAACATGTTAAAACTACAGGGTAGTCCAATAAAGAGAGATACCCTGGAACATAAAACAGTCACTGATTCTCCATTGACAGCTTAGTTCCCTGGCCTGGGGCAACCAAGGTGATTAATAAGGGCATGGCAGGATAAAAGATAATGCAGGTGAAGGAAGGAGTCAGAATGCTCTTCAGTATTTTATCAGCTCCAACTCAGTTTCATTGAATGGATTAGAGTTGCTGATCAGGGAAGTTCAGCTATTAGCTGGAAGAAAAAAATACTAACCTCATGACACCTTCTCTGACTCCAAACGCCCATTTACATAACTCAAGAATACCCTAATGGATTTCTAAGATGCTTTCTAAACTGAGATCCACTTCAAGGCTAAAACTGACATGATAAATGTCAGCCCTGAAGGTAACAATTTCAGAACATTATCAGCAGCAAAGACAAGAGTTAAGAAGAGGCTGGATGACTACAGAGATTCAGGAGAGTCAGACTATACCCTTTTCTTTCTAGGGCAATAGGTCTTAGCAAGAACTGATGGCTGTTTGGGGCTAAACTCTCAATGGCTAAGCATAGTACTGGCCTCAAAGAAAGGAGTCTTTTGTACAATGGTCAACTTCCTCATCCAAAGAGGCAATCAAAAAAGAAGATAATTGGTGTGAACGTCAAGAAGAATTTGGAGCAGGAACAACAATGATGACAACAAAACAACCACATATAAACGCATTTCAACCATTTGGATAAAGTGTAGTAAATATAGACGAGGATGTTATTGGTGGGATTCCTTGTCTATTAGAGTCATTCAGTTTTGGAACAGAAAGGACCTAAGAAAACATCTTATTCAATAACTTAATTTTATAGCTAAGAAATCTGGAGGCCAGAAAGTTGACCTGACTTGTCTAAAATCTCACTACTCATTGGTGAATTATACCAAGTCCAAATGTTCTGACTTCTAGTCCAAAGCTTTTCCCACTGTGCCATGATATATTCAAAGAAAACTAACGAAGTGTTGGGCAGCAATTGAAAACATTGCTCTTACAAAACTATGATGTTTTCATACTTATAATACCATCCACAATTCCAGTCATTGAATCCCAAATAAAAACCTAGGGCACAGGAAGAAGTTTGAGAGATTAACATGATCAAAAGGAGGATAATAATCAATTCAGTGGAGAAAGTTATAATTTCTCAGTTGAAAAGTAATACAATTTATATATACAATACAAAAAGATAATATTGAAAGATAATACAGTTAATGCCTACAAAATCAACAAAGGCATAATAAGACTTGTGTAGTCTTAGTAGTCTTGAACTAAGCATTACTTTGTGAAATTTAAAAGTCGTCAGTTTAGGATAAATACAAAGTAGGATTCAATTAGTAATTTATTGAAGCCATTTTCTTCCTTAATGAGCAACTACCCAAATGTTCTTCCTTTTCCTTAATAACCACTTATGATCTCTCTTCCATCAATTTCAAAAGATGGCATTACCTAAAATTTGAATGGAGTGGGGGAAAATTTAGTTGAATTCATGGGAGGAAGCAATTTTTAGGGAGCCTAGAGTTTGACTCAAAATCAAGAAGACTGTGCTCAAGTTCTATCTTTTACACATGCTAGTTATCTGACTCCTGACAAATCACTTAATCTCTCAGGGTAGGACTCGAAGTTGCAGAGTCAAATATTGATCTGCAATGTGACAGTTTTTTCATTGGGAGTTTTCTGTATCAATGAGGTGGCAGGTCTTTTCTAAAGATGGATAGATAGACCAATGGATAAACAAATGGATAGATAGTTGGATTTACAGCTAGAGAGATAGCCAGATGGATAGACAGACAAGCAGAAAGATTGAGAGAGAGATAAATAGAGAGATAGAGATAGGGACATAGATAGATAGATAGATAGATAGATAGATAGATAGATAGATAGATAGATAGATCCAACAATTTATTAAGGGAAATTAGAAGAGTATGAAAGGATAAAAATTCTAATTTTTATTAAGATTAAAAATTCATGTTCCAAATATCTAACATGTGATGATTACCCTAGTTAAGTTTGGAAAAGTTCATTACCACAAGATTGGTGATTAAGTGATTAAAAAATATATACTACACTATCTCATGATGATTTGTACTAATAAGAGTGAATGGTCACACACATGCAAATTATATATTATGAACTTTTCAACATGGAAATCATATAATTGTTATTATCATTATTATTGCTATTGTTCAGGTGTTTTGGTCATATTCTTTGTGACTCCATTTGGGGCTTTCTTGGCAAAGATACCAGAGTTTTTTGCTATTTCCTTCTCCAACTCATTTTACAGATGAGGAAATTGAAACAAGTAGGGCTTATGTGACTTGCCTTGGGTCACATAGCTGATAGTGTTTGTAGCCAGATTTGAACTCAAGAAGATGAGTCTCACTCCAGACATAGTATTCTATCCATTGTATCACTTAGTTGCCCCTGAAATATTGGAATACTTAACATTTTTATAGTACTTTTTATACTTTTTATAGTAACATTTTATAGTACTTTTATAGTACTAAAGTTTTTATATATATTTACTTAATTTAACCCTTACAGTAATCTGGTTAGTCTTTCTCTAATGAAATTATTACCCCAAAGTCACATAGCTAGTCAATGGCATGGGTTGAACTTAAACTCAGATCTTATGATCCTTTTTTTGCCACACTGGCCTACCTTAATGGAATGCCTTGTAAACCTCTATTTTAGAAATAAAAGACAAGCAGAAATGCCATCTCTCCTGACACTGTTTCTTTACTTCCTCTACTACAAAATTTTGTCTGAAAATAAAGCAATATAGACACCCACAGCCCAGGAAGAATCCTGGTGTCCAATTCCAGAATATTCTAAATGTAGTTCTTATTGTACAGTTTGTCTGTAATTAGATCTAATGACACTTACAGTATAACAACATATAGTAAATTTTTGTATATATGTTTTGCCTTTTGATAGGAGTTGATTTAATTCTTACTCTGATATTACCAATCAGAAGGGATCTAGACAGCTGGTTGAATGAGTCATTCTAAGTCTTCAGAGAGACAAGCATAAGATTCATTCCTTCTTTGCTTATGGGGATATATTAATGAAACTTCAATCCTGCTCTCACTGTCCCCTATGGCCCTGATACATTTGTAGAGAGAGCAGGTTTACATAGCAGAAAGGCTTCCACCAATATCATTAAACCTGCTCTTATTTATCTTCTCACACTTGGAATATGTTGGGGAGGGACCAAGGGAAAAGAAAATAAAAAGACATTTCATTTATTTCATTGTAAAAATAAAATTAGCTTATAGTTGTGCCCTTGTGTTTGTCATTCACAATTCTGAGTCTAGCTCCTAATAGGGAAAAAGGCAGTCCTACATATAGGCCAACATGTCCAGAGGCATTTGTTTATTGTCTCTGAAGGGTTTTAAACACTCATATTCATTCTGAAGAGTAGCTCTTTGCTCAAAGAATTCTTTAGAAAGAGATGAGATGGTGGCTTGCCTTTCTTCCTGGTGTATGTTGGCTGCTGTGTGCTTTGCCTAAAATCATAATCACCCTCACAAAGAGGTTTGTGTATATATAATTCAATCAATGAAAATCCAAATCTCTGGCTATGAATGATTAAAAAAAAAATGATAAGGAGCCTGGATCAGGAATATCTGGGTTTAAGCCCTGCCTTCAGGAAACATTGGCTGTGTGATCTTGAAAAGTCAATTAACCTCTTAGTACCTTAGGCATATTTCTAATATACACTGGTTTACAAATTTCCTTACATCACTGAAATCAAAGGTTTTGATAAAAAAAAAAGAAAACAAGGCTATATTCTGGTATTTTGAATTTTCTTTTTCTCTAAATTCCTTCTTGGAATGAGATTATGGTATCAATTCCAAGAGTTCAGTTACCATTTTTATGCAAATTACAAGTATTTTGTATAAATAAGTAGGTATAACAGGGATACATATCATTGTATATATTGAATACTTATACACTTCCACAAATATACAGATATATATATTTGGATAAATGTGTGTACATACATTCTCCATCCCTACATTCTCTCCTAATAATACTGCATTTCCAACTACTTATTCTATACTTCACCCTGGATTTTTTGCATAACTCTCAAACTCAATATTCCCAAAATACCACCCATATTTTCCACCAAACCTATCTATACCTTCCCAGCTTTTGTCAAGTGTAGCACCGTCCATCCTTTTACCCTCTTTCTTGATCACCCTTTAAATCTAATCATTTGCCTAGTCATGTTGATTTTATCTTCATCATATTTTTAACTTGAAGCCATTGCCCAAGTTCAGGCTCTCATTTTCTTTCATCTGGACTATTGTGATAGCTGTCTAATTGATCTCTCTATCTCAAGATCTCTCCTTCTCCAATTTCTCCTCCACAAATATGCCCATAGAATATCCCTACAGCACAAGTATGGCCATGCCTCTCCTCTGTTCAACAAGTTCGAACAGCTAAAATTTGCTTCTAGGATAAAACACATGCTATATTCTGGTTTCTAAAGCCTTTCACTATCTGATTACATTTTGCCTCCCCAGGATTCTTGTTCTTCAAATTCCAGCTAAACTCATTGTTCCTTGTGCAGAATATTTCATCTTCTGTCTCTATGGCTTTTTACATGCTGTCTGCCATGTGTGCAGTGCACACTTGCCTCCCTGCTATCACTAATAAACCATAATCCTCTGCAAATTTCAGTTCAAAGACCCCTTCCTATAGGATGACTTTAATAGTCCTGTTGGCTACTAGTATTTCCCCCCTGAACTGGAATTACCATATTTTGCATGAATCTCATTTTTACTTAAATCTACAAGATAGTTTTTTGCTTCCTTGATAGAATGTAAGCTCAATAAGGGGAAGGCTTATTTATATTTTGTGATTTTATGTTCAGTACTTACCATATTTCTGGACACCTCATATTATAGGGATATCCAATGACTGAGTTTACATCGATTTAAAAATCTACATTCAGGACAGAATTTGCTAATCCTACTCACTACTCTTAGCTTTCTTAGGATCACAAAGTTAGAGCTAGAACAATTGTCAAGTCATATATTTCAACCCAGTCATTTGACAAATGAGGAAATTGAGGCCCAGTGAAGAGAGATGATTTGTCCAAATTTTCATGAAGAATATATTACAGATTCAAGATTTTAGTCCAAGTGCTTTGCTTACAAATTCAGTGATCATTTCCCATATTATGAAGTTTTAATTCTATTGTGTTATTTTTGTTGTTGTTGAGATATATATATATACATATGTTTCATCCCAGAAACAAGCTCTTATGGTAACATCTCAGGCATCAGTCAATAAGTAAGGGAGGTATATGGGTAAAAGAAAGTAAGGAATTCTTCCCTGTACAAGTTCAATCATTCCTGCTAGACTGACTCCTGCATCTATATGTAAGACCAATTCTGCTTACTGAACCAAATACCTGGGGGCTCCAAACCTTGGGTAAATCCTCATTAGAAGAAAAGAAGCACTTTCAGCTTTGGTTTTATTCTATCTGAATTGCTTTGATGGAAACTTTTTGAATAAAGCTAATTTGATAACTTCTATATGCAGTACAGGGTATCAAGGGAGAAGAGAAATTCTAAAAAGTAAAGAGCAATGAATTCAAGCCTGAACAGTCAGATTTAAATTGGGAAAATGAATGAAAAAAATTAAACCATTAAAACATCTTACAAGACAAAACATCTTCCACCCCTCCCCCTGTATTTCTCACCTAACTCCTTGGCATTGTATAAGTATTTAATATGATTCCCCTGAAACCACCTCTTCTTGCTTGATTAAAAAATAAATTTTAAATAGGGAATGAGATTCAGAGGACACTGTCAGAAAAAGTATAATTCTCCATTTCTAAATGTCATTATCTGGAATAGAAGAGTTTCAAACAATTATGTGTCATCATTTAGTCACAAAATTCAGCCATGAATGGCAGGGTTCCCTTATCTTATTCATTATTTGTTTCTGATCAAATGATTTCGATCAATATAGCTATTACCAAACATCCCAGTGTTATTATTTCCTGTTAGTCAATTTAATACACTATAGTTCATACCAACAGAGTTACATTGTCCTATGGATAGGACACTGAACAGGAAAACCTGAGTTCAAAACCACTCTCTGATACTTACTACCTGTGACCCTGGTCAAGTCACCTAACTCTTTTGTTCCTCATTTCCCTCACCTGTAAACTGAGGAATAATAATAATACATTACCTCTCAGGATTGCTGTAAGGATCAAATGAGGTAATTGTAAAGCACTTAGCACACATGCTGGCACATAGTAGATGCTCTATAAATATTGGTTATTATTATTATTAATTAATTAATTATCCACTCTCTACTTCAGTCAGTTTTTCCACATGTATTATCTACTTCCTTTATCCCCATAATTCTGCATGTAAGCAATCCTTCAGCACTTCTGCTTCTTAGAATTCCAAGGTGTCTTCTAATCACATCTCAGGTGTCACTTCCCACATGAGACCTTCTTGATCTCCATTACTGACCCAAGTTACTATCATTCTCTTTCACCAGAAATTTTCTTTGTATTGTTTTATATTATTTTTGATATGCTTTATATTAACTTCTGTGTTTACAAACTAGTTTTCCTTTACCCTTTCATAGTAGAGGGCAGGCTACTTGAAGTCAGGGATTATATCAGTTTTTTCAACTCAAGTATATACTGTTGTATCCTAAATATAAGCTTGGCAAATATTTGCTTCTTTGAATTTAATGTTTATTAATGCCAATTCTGCATGTGAAAAATTGGGTTGCAAAGGGTTGCCCACCATGTAGTGGTAGTGGTTGTTTTCATCAAGATTAGCATCATTATTACTATCAAAATTATTCTTGGAACAATCAATCAGATCTTAGTGAAATTGTATTGGTGAAAGGAGTATCTCCTAATTAAATCATAAGCCTTTTGAAAAACGGATACAAATTAGAATAATAATGCTCCATTTAAATTATGTAACCATAGAAAAAATTATAAAGGAAAAAAAAGAAAATTTAAAAAAAGAAAGAAAAAACTTCTTTTAGCCTTCCATCATTACATAAGTTTTCCAGCTCTTTTAATGGTGGCAAAGACTTGGAAATTGAGATGTCCATCAATTGGGAATGACTGAACAATTATGATATATGTTAGTAATGGAATACTATTGTGCTAGAAGGAATGTTGAGCAGGATAATTTCAGAAAAAGCTAGAAAGACCTACATTAACTGATACAGAGTGAAATAAGCAGAACTTGGAGAACACTGTACACAGTAACAGCAATAATGTATGATAATCAACTGTGAAAGACTTGGAACTCTCATCAATACAAGAATCCAGGACAATTCTGAAGGATTTATGACAAAGAATGCTATCCACCTCCTGAACAAAGAACTGTTGGAGTCAGAAAGCAGATGAAAGCATATTCTCTTAAATATTAATTTATTTATGATTTAATTGGGAGTTTTGATTTTCTATGAGAATTCTCTCATGACAATGACCAAAATAGAAACATATTTTGTATGATAATACATGTAAAATCCAGATCAAATGATTTCCCATCTCTGAGAGGGAGGAGGGAAGTGATGGCGTGAGACAGTTTGGTCTTACATTTCAGAAAACATATATTCAAAGTTGTTAGATATAATTAGGAAAATAAAATAGCTTTGAATAAAATAAATAATATAAAATGTAAGCTTTCTGAGGGTAGGAGTTATTTCATATAATAATACAGTTCAATAAGATGCTTATTGAATTGATTAAAAAAATAATATTCCTTTTACCTTCATGGCTCCTTGAAGATAGGGAATGTTTCATTTTTTATTTGTTCTCCTTAGGCCCTCACATAGCACTTTATATGGGAGCATTTGGAAAAGCAAAAAGCTTATTGAATGAATAGATCAAATAAGAATATGTATATAGAACACCATAAACCATAGAATTTGAAGATGCAATTCAATTTATTTTTATAATTATACTATCAA
Organism: Monodelphis domestica; assembly: GCF_027887165.1. Taxonomy (NCBI): domain Eukaryota; kingdom Metazoa; phylum Chordata; class Mammalia; order Didelphimorphia; family Didelphidae; genus Monodelphis; species Monodelphis domestica. The sequence continues at coordinate 79,929,593 of NC_077230.1, forward strand.
TGATTTTAATGCATCTTTAAAAACTTAGGGGAAGACAACTAAAGTAAATGATCTAGGCAAAAAAAAAATAGTTGCAGATCTGTCTATTAAAAACTAATGACATTTCCCAGAGGAATTGAAATTGACCTCTAGTCTATACTTGACTAGTGGAGTGTGTACAGGGCTCAGTATTTACTTCTTAAGGTTTGTTTGTTTTCTGTGAAAAGCACAAATTCAGGGCTTGTCTAAAGAATTTTCTTTTAATCCTTTGGAACTGTTTGGTGCTAGTGACAGGAGGATTCTGGCTTTTGATTGTTTTCTCTGCTTCTTTTGTGTTTTGTTTTGTTTTGTCCTCAGTACCATTGATTTGTCAAGTCTGATCCTGTGGAAGGGGAAGTCAATTTAACTGCCTCTATGAGCAATACAAAAGACAGTGAATGGGATTCAGCTGAGTGACCTATAGACCATAGCTCTTGATCTTAGTTACCCTTCTCTTCTCCTGCACCCAAAGTGCTTTTCCTGAAGTGCTAGTTTGATCATGCCATACCCCCTACTCAATAAACTCTAGTAGCTTTCTATTGCTTCCAGCATCAAATACAAAATGCTCTATTTGGAAGTGAAGGTCCTACATCATAATCTACTTATTGCCTTCATTTCCAGGTTTCTTACAATTTACTGTCCAACATATTCTACTCATTCTAGTGATGCTGGCCTCCTAGCTATTTCATGAACAAGATCTTCCATCTTTTGAGTATAGATATTTTCTCTGGCAGTATCTCATACCTGAAATAGTCTACCCCCTCTAATAAAACAGCTGACCTCCCTGATGTCAAGTCCCAACAAAAATCCCACCTTCTTTAAGAAGTCTTTTATAGCCCCTCTTAATTCCAGTGCTTTCCCCTCTTTTAATTATTTCATATTTGTATATAGCTTGCTTTGTATATATTTGTTTGCGTGTTGTCTTCCCCCATTAGATTATGAACTACTTGAGGCACATATTGTCTATCCATCAAGCTTAACAAAATATCTAGCATATAGCAGGTACTTAATAAATGTTTATCGAGTGAATGAATGAATATACTTGTTCAAATCTACCTTGAATATCTAATATATGAGTTTGTAGTTTAAGAAATAGAAGAGAATTAATTAGGCATCTAATTCTTTTTATATATGACAGGATAAGTGATTAACTATGGGTCATTTGAATAGAAACAGGACTTGAATTTGAATACTACTCCTCTGTATCCAAATTGAATACTATTTACTTTAATACTAATATAGGGGTCCAGGTTCCCTTCTAGAAACCCCAAAGTCTAGAAGTGTTCTGGATCAAAAAGGACATAATAAATTTCTTTCTGCTCCCTAAGGTGAACATCCCTCTTGGACTTTCCCCTAGATCTTCAGTTAACATAGATATACACCTCCCAGTTCTACCCTGAGAAGGATTGGGTATTACCTAATCTTATCATCCCTTGAATTCCACTAATAGTCCCTTATATGGACAACCTCAATGAAAGACCTCATTCCTGATTCACCAGGTTCCTCTTCCTTATCCTATCACTCCTGTTGCCAAAAGGGTATAAAAATTCCAGACCCATCTCCTCAGAGAGGCAGTGTTCCACCTGTGCACTGTCTCCCAGCTATTTAACATTGTTTCCAAATGAATAAATTTCTCTTTTTCATTTTTAAGCTAAGTTTTGGAGACATATTCTTGCAATGGGAAACCTTCCAATCCTAGGGTTTCACCTCAAAGCTCTCCCACAACAATACTATATACATATGTATATACACTATAATATAAATATATATATGCATATATATACACACATGGACATATATTTACTATTTTGACAGAAATGAAAATGTCATGAAAGATGGAGAAAAATCCAGGATCAATTTGATGAGTACATGAAGCAGTTCTTTTAAAAATGAAATGAATGTACATTTTATTGTGCTATAAGGTCTAATATTTCATTGTGAATAGGACCTTAAAGATGAATGAGTCCAACTACCCCATCTTTAAATGAGAAAATTGAGGCACAGAGAATTGAAATGACTTTTCTAGGTAAGTATACGAGGCAGGATTTTTGATCCAATCCATTTCATTAGGCATCATCTAATATGTAAACTCTGCTAGATACCAGGGAAAAAAGGCAAAATGAATATTAACCCTCCTTTCAAGGATCTTACACAGGCAGTAGAGAGTATAGAGCTGGAGTCAGGAAAATTCAAATTCAAATCCTGGCTCATTTTTAAGATGACAAGTTAGATTAACCTCACTCATTCTCAGTTTCCTTGTCTATAAAATAAGGATAGTAATTGCACCTAGCTCAAAGGGTTGTGAAGATGGAATGAGATAACCAATATAAAGGTTTTTGTGAATCCCCAAGTGTTATAAAATGCTAGCTATTGTTACTGTTATTATAGCTGTTGTGATAACTCTATTCTAAGGGTGCATCATGAAAACAGCTTTGAGGAATAAGGAATGAGGACTAATAAACAGGGGAATCAAGAAAAGCTTCCCCTAGGAGAAGACAGTCAGGTGAAAGCTGGCATGTCATAACAAATTTCATTTCCCAAAGCCTTTGTAGCTTTTGGATTTAGTACTTTTATGGGTTTCTATTTTCACTGATGTGGCTATTACCTAAACTGAAGCAAATACAAATCCTATTTACCTTCATGCATTATGGGATAATATACTAATTTCCCCATTACCTGAACACAGAAGAGCTAACCACCTTCATTTAAAAAAGAAAAAGAATCATATTTTTATTAATTTTATATTTATTATTTCTACCATGTTCAAACAACTTTGATAGATATTGAGGATATGAGTCAAAAACAAAACAGCTCCTGACCTCAAGAAGCTTACAATTTATGGAGGGAAAACAAGTGAGATGTAGGTATACACAGGATAAATACGAAGTCATTTGTGAGAAGCACCAACAACTTAGACAGGAGGTAACACAAGTTAAATTCTGAAATGAGCTAGGAATTCTAAAAGGTAAAAGATGAGATAGAAATGTATTACAGACACTGAGATAGTCTGTGAAATCACTGCAAAGTAGAAAATGGAAAGCTGGTTTTGGAGAAAAGCAAATAGGCTAATCTGACTAAAATGGATATTTGGTAAAGGATTCTTTCTTCATTTACAGTTGAAGACATTCAGGAATCAGGGTCAAAATACTACTGATCATGAAAGTGATGGCAATGGACTTTAGTGGCTCAAACAGAGGACAGTACATCACACAGGGAAAGAATATAACTTCATATTTTACTGCCTTACTATAGATTTTGTTATCTTCTATTGCAAAAGAGATAGGTTAGCATAGTGGGAAAAAGAGCCAGGCTCTGGTTCCACCTTTGACACAAATTGTTTTATCACATTGAATAGTAAGTCCCTAAGGTCAAAATATTTAGGAATAAAAGAGACTTGTGATGTAAACTAATTCACTTCTCTTATTTTAGAGACAAGGAAATTGAAGCTCATAATGGTTAAGCCAAAAGGCTTAGGTCACACAATTAGGAAAGGTCAAATTCTCACTCCAAATCAAGTGTTCTTTCTACTCCACCATAATGCCTGTTTACACTTACTTCTTCATCTTAAAAATTAAGGGTTGGAATATAAACATTCTCAGGCCCTTTCAGGTCTAATATGTCTTTATGTAACAAGTTTAAGTTCTTTAAATACTGTAGTTAATGGAGGACTATAATATGGGTATCTTTTGATTACTAATTTTCAAAGAATTAAAATACAATATAATACAACATGTTTAATACTAGAATCCCATTTTTTCTATACCCCTGTAAGAATTAAATTAATATTTCTACTTAGATATATATTTTATAAAGTTGATTAGAAAGGGTAGACAATCATGGTTTTAAATCTCATTACTGTAAGTAACCTTACTTAGACCATGAGTTGCCTATCCTGCCAGCCCCTTCCTCTTTCCCCCTAACCTGTTTGCTCTATTCCCTCATTTGTTCAAAATCCAAAAAGCCCTGAAAGGACCTGCTCCCTTACTTTTATTGACATGCAACACATTCAGGGACCCAAAACCTGGTGTAACTGTGTTATGTAAGGAATGTTGATCAGGCTACTCAGGAGGGGGAGGGAATGAACTTCCCTGACACACCCCTAAACCTTAGCAGGCTTTCATAGCAGGAAACAGAGAATTAAATAATAAAACCTTTCTATATAGGCAAAGGGAGAGGAGGAAAACATACCAAATTATTGCTAATCCTAGGAACATCTATAATTTCTGAAACTAATGATATGGTGATATGAGTGTTTTTAATATTTTGAATTCTATTATACTTTTCTCATCCCTTTCTCTTTAAATAGCTTGTTTCACCAATATCATTCAGAATGTCAAACTTTGTTTTTAAATGCATCATTTTAAATAATAGTGTGAAGATGGGATTAACTCAATCTGAAGCAAAATTAAACCTCCACTAGTCTACGTAAAATTGTACCAAAGGCACAGGAAGTGACACAAAGAACTTTCTTTAAATATGGTGGTAACTTCCTGTGAGGAGGTTCTTCCCCTTTCAATGTGGCCTTGGAGGAGCTTAGACTTGAGATCTCAGACTGCTTCCCTTTGGATTGACATGAGGGTGAGAGAAGAAAGGTTGACTCCCTTTCTTTGGGTTTTCTGGAGGCACTATCCTCCATAGAAGCCCCTCATCATTCATGGCTAGAAGCCTTGTTTAAATAAATTCTGTGCCCATCTTTGCTGGGGTCTCTGAAGCCCTGCCTAGTTTGGGATAGGCCAGAGTGGTTATCTCTCTCTCTCTTCTCTCTCTCTTTCTCTCTCTCTCTCTCTCTCTTTCTCTCTCTCTCTCTCTCTCTCTCTCTCTCTCTCTCTCTCTCTCTCTCTCTCTCTCTCTCTTTCTCTCATTTTCCTTACTTTTACTCTCCCTATTTATAAATAAACTACCACAAAAGTCATTCTGACTTAAGTAATTCATTTGGAATTAAGTAATTAATTCCTGGAGACCATACTCTTAAATATTCAGTCCAACCAAAATTTTACCCCTTACAATAGATATATACTGACATTGTCTGGAGACCTTATTATGTGTATAATTTTATTTATACATACATATATACCCAAGCAAAGTCAACATAGACAAAGAGAATATAGCTTCAAATAAATCTATGATAGACAGAGAGATATAGGTATACACACAGACACAAACACATATATACATACACCCAAACATATATTACACCTGTCTGTCTTTGTTTCTGTCTTTCTCTTTCTCTTTCTCTGTCTCTGTCTCTCTCTGTCTCTCTGTCTCTCTGTCTCTCTGTCTCTCTCTCTCTCTCTCCACAGACACACACACACACACACACACACACACACACATACACACACACACACACACACACACACACACAATTTCCCCTTCTTTTGGAGAAGCGAATGGCACACCACTTCAGTATCTTTGGCAAGAAAATCCTAAATGAGGTTCTGAAGAGCCAAACACAACAGAACAATTCCAGGCCCAGAACTCTAGCAATTGTATCACTATTTCCTGAAAATAATATCAATCCTTACTGAAATTGCTGAGACTTTTACAAGAATATTCAAACAAAATGGGAAAGAGGAACTGGGCTCTGAGACAAAGTAAACAAAGCTGTCATTTAAAGGAATGATGATGGAAAATATTACTTATACACCACTGAAAGGAAAGGAAAGAGGAAAGAAATGGGCTAAGAGGTGAGTCTTATTGCCAGTTTAGGTTGGTTAATTATTTGGATGATGCTGATCTTCAATTGTAGTTTGGGCCAGATAATTAAGGTAGGAGAGAAGATAAAGGTTCCAGATTGGTTGTTCATACTGACCCAACATATGGAAAAATTGCTGAACCATACATTGGCTTTGATTAGTAAACAAGACCAGGGATCCAAAGAGAAATGCAAGTTTTTACAGGGAAAGAACAAACAAACAAAAACTCCATGTAAAATTTATTTAATATTATATGGGAATTAGAAATGAAAGTCCTCCTTTTGACATCAGTATGAGTAAATATAAGTAAGAAAGTGTGTTAAATGACAAGAAGTACAATATGTGAAAAAGTGAATTGGTGCAACAAAATTACATAGATTGAGACAATGTTACTTATATAGAGCACTTTCAAATTTACAAAATTAATTTCATATAAAAATCACGTAAGATGAGTTGTGTCTTTATCTCCTCTTCACAAACGAGAAAATGAGAAAGATTGAGGGAGATCCTAAATGTTATAGAGATTGTTAAAAGTGAAAGAATATGAAGGCTGCATTGTATGGCAAGAGAAAACAGGATTTGGAATCAAAAGATTTTGTGTAGACTATGGTTCTATTCAAGGTCTCCTTTATAACTCTGAGAAAATCGTTTTTCCTTTCAAGCCTTAAGTTCCTCTTTTGGTAGATGAATGGGATTGGATTACGTATTATCTATTCTATAGTACCTTATAACATTAAATCATATCAGCATAGGACCAGAGGATCATACTATATTAGCATTATGTCTAGAAGAAAATTTAAATATCCCTAGTCCAGTGATTTCAAAATAAAAAAGAAACCAGAACCTCTAATTTCTATATAAGCAACCTTCAGGCTCCATTTTAATCTAGAGAGCCACTCATTAACATTAACTGTGTGTTTTTATTGAATAATTCCCAGTTAAATTTTAATCTGATTTGGATTATATTTGGTAGTGTTGTGGGATGAAATGTGGCACATAGGTCACACGTTTGACATCTCTGATGTAGTCATATATTCCTATATAGCAAATATGGAAGAGATGTGTTGCAGGATGAGGTCATATTCCCTTGTTTTTGTGGTATGCCAGTAATTTGACACAGGGAAATAGATATGAGCCTTATAAAACTGACTGAAAAAATTGATATTAAGACCTAAGGCAGTTTAATACATTCCTCAGGTCAGTTTTCCTAATGACTTCCTTCATTCTGCTTTGGTTACTTGGATTTTTTTCTGATTATGTACTTCCTCTGAAAAGATCCACCCATATGGCTCTTTCTTTTGGGCCACTGTTTCCTCCCAGATACTGCTTCCTATCTGTCCATTGTTCCAGTTGAATACCAGAGTCTTCTAGCTATACAGAGAAAAGAGTAGAACAGTGAAAGGAAAGATGACTGGACCAGATAACCTCTAAGGTTCTTTACAATAAGGATTGAATCTATGATTCTGTGCTTTGAATGCTGATGTTGAACGTGGTGATTTTGCTAAATATTCCTTTAAATCTCTTCTTGGTTTCATTTTAGGTATTTGCAACCACTTAGCCATGGCAGAAAAGAATAGGATGGATGACATTATTAGGGGTAAATAAGATGGAGGTAAGCAACACTAAAGAAGTCAGTTAGCTTCTGTTTCCAACCTTTTTAAAAACATGTTTATCTGGATATTTATTTTTGATTTAGCAATGTCTCAAGGTAAAGAATTCAAATGTGCTCATTTAAATATCATCAGATAACATAGAAAGAAAATGGATGAATTCACTATGTCTACTCCAGTATATTTCAAGGAGTCTGCTTCCAAGTTCCTAGCCTCCTTAATTTGATATCTCTGTCTTTAGAGCTCAGAAATCATGTCTTTATGTGAAAAGCTTTGTAAATGACTCTTGCTGACCTGTGCTAATGGAGGATAATATCATTAGAAATAAAAATAAAGACAGCTAATTTACTCAGTGGATTTCATGGCTATCAGAGAAATATTGTATACTATGGCTTGATTTATCAGCTTATAAATATGAATACTCTCTCCAATGCTATGGACCCATTTGTTCATAGCATCCTCCATTTGTTATTCTCATTACTTCTTTTCAAACTCACTTGTAAAGTCCCAAGCCAGGAGTTCACTTGGTGGAGTGTGGGGGGAGGATGCTAGTTTTTTTGAGTAAGTTGGATATCTATAAGTTTTTAAATAAACTGAACATTGTTTAAGCTCGTACTATGTATCAAGCATTATGCTATGTACTTTATAATATCTCATTAAATCCCTACAAAAACCTGGCAGAGAGAGATCATTATATTCATTTTTCAAATAAGGAACCTGAGGCAGACTGAAATTAATTGAATTGTCCAGTGTCACACAACTAAATAAACATTTGAGGCCAGATGTAACCCATGTCTTCCTGACTCCAAATACAGGGCTTTATCCATTGTAGCACTTAGCTGCCTGTAGTCCTCTCTCATATTATGACATGAATGCAGTTGTTCAATTGTTTCAGTTGTGAAACTGACTTTTTGTGACCTCATTTGAGATTTTCTTAGCAAAGATATTATAATGGTTTGCTATTTAATTTTTACAATTGAGCAACTGAAGTTAACAGAGTTAAGTGACTTACTCAAGGTCACATAGCTACTAAAGTCTGAGGCCAGACTGGAACTTATGAAAATAAATTTTCCTGATTCCATGCCTAATGTTCTATCCAATTTACCTCTAACTGCCCCCAAACCCTCACCATACCCCCTATTTATTATCTTTTCTGGTCATACATCTGTTGATATCATTTTTTGCTTTACTTGTACAAGTTTTTGCTAATATAAGGTATATAATATCTACTTTGACGATGACATCTCGAAATCTTACATCCTACTTCTTTCTCTAGTGTATTCTCTTGCTACCACTGGTGTGGTTCTAATATGTTTCTGGCATTTTTGTTAGACAGAGATGGAGAGATAAAGACATAGAGAGAGAGACAGAGATGGAAAGAAACAGAGACAGAGAGACATATCAAGTATCATGGAAATGGAGAGAATGGGATAAAAAGAGGTATAGAGTAATAGGTGACTCAATTGAGGTAGATGTAAGGAAAGGACCAAAGATGAGTAAAAGCATCTCTTAATTGAAAGGTAAAGGATAAAAAAGGAGGACAAATCTATTGTCTTTAGTTACTAATGAGATAAGATCAGAAGTGAGACTTGGTTATAGACATGTGTTAAGTAGTAAAGAGATAGGAATCAGAAAACCCTACAGTGATACAACTGGAAAGCAACCAGATTGCCAGAGGAAAGCATGTGCAGCAAGACAAAAGATTAGATAAGCATAGCTCTCTACTAAATTTACAAGTTGGAGCTCTCAAACCCTCCGTGCACCTAAATCCTCAAATCCAACTATCCAGTGGTATCTGGCCAAGATCATTCTTAGAAAATCTTTATGGTTCATGGTATTTACTGTCAGAGAAAGTGTTTTAAGTCATTTTAATTGACTTTATTTTAACCCTGGGCACTGAAATGATTTCATCAAAGGCTTAAGGAAGTAATGCTTTATCTAGTTGTGACCTAATATACAAAATATTTGCATCAATAAATATTTTTAATAGTTTACTATGTCCCCGGTATTATGAAAAGTACTAGAAACACCAAAGACATTCCCTACCCTTAAGTAGCTAACATTTTAATAGGGAAGACTTTATAATATTAGGAGGTTTTCTAGTATGGAATGGTAAAATATCAACTTTTAATAAAGTGATTGCTTAGATTCTTGCTGATCCCCTAGTCTATGACTTTCAAAAATTCATATATAGTTATTTACACACTTTGGTACCTAGAAGCTCCTAGTTAAATTTTAAAATAAAACAAATAAAAAACAACCACCAAACTTTTCCCAAGTTACCAGTTTTAAAGTCATTTACTATTTCCCACTTTTCTGGTTTCTTGGACTTTATTGATCCTCTCAGTCAATTAAACAACCCTGGAATAAATGCACCAAAATATAATTTGATTAGGGAAAAAAGGGAGACTATATCTGCTGTCCTGCTTGATTTCAACTGCACAGAACAAGATATTCCACCAAAATGAGCTCTTCCCTGGTAAATTGACCACTATATTCCTAGCTCAAGCCTTTATTGTCCTTCAGATTCCTCTTAGCTCTGATTGAAAGATGAAGGCAAAAATGCTAAAATTCATCCCAATGTCTTCCATTATAGAAGGTAGAAACTGGACTCTCAGCTCATTCCATTTTATACTCCTGCTTTGCCTAGTTTCAACTCAACAGAACATCCCTAAAAATCATATACCACTTGGCGTGCCACCCTGCTATTTTGTGCTTCCTTTTGTATGTGGTCTCCCACTTTAGATTGTAATCTCCTTGAGATCAGGCACTTCTTTTCTTTTTATTAACTGTATCCCCAGTGCTTAGCATAGTCCTTGGCACATAGTAGGTGATTAATACATATGTATTAGATCATTGGTTTTGCACTAAAATGAAATATTTTCTTTCCTAAGCACCTTCAAACCCTGCCTCTTTCTTTTGCAGAAAGAGGAAATTCAGGTCCTAAGGTGGCTTTTGAACAGCTTTCAGAAACCAAATAACTTTGAGGAAACAGAACCAAAAGAGAAACATTGCTACTACCAAGCAGAGAGAAATGCAATACTAAAGAACCAAAGCAAAAAACCAAAGGAAAAGAGGGTATTTCTGTCTCTCTGTAATCTTTATTGCTTCTCTCCCACTGAGGCATCTGAAGGGAGCTGACAGAGAGTGACTGCATATGAGGAACCACTTTAAGATGACAACAGTACTGTTTTATCTGTCAGTCAAGGCATGTGGTGAACAGTTGAATACCAACAATATCACTGAAAGCAACCCATTCCTTTTCTTCTTCTTCAAGGACAAAAATATTTGATTGTCTTTTTCAAATTATTTTGATTCATGTATATATATATATTTAAAAAGCACATAGACATCCCTCCTCATTTGTGTTTTTAGTCAGTTGATTCATCATGTATATTCAATTCTATCTGAGGCTGGAATTTAAGGGAAATCTTAGTTTCATCAATTGAGAGCTAGAAGGGACCTTGGAGGAAAACTTGTCCAATCTCCTCGTCTTATAGATAAGGAAACAAACTGAGCCCCAGGAAAATGAAGTGATTGCTCAGCATCACAAAACTGGTACGTGTTGGAGTCAGGAACTGACCCCAGATCTTCCTGGTGCTGAGGCCAGTGCTCTATGCCCCATTGAGAGTCTGTTCAAAAGATGGTGGATAATAGAGCAGCCTTTCCCCTCTGGAGTTCTAATACAAATCCTGCACATGCATTAATTACTGTTTTAGCTTTTTCCATATTACTGACCCAGTCTTCCCTCTGACCTGATTGTTTATTGTCAACTGGCTTCTAGCACAATGTGATTCAAGGGAAGGATCTAGGAGAAAGGCTGCACTGGAAAGGACACGTTGTAATAAAAGAGAGCTCCACATTATCAGTGTCTTCTCTTTTTCTAAAAAAAGGGGGGCACTGGACTACCTGATCTTGTTTCCTAATAGTGAGCAAGGGGGTGTGCCTCATCCCTATCTAACCCACTTCAATAATAATATTGCCTTTTGTGCAGGGCACGGAGATTTTGACCTAATCTCCGGGAGATAGGGCAGAAGGAATGTTTGAAGGGAAAACAGGAGAAAAAGCTTCAATTTTAAAGCCAATGAACTTTATATTGTATAAAGCTGATCCAGGGTCAGGAGGGTTTGTGGCAGCAGAGAAAAACGCAGGGTTTTATTACACATATGTGAGGAAATGAAGGAAAGTATGGGCAAATGTTTGTTGTATCTATAATGGCCTTATGATTCAAGAAAGGAGAATCCTTTATATACCAAAAGGAATTCAAAGCTAGGGCAAAATGAAATATTTATCATAATATTATTGAAGGAATAAGGTAATTTAACATATACCCAGGAACAGGCTGCTTCAAAGGGTATATGGAGACAATGCATCTGAGAAAGAAAGAAGGAATAGTTTGAAAGGAGAAAAATCTATAAAAGCTTTTAAAATGATGTTCAAACAAAGACTTTTCTCTCTTTGATTTTTCTCTGAGAGAGGGAGATGTCATCATTATTCTCAGGTATTGAGCACCCACTGTATGCAGAGACTGGTGAGATATAACAAAGGAGTCAGGAGCTACCTCCCCTGCTTTAAAGGAAATTGTACTTTTAGTTGGGGAGTTAGGGAAAGCTCAAATAAAATTGCATTAAAATATAAAAGAAATAAAATGACAGTAGAAGCTATATTGGGTCAGGGAGAGGGGCCATAGGATACTCTGTATCCTGTACTAGGGTAGCTGTGGTATAGCTGAAGAAGTGAACTCTACTTCCAGTTCTCTAGTTTTGATGAAAATAAAGGGAATTATTGAAAACTTCCCTTATTTTTTTTCTGTTGAAAGAGCAATTTAGCTAAAACAATAGCCCAATAAGTTTCTATGGTACAAGAAAATTTATAAACACTACTTATTCCTTTTTCTTACCCTCATTCACTTCTTATACTCCTCTACATAGTCTTTCCCTGCATTTTTGCTCTTCCTGTTACCAAGGCCAAGATCAAGACTAAAAGGCATTAGGGAAGGGAAGGATATAAGCATTTATATATAGTCATGTACTTTGCTTTATACATTTATTTCTTATAAATATATGTATATATATTTAATATATAATACTATAAAATAAATATAGATGTATAAATATCTTATTTCATTCACATAAGAACCCTACAAGATAACTGCTGTTATTATTCCTATTTACACTTGAGGAAACAGAGTCAAGTAAAGGTCAAGTGACTTATTCAGGATCAGATAGTTTGTAAGTATTTGAACCCATTTCTTCCTCTCATGAAGTCCAGCATTCTATCCCCAAACCATCAAGTTGTGCCTTAACTTCCTTAGGAAGCCTTTCCTGAGTATTTTTCCTTCTTACATTCAGTTTTCCTTCACTTGTCATTCCTTTTGCAATCTGGAAGGATTGTTAATTATATCTTCCTATTTTGTTATTCCTTTTGCATTCTTCCATCTTCTTTCTCCCCAAAGAACAAAAACTTCTTGATGATAGGGAAGAAGTTTTTTCATGATAAAATCCCTATTACATAAGCATAATATTGTTTATATAGCAGTTCATTTTTAGTTCATTGGACTATAAGGGCTTTATTTATTTTATTTATTTATTTGCCTTGGAATTGGCATCAGGAAAAGCTGATCACACCTCAGCCACTCAGTAGCTGTGTGAACCTAGCCAAGTCACTGTCTGCCTCAGTTTCTTTATCTTCAAAATGCTGATAATAATAGAACTTATATCATACAAGGTTGTTCTGATAATTTGCTAATCAAATAGAATAATGTATATATTAACTTGGCCCACTGTATTGTTTTAGAAGGTGTCCCCGAAGTCTTAATGTAATTTTAGGATTCAATAACTTTTAATCTGCATTAAGATTTTTGGAATGCCATGTATCCATGTAAACTGTTATTATCATTCATGTATTTATGACTTTATTTGAAGATCACCATAAGCACTATGGGAAAGAAAAATGGAAGCAAAGTTTTTATCTCAATCTACTTAATTCTGTATTTCTCATACATATGCAACATTACAAAAGAACATTATTTTTTTATACCAATATATCTCTGTATTTAGGTATCTGTATATATGTATCTTGAGTATATATCTGTATATCACCTATCTCTTGAATCTGACTAGTTCAGGTCAAAGCAAATCTGGTAAGTATGTAACCGCCTTTGAGGATTTTTTCCCAGGGTTGGGGTGATGCTTGACATTGCCCTCTTCCTCCTTGCACCCAGGGAAATGAGTTAGTTCTAACCCCCAACTCACTTGTCTTGACTGATCTAATGTTTCTGAGTCACTTCAGAGAGGGAGAGTAGGTGAAGTACCATTTCTGGAATGAGTCACTCTCATCTCTGCCCCTGCCATAGCCTCTTTCTCAGAATGTGATTAATAATGACATTCAGCACTCCTTGCTGAAATATAGTTTCTATATTTAATACGAAAGATGGATCAGGAGGAGGGATGGTGGGAGGATTGCAGGTTGTCTAAATGACCAGAGGAGGGGATTGAGTATCAATGCATTTTTATTCAATATAGCAATTCCCTGATAAGATGAAAAAACCTAATTCAATAAAACTTCAAAGTACTAAGGATATTGGGAGGATTGATTTTCTTGGCTATATCTGGTGAGTAAAACACTTGTTGAATGTCAATGATGGGTATGGGGAGGGTTGTAAAAGCATCACTGAATTCCATGTAGAATAGGATATTAATGTTCCAACATTTGTAAAACATGCCATTCTCCTTCTCTACTTCAGTTTGCAGGTCAGATCTTTTTTCTTCCCTCAATTCATCTGCCTCTTAAACCAAAATTAAATTTTTTGAATTATATGTAATACATGATCACATTATTGTGGGACAGAAGATATTATACCAGACGCATTTCCAAGGGATGGAAGTCTCACTGAGACACTATTCCTGGATATTCATATTTTAGTACCATATTGAACATTTTTTTAGTTTATAAAGCTATAAAATACTGGTTTTCTCAGTGATTGTTCATATCCATTAACACTTGGATATTGGTGATTGTTTTTCTCTTCTTGATATTACTTTGAAGGTTTTGCATAACTGACTGCTGGTTGTTTGATATAATACTTCATCTACTGTTTGAAGGACAGATTCTAATTTTAAATGAAATCCCTAGAACTCTGTAGACAAATGTCTTAATCCTCCCCCCCCCCCATTGAATGAAGAGTTAAGAGAAGAGATGGGAAAGCCAAGAACATGTTTAATTGATCTTTGGCTAAATCAGCATAATGTCAGTGTATTTTGGAACATTTTTTATTTATTTTTGTTCTTATTTTTTCTTTAGTATAGATCAGTGGTTTTCCAATTACCTCCACTCATATACTTACATAAGTAGTCTGTCTCTTACCTTATGTTTTAGTACAATTCTAATACAAAAGAGTGGTAAAGACTAGGGAATTGGAGTTGTGACTTGTCCAGTGTCACCCAGTCAGAAGTATCTGAGGCTACAATTAAACTCAAGTCTTCCCAACTCCCAGCTTTGTTCAATATCTACCATGCTACCTAGTTGTTCCTCCAACTACACTTCTTGCTGGGAGCCTTAATGATGTGCCTATCATCACACAGACAGTATTTGGCAAAAAATAGGACTTGAATCCAGTTCTTCTTGAACTAAAGGCTCTCTCTCTCTCTCTCTCTCTCTCTCTCTCTCTCTCTCTCTCTCTCTCTCTCTCTCTCTCTCTCTCTTTCTCTCTCTCTTTACATGCTTCATGTAAAATAAAATGCTTAATTTTAAATAACTGATACAATGTGGAATATTGTGAAAAAGTGAACTTACAGTACATACTTTATATTGTTTAACACAATTCATCTCCTACACTAATACTTCTCTTTAAAGCAAGATTAATGCCTATTATTGATGATGATGATAATTATTTAATATTAACAAATTATTTAATAATGTAATTCTAGTTGGTCCTCATCCTATGTGGTAGCAGCAGTATAGTTACATCGTTGCCATTTTACATATGATAAAACAGAAAGAAGTGAATTAAAGTAGTTTGTGCTATAGTCACATGACTATAGGCAAAATATGGTTAGTTCTGTAAGCATTTTAAGACCAACTCCATTTCAATTATGCTACCTCTCCTTAAAAAGGAGAAAATGTTCAAATGTTTCATGCTAATGTTTTACTTACTAGCCTACCTTCAGAGGTATTCCAACATTCATCAGATTTCTCTGTCTAAACATTTTGTTTGATTTATTACTATTTCCCCATCATATTAAATTTAAACACACACACATTTAGGAAAAGGTCTGTGATTTAACTGATATGATAAACTTCCCTTGAGGAAACTCCCCTTACCAATACAGTTCAGTATATAATTTGCAAATTATAGCTTTAGAAAATGTCTGGGGAACTGGAAGTTTAAGTGACTTGCCCATGGTGATGAAACCAGTAGGTTGCAGGCATAGGATTTCAGTGCTTGTCTTTCTTATATGGAGGCCAGTTTTCCAACCAAATGCAACCTAACTGTGTATTAAGATCATTCATACCAAAATGAAACATTTTTCCAACAGTAGAGTTTAAGGATGAAGATAAGAACTATACCTACTATTTCATTTATGTAAGGAATGTCCAGGTTAGAAAATTTCTTATATCAGTGTTGGTTCTTTCCTTTTTTCTTTTTTAATTTATAAGCTTAGAGATTTGCCTAGAGAACTGAGAGACAGAGTGACTTGACTAGGATCCCCAAGCCATTATGTGTTAGAGGCAGAACTTGAAGGCAGGTATGTACTGGCTTTCAGTACAGCACTCTAAATTCTGCAGAAAGTTTTGGTATTCAAATGTTTACCTTCTTTCCTCAGTTGTACTCTTTTGAACAAATTCTCTCTCTCTCTCTCTCTCTCTCTTTCTCTCTCTCTCTCTCTCCATTTCTCTCTTCTTTTTCTTCTCTCTCTGTCCTCCTCTCCCTCCTTCTTTCTCCTCTGCCCCCTCCCCTCCCTCTCTCTCTCTTCTGTAAAATCAACTTAGCCAAGTGGCTTGCCCTGATCATTTTTGAAGTTGCTATCTGTGCTCCTTCTGATCTACCTGCTAATTCCTAGTAGCCAGCCACTCCAAACTGAAGAGAACATTTTAGGATAGGCCTTACTCATATCATCAAGAAAGGAGTTGCCAGTCTCCCATTCAATGATAAGATGACTCAAAATATAGCAGAGCTAAAAATAACAGTCTTTTGGGTGCCATATAACAGTAAAAATTCATAGTCTCCTTCCTCAGTTCAGTTTCCTATCTATAACTATTGTTCTGATATCTCCTAAATGTGTCACCATCATCTTGAACAATAACAGAGAGCAATTTCTAATATTCTTTATAAAACTTCTAACTTTAATCCTTTTAAAAAGTCATCTTTTTGGCCCCCTAACAAGACTTATAATCAGAGTGCTATCCTCTCTTCAACCTTTGAGACAATAACAGTTGAGTCCAGACTATTCACTGTTCTTTGAAAAGTTCTTCTCCAGGATGACCATGGCTTAATTCACTTTTCAAGTACTGACCCTTTCTTTCACCCAGATTATTTCAGTGGTTTTTCACTGCACCAAACTACTTTAAGTCAACTCTTCTGAAAAGAATGAAATTCTGTGCTGACCTTTCAAACTAAGTAATATCACATCTCTTTCAATGTATGCTTTGGCTCCCTCCTTTTCCCTTTCTTATGAGATCGAAAGATAGTTGGAAAGAAAGATAGATAGATATAATGGAGGAAAATAGAAGTATTTTAAATGTGGCTTACATTTTCATTGGACTCTATGTCCAGCTCTGCCACTGGCTTATTGAATAGCTCTAAATGAATCAATAAAAGCAGTCTGATAATAGTAGAAAAATGCTGGATTTAGAATAAGAGAACCACCTCAAATCTTTGATTACATTATAAATTATATGATCCAATGACAGTTATTTAGTTCCTCCCTTCATACCTCATTCCTTTATCTAAAAAATGAAGCATTGGACACAATGATGAGAGGCAGAGGTGTATGATAAGAAGAGCACTAACTGTTGAGTCACAGGATCTATATTTAAATCCCAGATCTTACATTTAATGCCTGGATGGTCCTGATCAAGTTACTGATTCTTTCTAGTTCTCTTTTTTCTTTATCTTTAAAATGAAAGGATTAGACTAGATGCCTTCTAAGGTCATTTCAGCTAGTAGGGTGCAGTGGATAGAGTGCCATGGTTCAGGCAGAAAAACTCTTCCAGAGTTCAGATATGGCTTCAGACACTAATTCTATTGCCCTAGGCAAGTCTCTTGACCCTGTTTCCTTCAGTTTTCACATCTAGAAAATTAGCTGGAGAAGAAAATGGCCAATGACTAGAATATTTACTAAGAAAACACCAATTGGAGTCATGAAGAGTCAGGCATGACTAAAATGACTAATCACAAGAAAGTTCTTTCTGGTTCTAAATTGTTGCCCAAATCTGTTAGATTTCCCATTGGATAGTGCATGAAACTTGGAATGAAGAAGGATTAAAATTAATTCCTTCTGGTTTTGTGTGATTATACATGTAAAACTCAGATCAAATTTCTTACCATCCCCAAGAAAGGAGAGGGAAGAGAGGGAGGGAAACAATTTGGATCTTATAATTTTGGGAAAACATGTTGAAATTTTTATTCCATGTAATTGGGAAAATAAAATATCTTTTAAAAAATTAAATATTTCCTGAAACATTTATTAGCAGTTTGACCATTGAGGAGTCATTGAAGGTCTATGAACCTATTTTGTTCAGTGTAAAACAGGCATAATAATAATAGCACCTACTTCACAAGGTTGTTTTGAGGACTGAATGAGATGACATATATAAAGTACTTGGCCAACCTTAAAACTCTATGTAAATGTTAGCTATTAATATTATATTTCTGGACTCAGATGGCCCACAAATGAGAAACTAGACAGTAAGGGGAATGCAGGTGAGCAGCTCTATTTAATGAGGGCAATGCAGCCAGTACCTTGAGAGGAACTTCACTAGATAGGAATCTAGAAAGTCTTGGAAACTCTAGTTAACAGCTTCGTTTGAAGAAGGCTTAGATATGGAAGGTAGATTCCAGAAGAAAACAAACCTTGCTCCCAAAATTATTGATAACATTAGGAGTATTTTCATTTGCTTTAATTATAAGCTTGCTCATCTTTTGTTATTTGCTATGAATGAAGCCAGGTGTCAGAAGACTATGTTGTAGGCAGGATGTACACTAACTAGCTGTATGCATTGATTAAGTCATTTTACCTTAAATTGGAACCTGTTTTCTTTCATTTATAAAATGGGGAGGAAGAATGGTATTCTGTTTCCTTTTAATCCAAATGTATTGTTATTTGTATATCTTTCTCAATATCAAAAGAAAGAAGAGAGGGTGAGAGAGGAGGGGGAGGAGAAGAAGAGAAAGAGGGAGGAGTGAAAAAAGGGAAAGAGACATGAATAAAGAGTCAAAGGAGTAAGAAGAAATGAGGAGAAAGAAAAGGAAAAGTGGAGGAAAGAGGAGAACAAGAAAACAAAGAGACAGAGGAGAGGAAGAAAGAGATGAGTTAAACCCAATTTTTTCCTTTGTTTTCATCTGATCAGCAGCTTTTTATAGCTAACACGTGTGTGTGTGTCTGTTTACATGTGTGTGTATGTTTTTGGAGGTGTCTTCATTCTCCTCATCAGTCTCCTTGCCTTCAGAAACCCAGAATTGTATGCCAATGAGGCTTCAGCATATCATCAGCAGATATATTTTATGCTGTAGTTGTTTTTATCTAGCCTAGATTAAACTCCTAAGTCAGATACTCTGCTATTATGCAGTTCCAGTCATACACCTTATAAACCATCAGCAAATAAATTCTCATAGAAAATTCTGCTACCAAAGCCCTTGGCCTAACACTGAAGTCCTTCCCTCCAAACCATACAGAGTTTATGCTATTATACTTACACTATAATTCTCAGTTAGTTTTTAAACACATGTGGCAATTTTATTATTTGACTAAACTTAATTGATTTTACATTTAGATTCTTAGAAACCAATATACTCAATCCTAATATAAGATACTTACTGTTTCTCTCAGTTTAGTGAGTCCAATGACTCATTTTTAAAGAAAATTCCCATTTTGTACAATGCTTAAGATAGTTTTAAAAATAATTTATCAATTTGTTTGTATTCATATTAAATAAGATGACCCTAAACTGACTGATGATGTTTATTAACTTGAAAATTATCATATTAAATTTTTAAGACTACTTTTTCTTATTTTTTCTACCATTTTATAAAAACTACATTCAATACTTTCCCTATGTTTATTTTTATTTTTCCACTTACTTAAAAGAAAAAACATATTTTGTTGTTTTATAGAACAATAATCTGTTATTCTACATTCTTCTGATTTTCCTTTATATTTAAAAGACAATGGTAGTGCCATATAAGGTGGTTACAAATTTGTTTTAATTTCTAATGAAAACACATTTTCAAAGAATTATAGGTTTGGAGTTTATATAGTTTATAACCTTAAAGTTTATGTAGTCTAATCCCTCCTTTTAAAGATAAGGAAACTGAAATCTCGAATTGTTCTCTGATTTTCCCAAGATTGAACAAGCAGCAAATGGCAGAATTCAAATTTGAACCCAAATCTGAACTCTTGAGTATACATCCCATGTTCACTCCACTGCAACGTCATGGCCACTATTTTAATATTTTACCTGTTAGCACTTTGGGGAAATAAGGGTGGTTATGATTCTTCTTATGTGCATATATTTAGGCTTGTAAATATTTGCCTGTCACATATTTGGGCAGGTAAATATTTGTACATAATACTGTCACAAACAATGTATTAGGTATTGATAAAATATTTACTGGAGATAAATTTTTCATATGCCATGAGGATATTTGCCTGTCACCAATTTCGCATTTTAACAATTTCTCAGTGAATTGGGTCTGACCTCAAAATTTCAGCTAATTAACATGTTTACAAAAATCATTCCTTATTCACTTAACTCCGAAGCAATGAGTATGGTTCTGTAATTATGCTAAGGTTGCATTAGCATTCAACCATTAGTGCTCTATGTGACTCCCTTTTCATTTTAAAGAAAACAAGAAATATGCCACCATTTGGTCTTAAAATGCATTTATTTCTGTCTGAAACCAAAGAAAAAATAATGGGAGGAGTCACTTAAGAATAACTACTAGACAAAGTAGAGAGCTCTTGACAAGTCAGTTGCCTCTGTGACCTTCAGCCTTCTCATTTGTGGACCAGGAATAACGGTTTCCATTCTATTGTAAAGGGCTTTGCAAGATCCCGAGTGCTGCTCCAATGTTATCTACCATCATTAATGGGACTTTGTAAGAGGGAACTTATCCTCCTGCTGAGCCTTATAATCAAACCATTTCCACTAGTGTTGATAGTTCTTTTCTGAACCTAAAACATCTGCAATGAAGAGCATGAACTCACATCTTCTCAAATCATTCCCTGCTTAGTTGTTACATGTGGTCCCATCCATCATCCTTGTCTTGACAAAGCTAGAATAAGGGATCACTTGAGAAGCTACACATTTTAAATTGGGAAAGCCATTAGAAAGACGAAGAAGTAGAGAAAGAAAAAAATCCCAATTAAATGTTCCCATACAATGAAAATTTGACAAGGATTAGGAATGGGTTCCTCTTTAGAATTTGTCAAAAGCCTTGAAATGATCTATAATCCTCAATGTTCCTCACAACAAAGTTGCTTATAAAAGAGTTGTTGAATGAATTAAATGATCTGAAAAACACTTTGAGTTGAGTTACTATTCTTCAAAATGATTATTTTTGAGTTACTATTCTTCAAAATTGTCTTAATGACTTTCATTTCATTTTTTCTTTTGCATATCAATGTGTTTGAATTGTGACTCTCACCTTTACTTACTACTTCTGGAAAGCTGGACAAGACACCTTAGTTTCCTTATCTATTGTAATGGAGGGTGAAAATTTTCCTCTCTTACACTATTAAAGGAAAAATTTGGAGTACCTCCCCTGAGGTGTCCCCCCATGTATGTCTATGAGCCTCTGACATTGTAACAATGCCATACAATAGAGAGCATACACATGACTTTGCAAATAGAACCAAAAATAAATTGTGCCATTTTATGAAACCTGGGCTGAATCCCTTCTCAGATGTTTATCTACACAGGTTAAATTTGCTTGATTTTTCCCATTAATCAGAACAGAGGCAGGAAAAATCCCTTTTGTATTGCTGATCTGAGCCCTACTAATTAGCCACAATTAGAGTCTTGGGCAGATAAAATCATGACTGCATTGGATTCTGTTTGGTCCTGGAGTTTTCCCATACCTAAATTAGGACTACAACTGTGGTAACCCCTAGCAGAGTACAATCAACTTCTTTAAAATAAGTGCCTACAGATGCTCACCCCCTTTCCTCAGATAACAGTGGCTCTCAGCCAGACTCAACAGAAACCTTGATAGAATGACTCACAATAGTCTACAGAGATATGTGGAACTACCAGAAAATTCTGAATGAACTATAAATGCATCCTTGAACATCTGGGGCATCCTGAAAAATCTGGGGGCATTTTTATCCCAGTGCTATAATGGGAAAGCTTTATTTAAAATGTGCACCATGGAAATAGAAAGATAATCTAATGGGACATTTCATTCTCTATGATAGGCTTTGTTCTTCCTGCAGTCTACTGTAAACTCCCAGAGATCAGGGTGGCGTACTTTCTTGGCACTTTGATGGAGATGTGATCTCATCCATGTAGGTGTCCTTTACAGTGGTCCAAATCACAATCCTTCATGTCTTTTCAAATCGTGTGACTCTAGTCAATGTTCTTTCATAAATTCTGTTGATGGGGTTCACCTCTAGATCTCTTTCATGTCAAAATGAAAACAGAGAATATGGTTACTGCCTATTGGTTATATCTCTTTCCCAATACATGAACAGCCTATTGCCTTTTCCAGTCTTACATCTCCCTTACAAAATATTT
Source organism: Monodelphis domestica (assembly GCF_027887165.1). Taxonomy (NCBI): domain Eukaryota; kingdom Metazoa; phylum Chordata; class Mammalia; order Didelphimorphia; family Didelphidae; genus Monodelphis; species Monodelphis domestica. The sequence continues at coordinate 79,951,872 of NC_077230.1, forward strand.
TAAACCATTTTTCTTCAACTGTACTTTTTTGACAATATATTGTTTTCTATTAACATCTACCATCTGTCTCTCTATTATTAGGGCCCATATTTAATATAAACTCCACAAACTTTCAAGCACGTTGCCTTATTCTGGGCAATTTTAAGTGTAGAGTTCATGTTTATACTACTAATTGTACTCATGTTTATGCTACCATTGTTTAATAATTCACTATATCTGACTTGGAAGTGAGAAGATCTACTTGTCTCACACACTTAACAGCTGTGTGACCCTGGGCAATCCCCTTAAGGATTCCCATTCTTGATTTCCTCATCAATAAAATGGGGATAATAATAGCTCCTACCTCACAGGATTATTGTGAGGATCAAAAGAGACAATATAATGTGCTTTGCACAGCTTAGGGCTGGCTTAGGTGCCTTAAAAGGAACCTCTGGGAGAAGCCATTTGATATTTAGAGGGAGGGATCACTTTTCCATTTTAAATTCCAAGATTGAAGTGATATTACAGGATGAAAAAGATTTCTGGGGATGGTAGAAAAGTTTACAGTGTAATTTTGTATGAGTAAATAAAGGTTTTTCTTTTCCTCCTTCTTAATATTTTCATAATATTGATATGCTTTTCTTGGTCAGAAAAGTTAATGGTCATGACTATTTCTCACTGATAATCAATGCACAGTTCAAAATGCCCTGGTAAATATTGTCTCTGGTTTGATCTACACATATGATTCCAATTATATAAAAAGAGTAATTATTGACTAATTGTTATATATGTATTAGTAAAAATACAAATCGTCAAGGCCCTTTAGCCAATCAAGACTTATTCATTAAAAAAAAACTGCTAATAGGCCTATAAACTCAATGCTACCACCCCAGTTCCTATATAATTTTCTAGGTCTACCTTGCCTTCAATGGTACTGTCTTGCTGGGCATCTAACCCATTCATCTGGCACAGGGGACAGTGGATTGGTATAGTACAGCTAACAAAGTAGTGTAAAAATGGAGATTTGAACCCTAGACTTCAATCCCCAGAAGTCCTTGGTACTTCCCAGAATTCCCTATTATCTCACCTGAGATTCCCACCTGGGCGAGATCAGAATTTGTATTTAAACTGGCTGTAATGCCTACTTGATCTCTTCTTCTGCTTCTAAGCACAGGCATCTTTCTACCTGGCATGCAAGATGTAAGTGGCTGTGAATGGGCTATTCAGCCCTAGGCATGTGCTTTTCTTATTTTGTATTTTCTTATTTCCTTGATTTCTAATAATCTTAATAAACCTCATAAAATATAATATTTTTATCAATAAAGACTAAATTTAACTTTTACAGTCTGGCAACCATGAAGGGATAAGAGAAAAACTCTCAAATTTTTTTTTTAAAAGATAGCCTAGAAAAATGTCTTTTAAGCCATGTTTCTCCAAGGCTTTTCAGAAAAGCCTCTTGATCAGCTCAAGCTGCATGCAGTCATCTGCTTCAGACTTTTTTGATTCAATATTGTTCACCTGGTCCCAGCCTTGCCCGCCTGGTCCGAACTGGCCCAGCCCAGCTCCTTCTGCCTGCTTCTGAGCTCCTGCAATCTGGACCCAGATATCTCTCCTGATCCTGAACCACTCAGACTCAGCCCAGCTGATCTCCAGCCTCTGAGCCAGATCGCCCCAGGCCTTGCTGGTAGTTGCCCCAATTTCTTCAGGATCAAAAGCCAGCTGGTAAAAATGGGGGTGTTATTTATTAAGCTACAATTAGCTTCCATGTGTGGGGGGGGTGAGAAAGAGGAGAAGGAAGAGACTTTTCCAAACAGGAAGTTACAAGCATGGCTGCTTTAAAAGGTTATCTTATGAGTGCACTGATTCTGTTACTTCAGGGGAAAAAATTAAGCTCCTTGCAATTCTTTGGCCTAATTTGAGATTCCCAAAACCCACCCTCACTATGGGAAGGCAGCTCAGGGGCTCAGTAGATTGAGAGCCAAGCCTAGAGGCTGGAGGTTCTGGGTTCTAATCTGGCCTCAGACACTTACTAGCTATGTGGCCCTGGGTGGGTCACTTGACTCCCATAGCCTATCCCTTACCAATCTTCTGCCTTCTGACAATAGGCATCTAAATGGATAATTAAAAAAAAAAGAAGTTTAAAGAGACTGGAGGTTATATTTTTAAGGCATTTCAGACTCCAATGTTTTATAAAAATCTCTGTATTCTATTGCATTTTGCTGATTGTTTTGTTTAAGATTTAATTTTGTTGGTTTTAAGTTCATATATTGCTGCTTTTGATACTATTCTGTTACACTGAATCATTTTAATGTACTGGGTTTAAACTACTGTTATATTCTGTTGCCTTTTCCCCTATAACTATACTGAACAAACATTATTGAATAAGCCCATATAAAACCAGTTTTTCTGTTTTGACTTTGTAAATTGTCACATAAAGGATAGATGGACTTCATCAGAACATTGCTATAATTGTATAACAACCTTTGAAAAATTTAATGAGCTAAATATCTCAAATTGATTTTAAGGGGTCTTTGGACATGATTTTTAGAATTTTTAAAAACAACATCTGGTCATTTTGCTTGCCCCTAACAGGAGGTAAGTCCATTTTAGTAGCTGAAGTGAAATGCACATTTAATCCTCACCTTCCACATTTATAAAAATGTGAATGGATGGGACATCACAGTCTCATACCAAAGGAGCTGGGAAGTTAATCACAGGACATATAATACCCCTGGAGGACTCCTAAAAGAGGATCATATCTCTCATTTATAACTCTTCAACTCACTTTACCCAACATCAACAGTACAGAGGTTTGAGTTTTTCCCTGGACTCCTTTGCCTCATTTTTAAATGATATCTAGATTTCTTGATGATTTCTAGACCCAAATAAGTTTTACTTTGTTTAAAAATGTATTTACTAAGGTTGAAAGATTTGCTATGTTTGTAAAAATTGTGACAAAAATCCATCAGTTCATATGCTTTTAAAAATGCCACACAGCAACTTAGGTAAAATATGATAGTGGGTTTGTTTGTTATTTTAATTAACTGGACTATTGAGAAGTTTGGGGATGTGAATACCTACATATTTGTACTACTGTTCTTTATAAAAAAAAACTGTTACCTTGTAAAAATCATTTTCTTGTACTCACAGTGGATCATGGTCAGATATGAAGAGGAAATGGATCTCATTTTTGGTGAGAAAGCCATGTATTCTATATTTTCTTAGCTGACACAGTGTGTCAATGATTATAAGCTATATTTTTATTTTTAAAACTCTTTTATTATTATATTTTTCTTGCATATGCAATATACTATTTCAGTTTTTATTTTTTCTCTTCTTTTTATATTTGAAGCACATGTCACCAGTATTAAGATTTTCTTTAATTTTTTTGATTTAGCAGGAATATATATGTTTAAAATATATTTGCTATAATGTTAATGCATGCCCCCAAAACTTGAGACTATAAAAATGATGCCACTAATTGTTTAAAAAAATATGGGGCTTTGCTTAATGATTCTGTATAATTCCAAGACAATATATACAAAAGAGTAATTTCACAGGGCCAATGAAGCACAAAGCTAAATCTGAATTGTGCCAAAAGAGCATACAGGTCAACAAAGAAACCAATCCAGGAAGGATTGATGTACTTCTAAGCCAATACAAAGGACTTGAACTTAGTGTGAAGACTCAAGATTGAGATGCTTAACATATGTTAAGACGTAGGCCTTTACTTAGAATTTTTACACATAAGACTTTGACAATCTATATTTTCATCCAGAAATAATCTTTTTTATTTGGTTTGGATTTTTCTAATGTCTTTTTAATTTCTCTTGCCAATTGATTCATATACCTCATAATTGAGCCATGTATCCCTAAATGATTCCTGTGTTTTTTAATCACCCTCTTCAAGGCGGGAGTGTAAAAATAATATTATTTTAAATTGCAAAGTTTAAATTCCTTTTGAGAATAATTTTAGGTTAAGAAACATGATACCTCTCCAAATCCAGAAACTGAACTGTTTGGATAAGATACCATGAAGATGCCTCCAGACCACAAGCTGCACGAGAAGTTCAAGAATGAACTTTGGGTGTGGTTGATTGGACATTTATTGTATGTATACTTTCATGCCAAAGGGGACTGCCCCCTAACTGGTTTTTTGTCAATGCGTCTAACAGTTATTTGTTTTGTTCTTTTTTCCTCTTACCCTCAAATTATTGTAATCTTTAAGTTAATTATATTTTCATGATCCTTTTGGGGAAACTGGTTTCCCAATAATGATCAAAGGGGTAGAATGTAAAAATGGAGATTTGAACCCTAGACTTCAATCCCCAGAAGTCCTTGGTACTTCCCAGAATTCCCTATAATCTCCCTGAGATTCCCACCTGGGTGAGATCAGAATTTGTATTTAAACTGGTTATAATGCCTAATTTCTCTCTTCTTCCACTCCTAAGCACAGCTGTCTCTCTACCTGGCATGCAAGATATAAGTGGCTGTGAATGGGATAATCAGCCCTAGGCACGTGATTTTCTTATTTTGTATTTTCTTATTTCCTGGATTTCTAATAATCTTAATAAACCTCATAAAATATAATTTTATCAATAAAGACTAAATTTAACTTTTACAGTCTGGCGACCATGAAAGGATGAGAGAGAAAAAAAGAGAGCAAACAAATACAAATGATGGAGCACAGAGAGAAGAGTGAGATGGGAGGTGAAACAATTATGAAGAGGCTAATATAAGGACTCATGACAAAAAAGCTATCCACCACCAGAGAGGGAACTGATTCAATGCAGACTGAAGAGTACCATTCTTTACTTCATCTCCTCTATGAATTTTTCTCTAATGCAAATGATATATGTCTTCTTTCACAACATGATGAATATGGAAACATCTACTATATGATATCACATGAACAGCCTATATCATATTACCTGACATCTTGTGGATGAGGGAGTGATGGGAGGGAGAACATGGATTGCAAAGTGTCAGAAAACAAATATTAAAAATTGCTTTTACCTGTAAAAGACAATGGTAATACAATTAATCGAGTTGAGGTGATACAACTGAAAATAGGGAATAATTTTCACTGTGAAGAAATTTGGAACAAGGACACAGGATGAAGGGATGGTATCATAATGTCACAAGTTTCAAGATAAATTCAATAAGTAATCATATTGGATAATTCCAAATGCAAATAGTTATCTTTCTCATCCTGATGAAGTTCTTCTATAATCAAGCTTTATAATGCTATTTCCTATTTGTCTGATCTTCCATTGCTATCTCCTAGTTGGTTAGTGTCACCTTCATCTCTATACAATGTCTGTCCCTGACAGTCTGAAATGCACTATCTTTGGAATCCTGTGAATATGTCATTTAAATGAAGACATCTATAAATATGGGCACATTACAGCTCACCATCTGGCCCTGCCTTTTGGACCACTCTCATCCCTAAAGATCAGCACACATGGAGAGTGCTGCAGCTAATCAATTATTTCACCATCTCCCACTCTGCTGCTAACGGACCCTGCTCTGTGCAACAATGCTACTAATGTCTGATGGTGAGAGAGAGCAGCAGACTGAGGAATGAGATTTTCTATCCAAACTGAGGCTCAAGCATAGCTCCCTCCTGATCTCTGCCATACACTATGCTTCTAATTGGTCTCTGCATCCCTTTGCTGCAGTTTCTTTTTTATCCTTCACTGATCACTCAAATTTATCCTCCTTTACTTCTTTGAATCTTAAAAGCACTACATGGCTTCCATCCATCCTTTCTCTTCATCTTTTCTTGATGTTTTGTCTTTCCTCCTTTCTCTATCCCTTGCCACCTTGTACAATATCAATTCTAAGAATTATGGGGTTGGATGTGCCTTAACAAGCCATCTTGACCAACCCAAAACTGAACAAGAATTTCCAGCCATTTTTTGAAGATCCCTGGCATGGAGGGAATTCGGGAGGAAGTCAACTTCACTTTGGGTTTTGTCTAAACATTAGAAAATGTTTCCTTACATCAAGCCTAAATCTGCTACTTTGGCATATCCCCGACTACTGCTCCAAGTTTTGCCCTCTAGGGTCAAGTAGAACAAGTCTAATATCACTCTGCAAGAGAGCTCAGCTATCACAACCCTAATAAGTGTTCATTTCTCCAGGTTCAATATCTCATTCCTTGAACAATACCTATCTAGTATAAACTTGAGCACCTTTGCTATCTTAACTGATCTCCTCTTGTCATTCTCGGGTAAATCAAAGGGAATTGGCCCCACTCTGATACAGGCTATTGTTTATTAAAGAAACTTTCTATCCTTCTATTAGTGGAATTGGGCACTACTTCCTAAAAGTTTTAGTTTTAAAAAATTGCCTAACACACTAATAGTTTCATTGATTTGCCTAGGGTCACCTAGTCATATGTTTCTGAGCGAAAATTTCAACTCGGGTCTTCCTGCAACACCATTACCTACTTCCAAAGGTAGCTAGATGGCAAAATGAATGGAATTCTGGATCTGGATTCAAGAAGGATTGGTCAAATCCAACATAAGATCCTTACAAACTATGAAACCCAGGGAAAGTCATTTAACTAATCTCCTTCAGTTTCTTTCACCTATAAAACAGAAATAATGCAATTCCTTTCCCAGGCTATATCCATATCTATATTTATCTAACTATATATTTGGGCATATGTATATTTATATATAATATCTATACCAACACACAAATATTCATGTATATCATAATGATAATTATAATCACAATATATGAAAACATTTATTATGTTATTATTATCTTAACAATTTTCTCATGAACACATTGCATGAGATCTGATCTGATCTAGACTGACTGTAGGGCAAGAGTATCCCCTTAGCAAAAGCTATATTCTCAAAGTTATGGAAACTATGCTTTTCTTAATGTAATCTAAGATCATATTATGTTCCTCAGCTATAATCTCACATATTTACCTATTTATAATTCACTAGAATTGTCAAGGGAAAGTTAGCTGGCATAGTGGATTGAGCATCAGGCCTGGAGTCAGGGGGACTCATCTTACTGAGTTCAAATTCAGCCTGAGAGAGTTACTACCAATGTGACCCTGGGCAAGTCACCTAACTTTGTTTGTCTTAGTTCTCTCATCTGTAAAATGAGCTAGAGAAGGAAATGGCAAAGTATTGCATTATCTTTTCTAAAAATACCCTAAGTGGGATCCTAAAAAGGAACGACTCAACAGCAAATCATAAGAAATCTCCATTTTTGGAGCAACAGGTGGTATAGCAGACAAGACGCTAGATCTGAAGTCAGGAAAACCTAAGTTCAAATTCAGTCTCTGACACTTCCTAACTGTTTGATCCTGGGCAAGTTACTTAACCCTGTTTACCTCAGTTTCCTCATCTATAAAATGAACTACAGAAGGAAATAGCAAACCACTGTACTACCTTTGCCATGAAAACCCCAAAACGTGTTACAGAAAGTCAGATTTGACTCAAAATGACACTACAACAATAGAATTCCCAGATATTCAGATCTTTTTTAGCTCTATTCCTCTAACTTTATCAAACTCTTTCTCTGATCCCCTGCCCCCTTTATCCCTCATTATCTTTTATGTTCTTGTTCCATCTCAAAGCCAGTTTAGTTACTGGGATCAACTGAGAAGGTACATAGAGGAAAAAATAGAACTGTTCGGGCAAGTTTCATTCCTCAAACATTCAGTAGTTTTCAATAGTTTGGATATGTCCTCTCTGCTTAAACTGCAAATCTCTTGATACCTTGCTCTATTGTGAGATTCTTCTCCAATATCCACAGGGAAGTTAGTCAAATTATCTCAAGTTTTTTAAGAGCAAATTTTTTCATTTAATCAATGTTTCTGGAGTTTCTAGCAATCATTAGGTTCTATGCTAGGCACTGGAGATATAAAATAAAAAAAAAACAAAAGGGCTTTTAGCTCAAGGAGATTACATTCTATTAGATGATGTGCAATCTTGGGCAAGTCATTTAATCCCATTTGCCTCAGTTTCTTCATTTTTAAAATGATCTGGAGAAGGAAATGATAAATTACTCCAGTATAAATATACTTATATCTAATCTATGTATTTATTATATGTACACATATGTATGCATTACCATAATAATATACATTATTTATGCATGTTATTATTATCTGAAAAATTTTCCTCCTGAACATAGCACTTTATTTATGATAAATATATGTATATATATGTATACATATCTACATAGAATACAAATGGTATCCAAAAGAGTTGAACATGATTGAAACGACCAAACAGCCACCACATAAAAGTGTATATGAAGCAAACACAAAATGAGGTGGCATTTGTCTTGAGTTTCAAAGGAAGATAGGGATTCAGAGAGGCAGAGAAAAGAATATATTCAGATCATGGCAGAGAACCAGAGCAAAAGCAGAGAGACTAGAGATGCAATGCTGTCAAGCAACCACAGTCAATCTGCCATTTTGGTTAGAACTATGAGAAGAGGGGGAATGTGTCTTAAAACTGGAATGAGGTTTAATTCCAATCTTTTTAAAAGCTATTTATTTGTTTGAAAACATTTGTCTTTCAGGCATTGATGTTAGCTGAGCCTCTCTTTGGCACCAGATACAAATTTGCTGTTCTAGTTTGGAAAGCACTGGGAAATAGCTCTTCAGAACTTCTATGAGACAAGAAGAGTAAGGAGCAACACAATATGTTCTGCTCCTTCTCTGTCTGTCATCTCTGGAGACTCTCAGTTAAGTTCCAAGTAAGATAAGACTTTTACTATTAGCCAAGTCCTTCAGCACCCATTTATCTATGCCACAGAAATCAATGTTTTGTAATCTTTGTACAACAGATAATCAAAACAGCCGGTAGTGCTTCAGGTCAAGACTTTCATGTATCAGCAGGAGTTTGGGGGTGGGTCAGGAATGGAGCCTTCCGGGGGTTGAATTAAATTGGAAGCGTTCTCTGTATATTGATGACTAGAAAAGTTGTGCATAAAAGTTAACAGGTTCTAATAACTGCTGTCAATCACTGTCACAGAAATCACACCATGAAACAAAATTATAAACCTCAATTGCTATGTTACCCATTAACCTCTATTGCTATTTCTTTGGACCATTTCCTCCAGGGAAGAAGGGATGTTGTTTTCACAATATCTAAAATTCATCAGGCATCATTCCTGGAATAATGATGAATTCAGTGATGACTCATATTTATAGGGCACTTAATGCTTACACAACATTCTTCCTCCCAACAAATCTGTTAGCAACCAAAAAGCTCTAAGAGATTCTTTGAGCTTTTCAGAAAAAGGTGCTTCATTATAATGAGGCAGTCTCATTAAAAATAGCTTATATAATTCATATATATATGATATATTATAATTCAGATGCTACTATCTTCATGAATTCCTTTGATTATTAATTAACTCACTCCTCTGACTTCACATGGCATTTGGCTTATTAGTTCTAAAGTACTTGTTATCATAGTATTTCAATTACTTCTGTTTTTGCTTTCTCTTTATATCTCATCTATAATGCGTATCACAAAGATCCTGGATCCATCAGTTAACCTCCCTAGTCCTCAGTTTCATTATCTCTAAAATGAGGGTGTTAGACTAGATGTCTTCTAAGGTCCAAGGCAGTGAATTTGCCTGATCTTCCCTACTTAATTCCCAGCACAATGTTCCAGATAGAGTAACACAATAGGTGCTTAGAAATGTTTCCAGAAGGAATGAATGAATGACTTAGCATGATATGGAGGAAGGAGATCTCGATTTAGAATGAGAATAGAGGTTTAGATACTAAATTTGTCATCTGCAACTTGTGTATCCTTGGTTGAATTACAAGTTACATGACAATGGACTAATCATTTAATCCTTTCTAGGGCTCAATATCTTCATCTGTAAAATGAGACAGGTTGGACAAGATAGTCTTTAAAGTTCTTTTCAGTTCTGAATCTATATTTCTCTTTGGGCCTCAGTTTTGACATCTACAAATAAAGGAATTGAATTAGCTGCCCTTTTGAGTCTCTTCTGTTCCTAAATCTATGATTCTGCTCCTCCTTACTTGGTTTATGCCACTGATTTCCCTTCACAAAACAATTCAACAACAACAACTTTCTGAAAGGAAGAATTTGACATAATGAAATCTATATGTTGATCTTGTGAACTAGGTTAGTAGAAACAAAATTTCAGCAACAAAATCCCATTAGCAGAGTAATATGGAATGGACAAAATTTCTGCTATTATATAGCATAATTGTTAGGTGTCTTACTTAGTCATTACTTACTTAGCTTACTTAGTCATCCTTAATTATATCATAATTTACCTCTTATAAGTAGTAATCTTCTAGCTGCTTGAAAAGGGAACAGAACACATTGCCTTTCTCCCTGCTTTCAGCCAGAAGAATAGGTTGTAGACAGTAGTGGTCCTCATTATTTCAAATGGGTCCAATGGAGGGAGTGTCTTTAATTGAAGAATACAACAGGATCCATTTGATGTAAATGATGAAATAAGTCATGTTAAATGACTTGAAGAGGTAGCATTTTGCCATGTACAGGATGTAGTTCCTATGATCCAAAGCTGGCTCAATATTTTGTTTGATTTTTGGAAAAGGAACATCACTGTCATTGAGGTTCAGAGTTTTGAATGTAGAAGTTAAAGGATTGCCTATAATTCTTTGGAGTATAGATCTGAGAAGATCTCTGCTCTAAGAAAATGAAATATGAGCACAAAATGATGTTAGAGAAAAAAGAAGACTATTTAAGGAGTCATAAGACTAGAGTTTGAAACCCAATTTTAATGCTTACTGTCTTTGTAACCTTGGACAATTTCCCCTGACCTCTCTGGTCCTCAGTTTCTCTCTCTCTCTCTCTCTCTCTCTCTCTCTCTCTCTCTCTCTCTCTCTCTCTCTCTCTCTCTCTCTCTCTCTCTCTTTGTTTGTTTATAGGTGTGGGATTGGTGAACTTTGGATCCCTTCTTAAACTATATGGAAGATGTTATGTTCTGACAATGTCAGGCATTACAGACACAGGACCAACTGGAAGAAGTGTAACTTTCCTTCCATTGAGTTAGAAGAGGATAATGGTTCCTCTCATGTTCTCTCACTTTTGTTCCAGTGATGAAGAGACCAGATCTTTCTGTTTTTCTAGGACAGTGAAACAAACATTGTGGTGCTGGTATAAAGTTGGCATCATCTCTAGCCAGCACAAGGTTGACAAGAATTATTTTTATCCTCTCTTTTTTCTCTCTCTTCTAAATGTTCAAAAATACATGTGAACTTGTATAAATCCAAGCCCCACTAGAATAAGGAAAATCTCTCATTGTCATCTTTCCTAAGGAATTAATTACATAGTTCATAATTTTATACTTTTAGAACTATATTTTCATTATAAAGAAGGCATTTTTGATGCATTAATATGTTAGTACTAAGCTAGAAATGCACGCTGATAATGCAAATTCTTGATACTTCCTCTAAATAGCTCCCTTCATAGGGCCATATTCTCTATGTTTATTTAGTGGGATTCAGCCCTGCTGTGATTCTATTTGCCAATGCTAAAGAAGGTCAGTGCTTATTTTTAACATTTGGGATGATATAGTCTTGTTAATAGTTTCTAATGGAAGGTTGAAAATATTTAGTTAATCTATATGAAAAATAGGAATCTGACTATTGGAAGGAACATTAGATTTAGAGATGTCATTGATTCTTGTCAATAAAACTCAATAACTATATAACTTTAATCAAGTCACTTAACATCTTTGAGCCTCTGTTCCTTTATCTATCAAATAAGGATTAAAAACCATGGCTTCTTATCTCCCAGAAATTATTTTCAGGTTCAAAAAAGATATGTCTGTAAAGTTTTTGTCACTTTATAAAGAACCATCCATATATAAACTCTTATTATTGGGCTCCACTGAAGTCCTTCCCTAATGGATTATAATGTTGTGATAATGAGTCTCAAAGACTATGTCAGTGGCACCAAGTTTTGTATTTTTCAATATGTATTCATTGTGTGTATTATGCTCTGTTTTCTTATACATATACTAAATTTATTAAGATGTAAATTCCTTAGAAGACTTTTCATTGAAAGCTGAAACTTCTATGAACTGTAAGATTTAAATTAATGTGAAACACTTCAAGTATTATTTTTATAAAGTTTATTATCTGATGAAATAGAACCACATGACTAAGTTTTTCTACCTGCTCAAAAATCCCTGCCCCCACCAAAGCTGCCACAGGTAGGAAAAGAGCAAAAGAGATGGAACTACATCCAATTTATATCCTCTCTACAACAGTACGTAATGACAGGAAGTGAGTAGGGTGCTGGGAATCATAGTTTTGCTAGGGATCATAGCTTTTAGGGTAACAGATTCTAATTACACAATCCCCCCTGGGATCCATTGGGAGACTAGTCTCCCCAGTAGATCACGTAAACATAACCAACTTATAAATTACAATAATTTGGGCATAAAGGGAAAGAGAACAAAATCAGTGATTGCTAGGTGCATTGGCAAAAACCCAATTAGGGGGCAGTCCCTTTTGGCATAAGAGTATACATGCAAATAAGTGTGTTACAATCCCCCACAGTTCAATCAATTATGCTCCATGGTTCATTCTGGGTCTTCTGATGTGGAGGTTTCTTCAGGCATCTTCATGATGCCTTATTCAAACAATTCATCTTCTAGATTCAATGAGTTATTTAGTTCCTTTTCCTGAAATGGTTCTTTCTTAAAAGATTTTTAGTTTTATGACAATTATACAATCCCTATCACAATTACACAATCCCTCCTGAGGAGGGTTTTGAGGAACACTTGGATTCACTCAGGTAGCCACTGAAGCTCATGACTTTTCATCTTGGCTGACATGCTCCCTCTTGGGGGCCATTTAGGGGTACTGTGTACTTTAGGAAAATTTTATGAGACTAAAACCCATAATGTGATAACAAACCCATCCTTTTGCTCCCTCCTTTGGCATAGGACTGTAAAAGCTCTAAAAGCAAGTCTTTTATGTGTCCCACAGTAATGTGGAGGTGTAATGAAATGAGAGAGAGGAGAAGAGAGGAGTCCTCCCTTCTCAAAGTGGGGTTCAGGGGAGACAGCTGATGTTTAGGGTTGACTTAGAGAGAGGTGAAGGGGTTTGAATATTTCCCCCTTCTGTCTTCCCTCCTTAACTATAACTGCTCTCCCAGATTTTCTCTTGCCTTTGTGTCCCCTCTCCACTAATAGAGACCAAAGGGTTTCTTCCTAGGAAGATGTCTCTCCCCTTGATCTATTCACTCACACTTGATTCATAGCTTGGGCAAAAAATAACTTCTTTAACATCAATTAAATCAGGGTAATACAAAGGAATCACTGGCAAGGAAAGAATGGGAAAGGAAAGTGGAAAAAGGGGGTCCTTGTCTCTATCTAAAACCCTTTTCCCTCCCTCCTCAAGTTTGGGGGGAACTTAGGCTTTGATAGCCTGAGCCCCCTGAGAGAAAGTCAGGTTGGCTGACCCTGGGTTTGTCCCTTTGGCCACAGTTCTGACCCAGGGCAACAGGAGCTGAGGTAAATTCTGACAGAGATTCAAAATGCCTTTTCTTAGGTTTCTCTTCAGTTATTCTCTTCAGTTGGGAAATGTTGGGGGGGGAAGGATTTCCAGTCACAAGTAAGAAAAGTGGATAAACCTCAGGAGAAAGTCTTATTCAATTTTCTCTCTTTGGCTTCTCTAGACTGAGAGCCCAACTCCTCTTCCAGTCAGAATCTTCTGCTCCTCAAGATTCCAATCTCCTGGGGCACCTTCCCCAATGAGTAGATCAGATCCACACACTCTTCAGTGTGGCAATTTTCTTATGTGCCAGCCTCTGTTACAGAGGCGAGGACTACAATATTGCTTCCTCTTTTGGCATGAGACTGTAACAGCTCTAAAAGGTATGTCTTTCATATATCTCATCCATTTCAATGTGGAGGTGAGGAGTAGTGCTATAGCACTTCATTTTAGATACTAAATGGACCCTTACCTCTTGTTACGAACAACTCAAAACTACTTTTATAATGGTATCTTCTCCAGTCCAGTCAAAGGGGAAAGGTACAAATAAAGACAGTGCAACAGAATATATAGCTAATAGCCAAAACACAGTAGTTTAAAATGACATAGTGTAACAGAACATAACAAACAAAATAAAATCTTAAAACAAGTAATTATCAAATAAAATATATGTGACAGGATATAGGTACTGAATTCAAGAGTTCTTTTTTTTTCCAATTCCAATACAGAGATTTTTCATAAAACAATGGAATCTGAAAAGGCTTAAAATTCACCTCCTGACTCTTTAAGGTTCCTTCCCCTCCCCAGTATTGTCATCCATCTAGGTTCCTTTTGGTCACACTTCTGGGATCTTCCATATTAAGGGAGAATCCTGCACTGAATATAATGTGGATAAATCCCATATTGGATGTATTATAGAGACTGGGCAGGCCAGAATGGCAAGGGGATGTAGGGAGACGAATTTCTCCCCTGTATTTTAGGATTATTCAAGCTAATATCAAGGACCAGTGCATCCAGGAATGATAGGAAGAAAAGACATCCTAAACATGAGAGCTGTTTGAGATAGGTAATGCAACACTCTTTCATAGAGTGGGCCATACTTGCAATTCTACTACTGTTTGGAAGAGTAGCATTCCTTCCCCTCCCCCGAGGGGTAAAAACACCAGGGAGCAGCTTGCTTCCCCTGCCATTTGGACAGGGAGTTAAAAATACTTTAGGAGGCTAATTGTTGCCTAAGGGAAATACACTCAGGCTTCCAAGACAAGCAGCAAGCAAGCACTCAGTTATTGGCAATGTAAGGGAAAGAGGGATTTATACTTTCCGAGCTTGTTTGGAGAATGGCTTCAAGGACTCCCAGCTTATAGAAAGCAATCAGCAGCAGTAATAGCATCAACAGCACCAGTAACAGTAGCACCAGCAGTAGCAGTAGCAGGAGGATCAGGATCAGCAGCAGCAGGCAGCAGCAACACCAGGAAAACTCTGAAAATAGTACCCTGAATACTCTGAGAGAATTAAGGGTTCTGAACCCCACTTCTGGTTGCCATAAATATAATATTTAAATTAATGTGCAATACTTCAAGTATTATTTTTATAAAGTTTATTATCTGACAAAATAGAACCATGTGACTAAGTTTTTGTACCTGCTCAAAAATCCCCACTCCACTAAAGCCAAGACAGGAAGGAAAGAGAGTAAGAGAGAGATCTACACCCAATTTATATCCTGTCTACATCAGCACATAATGACAGGAAGTGTGTAGGGTGCTGGGAATAATAGTTTTGCTGGGAATAGTAGGTTTTAGGGCAATAAATTCTAATTACAGAACTTCACTAGTGTGAATGAAATAAGCAGAACCAAGAAAATAATATGTATATTAACAGCACTACAGAATCAACTCAAAAACACTGATCAACATAACGACCAAGCTCTATTCCATAAGATCTCTGATAAAACATGTTCTCCACCTCCTCAGAGCAATGTGATGATCTTAATAGCAGAATGATACACAATGGTTTTTTTTTTTAATGTAGGGATAATGCAAGAATTTGTTTTACTTTATTATGTATACTTGTAAAGATCTTTGTTTTTCAGTGAAAAGAGTGTGAGGGAAAGAGAAAATTATTTTTTGCTCATGGAAAAAATAAAATTGAATTTTCAAAACAATGTAAGGTTTTTGGTAGTATGAAATTCCTTAGAGCTTTGAATACTGGTTGGTAGAGTAGGCACTTAATAAATGCTTGTTGTTTGATGACACCATTTACTATGGTTCATGATTTACCTCAGGAAATGGAATATCCAAAGCAATGAAATTGTGCAAATTTTGAATTCTGATATCTTTACTAATCTTTCTTCATAATTCCCTTTAGAACCTAAGGGAAAACATATAGAAACAAGGATAACAAAACCTCAAACAAAATAAAAACCTCATGTCTTCTTTTCAACTGATTATTTTAAAGTATTTTGTATAAAAATTCCCCCTAGAGAACTTGATATTCATATATATATACATATATATTCATATGTATACCTATATATACATATATAGATATATAATGTAGGATGATACCTAGTCAATATTTCCATAAATGAAAAACAGTCATTGAATAGGCATTAAATGAAGGCCCAATGCATGTGAAATATGGCAGTAGGTATTGTGTAGAACATGAGAAAAATGCAAATCAAGGACCCATCACTACTATTTCTTCTGCATAACTTTGGAATGCCCCAAAACAGCAAGTGTTATGCCAATAAATGGCCAATTTCTCTACAGTTAAAGGAATCATTACAATTACTAGAGTAGTTATTTTATACTTAGGTGATTGGAAGAGACAAAAGGCTTACATTAATGCCAGTTGTTGACTGGTAAAGGGAAGAAGAACTCTTTTCCTGAGGGAAGGCAGTGATGATAGATGACAATAGACATAGAAGGACTGTTAGTCAAAGTTTTGCTAGGTGAGAAAGCAACATGCAGGAGGCATGCAGAGTTAAATGCAAAGAGCACTGGGCATGGAATCAGGAGAACCATGAATCAAGTTAAGTTCCCAGTTTTGCTACCCACTATCTCTATTACTGTGGACAAGTCCTGTCAACTCTCTTAATTCTGTTTTCTCATCTCTAAAGGAGGGTGTTGAAATTTGATGTCCTCTTAAATGACTTCTATTTCAAAATATAGGATCCTTTGATTCTATGCCTTGGGTGAATCATGGTAGCTTTCAGGATTTTTTTATTGGTAAAATGTCTGGGGTGAAGTTGATTTGACTCTTATTTATATAGAACATTAAAGTTAGAACTTCCAATAAGTTCACATGAAAAATACAAGTCAGCTCCCCTTATTTCCTGTCTGAAATCATGTCTCTGATACAATTCCACAACCTGGCATCCAATTAGAGTCACACTTTACAGTACTGTAAAACCTCATTTGAGAATGCATTTCCATTGCCTAGAAAATTCAGTTCCAGCTGAGACTAGAGAAGTCCTTCACCCACAACAAACATGGCAGCAATTAGGGCATGGGATCTTGACTCCAGTGTGCCTGATGGGGCCATCAGGGACACTAATATCTCTGGGCATTAGCAATACTGGGTCCACATTCTGTATTCAAGGGCAACTATTTTTCTTTTGTCAAGAAGGATAATACCATTCACTTTACAGGCTGAGGCCAAAGACGTCTAAAAATCAAGATGCTTTGTGTGTGTGTAAAATGGAAACTAAATATTTAGGAATAAAAGAATGACATTGGAGGGAAATAAAGTTACAGAAAAAGTGGCCCAGAAAGAATAGCAGGTAGAGTAATACAGAGGCCTGGAGGGAGAGGGGAAAGAAGGAAAATAGTAAGTAAAAAGAGATATACTGAGCAGAAACAGTCAGTGGGGGAGAGTCATAAAATTGGTAGTATTAAGCAACCTGAAAAACATATAAAATAGAAAAGTGTAGTATGCTTTTGATTTCAGGGGACTGAATTACACAGTGATTGTCAAGAAGTACTACCAGGTTAAAGCAGAGAGAGAGAGAGAGAAAAAAAAATCTTTCTGATAGAAAGCTCCATAGCATCTAAATGTGACCTTCCCCATTCAAGGTGACTCTTTACCTCCTCCTCCTCCTCCTCCCTTCTTCCCCCTCCCCATGAAATAAGCCAGGGACTGAGACTAATGCTGTGTGTGACTTTCCTTGGCCAGAAGAGCAAGGACTGCAGAATGATGTCTGCTTTGGCAGAAGCCCAGAGTGGAAAATTTATTTACTGCCTTGTCAATGTCTCAGCGAGATGGGCTGCTGCCCCTCCACATCCATTATAAAGTGCCCATGCAAGCACACAGAAGCAGGCACTCACTGAGGCCTCTGTGTCTATAGATGGCAAAAATGGTGTTAGATTAGACCAAATTTCTAATTTTCAAAGGATTTAGAACCAGAATTCAATACCAGAAATTAATATTTTTTCAAAGGCACCAAGAATTCAAAAGTAAAAATATGCTGCTCTACTGCTGAGGGTGAAACTGATGGGGGTTCTCTGGCTCCCATACTTGCCAAGGTGTCTGTGTTTGAGCTTTCAGTCAATAATCACATCCACTATCCCTCTAATCATCAGATCAAAAGGCAGATTTGGAGCACTGTATTTTTGGAGGTGGTTCTGCATAAAGAATAAGAGGTCATTACTGTTATCACACTTAAAATTAAAGGGAGGGAAATATATTAAAAGGAAAAAGATGTCACAATGATTTTTGTGTAGGGAACATTTTGATACCTGTGCAGAATGGACAGAAATGCTTTAATGCTTTGAAGTGACACTTTTGAGGTCAAATTTTCTTTCAGATCCAGTGAGCTTGAGCCCAACCACTTGCCTAGGTTTTTATTATTTTCATTAATCTCATTTTATTTTTGATAGCTGAGAGACAACATAGCATGGTGGATAAAGGCTAACCTTGGAATCAGGAAAAAGTGACCTCAAGTCCTGACTCTGTCACATACTAAATGGGCTTCTAGGAAATTTCTTTAACCTTTTGTTCTTCAGTTAAGAAAATAAATTGCAAGGAAGATGCAGTACGTACAAGTGTAGGGGACTTTTTTTCTAAGAGATACTTAAATGGTTGAAATCATAGCTATCACAGGTCAGCACTAGCCCTGCCCCTAAGAATAACTAGAAAAAAAGAGTCATTACAGATAGTGAAATGTTTCTGTGATCATGCATGCCACCATGGACACCTCCCAAGCTTAAGTTAGTGGCTAATATCTGAAACCAAAATGCCTGATTGAAGATGGTTCAGTGATCTCAGAAATCCTGTTTTATCACTGTGAAGTGAGGCTAACTTAATATAACCATCATAGATATTCCTATGGTGATTTTTTATCTCTTTTTCCCAGAGAAGGAGAGGACTTTGAGCTAGAATTGTTGCTACCATTTTACTTTTCCATCTGGTGATCACAAAGTTAATTGTTCTAAAATAGCCAAGTGAGAGAGACAAAAGCCATTGTAATGATCCACCATCAGTGTGGACAAGACAGAACTCATAATATTTACACAGTAGAAGTCAGAGACAGAATCTTCTCAGGAATCCATTTAAAAATACTCAATTTTTAAAAAGTATTTTGGTATTTAAGTTTAAATGTATTAAAAGTATTTAAGTTTAAATGAATTCTTATTTTATTTTATTCACACACGCATTTTTGTTGTTGAAGTCTAATTTTCAGGTACTTTTTTGCAACAAACATTGTTAAGAAAATAGGTAAGGTCACACAGCTAGGAAATATCTTAGGCTGTATTTGAACTCATTGGTCCAACTAATTTTGAACTTAATTCCTGCCTCCATGCTTAGCACTCAATGCATCTAATTGTCTAGCTGCCCTTTTGTAGTTAATTTTTTTAACCCCTTACCTTCTGTTTTCGAACTGGTTCTAAGGCAGAAGAGCAGTAAGGGCTAGGCAATGGGGGTAAGTGACACAAGCCCCAAGGTCACACAGCTGGGAATTGTCTGAAGCCAAACTTGAACCCAGGATCTCTCTGTCTGGCTCTCAATCCACTGAGCCACCCAGCTGTCCCCCTTTTCAGGTACTTTTCGAAAAGATGGCAACCAACTTTTCTAAGAAGAAAATGATAACTTTTCTTTACTAGTGTCTGATTTAAGATAGTGATCAGGACTTGAGCTTGGCTAGACATAATTCTATTAACCTGAATAATTTGTATGAATTTCATACAATTAGACAATGCAACTATAAGTTTATGTGTAGTATTTCTTCATGATCAAACTTGAAGTGTGTCTAGGGCAACATCTTTATTTAACAGATGAAAAAATTGAAGTTGAGGATGCTGAAGGAATTTGTCTAAGGTCACACAACAAGAGGCAAATTCAGAATTTGAATTTGGCTCCTGGGCCTTTAAATCCATCACATTTTCTACTGAACCATGATCATAGAATAATAATGAAACTGTCCCATCTCTGTTGCTTACTACAAATGGGACTTTGGGCAATTCAAACCTCCCAGGGCCTCAGTTTCATCATCTGTAAAAAGAATGTTATAGAGTAAAAGACTTTTGCTATCTCTTCCAACCCCAAATCAATGGTTTTGCATGACACTATGAATAATAGCTAACATTTGTAGTGTTCAAAAGTTTGGAAATAGTTTTACAAGCATTGCTTAATTTGATAATCACCCTGAGGAACTGGCTGCAAAATTTTAAAATGCCTTCAAATTCAAAGCAGGAATATAATAGAATATTCTTAACATTGAAAATGTATCTAATTATTTGAAAATCAGTAATTCATGTTTATATACCCATGTGAAGTGAACAAGAATACAAAGTTAAGCAGAAGACTTAATCACTAAAACATTCCTTATAAATGCTAACTGAATATATTTTTAAAAAAACTTTCTCTTTCTCATTGGAGAAAATTTGGTACTTCCTTCAGTGTTAAGCAGTCAATTCTTTAAATCAAGGCTGACGAACCTATAAACTGTTATTCTAGCTGAGAAAACTACATTTGCTAATTGTCCTCATATAAATATTGAATCCTCTTTCAGAATCTCCCTAAATTACCAACTTGAACATTGTCCAGCATCAGCAAGATTCATAGGTTAATTATTCATCACATCAAAGAGAATGGGCTTTTGTCCATTTTAAATTTGTTACCTTGTGTTCCATTAACTTGTCTCCTCTATTAGTTTGAGAGATGGGAGAAAGCCTAGTAATATTGACTATCTCTAAGAAAAGATACTTTCCAATTAGAAAACATTCTACTTAGAATTTGAAGAATTTAGAGAAAGGAAGCCTCCAGTTGGCAGAGAGACAAATGGAGATACAGAAACATCCCAGAGGTAGACTTATTCTTAGTCAAGCCAAAGTTAAGACCCAGCACTATACAAGTAAGGGATAGCTTAATCTTGGAGAAACCGTGCATTCTGTTTAGGAGTCCCATATAATTATTTGTTATGTGGCTGTGGAGAATGGATAAAGGAATTGTTGGAGGATATATTGACCTAATTTTTAGTGCCCTCCTTTTAAGCTTTGGAGTATTGAAATAGAGAAGGAACAGACCCTAATGATATTTTTTCACCTTGAATATTATATATCCAAAAAGTGGTTTTTGAGAGCCTGCAGAAAGCCAGCTTTTCTATTCCCACATGAAATGCATTTATCCTCTTCTCAGTTACCACTACAGAGGTGTTGTTCTCTTATTCTAGCCAGTCCCTTGGGAAAAAAAAATACTTATTCGATTGAAATAAAAAACATAGTCATATAAATACATCTCATATTATTGGTCCTCCAGGTCAGAATATGAGAGAGTGTGGCTGTAGCTAGATGACTGAAACCAACAGAGGGCAGCCACTGTCATGCCGTGTCAATTGTTTTGGCTGTCTCAATGGCCAAACCAGGGGGTTACAGCATCATTTTGCTTTTCAGGGCCATTGCTAGATGTAGTCCAAATCTTCAATCATTTAAGTAGTAGCAGCCACAGTTTGTTGTTACCTGCATACGTCGCCCAAGGGTAGCCAGATCCATAGTCCCCTGTCTGGTGCCAGCTCCCCTCCAGGTTTTGGGCTCTCTCCCTGCCACCCTTACAGGTTTACACCAACCTTTTCAAGGGCAGGATAAAAAGTGTTAGATTGCTTCTCCCTATTCATTCCCTCAAGGCAAAGAGCATTTACTTTCCACCAAGCAGGAGAGATGGTAAGAAGAGGGTGGGCTAAAAGTAAGTGCTTAATTAATATGTGCTGACTTGACAGGACTCACAAGGGGGAATGATCAATTGTACCTTATAAAATATGAATGCTGCTTTTCAATCTTGAACAAAATGAACTAAGAAAGAGTGAGAGAGGAAACCAAAGCCACCTAAGCCTTGGGGAGGCCACTTGGGACTAGTTAGGCTGCAGGACTGACCACTGGAATTTGCCTGAAATAGTCTTTTAATCAATCAACAAGTATTTATGTAGTCCAACTAAGGGATACTCAGGGACAGAGCAAATTAGCTCTTTATGACTCTGGATCATTTGAGTGACCATTATTTGCCTCTTACACTCAAATCCAGGCCATATTCCCATTGTTCCTATTCATTGAGGCGGCCCATGCTCCCCAGGGCCATCACTAGAATTAGTGTTTCCTGAGAGAAGCCCAAAGCTCTATACCAAAAACTAATTTAAAAAATAATGAGAATAAAATGAAATGAAAGCTATCCTTCTCTGTTGAGTAGAACTGTGACTTTTGAGCTAAGATCTGCATTCAAGTCACAACACAGGTACCAAATGACAGATCCAGGGACAATTACATAACTTCTAAATACTCTTAGATAATGCTTTAATTTGAAGGAGAGCTGTTAATATGCATGAAGGGATTTCTCTTTCCAGTAGTCCCTTAAACTGGAAATGGAAATATGGAAAAAATGGAAATGGAAAATAGGCATCTAGAATGACAATAAAAAAATTAAATTAAATTAAATTAAATGTCACTACACAATTAAGTCTGCCCAATGGCATATATTTCCCCCTGGAATAAATAACATCCCCATATCAAATAATTTGGCAGTGCTCTTTCATGACCCAGACTTTGAAAAGCACTTGGTATCTCTTTCATGAACTTAGGTTTCTGATTGTATTATAGCTAATTGTGTGTGTGTGTGTGTGTGTGTGTGTGTGTGTGTGTGTGTGTGTGTATGTGTGCAAGTATTTTATCCTTCTAGTCTAGATGCTACATGAAGAAAGGAAATTTATCATATGTTTATTGAAGGAATTTGATAAGGAACTGACTTGGAGACAAAAGAAGGATAATGATACCCATATTGGATCAGTGTAAGCAGCGGGATCCTCCAGGGATTCATCCTGGGACAGGCCTTAGCTGATATTTTTATAAATGATCCGGATGACAGAGTACACAGTGATATCTTTAAGTTTGTAGATGACACTAATCTCTCCAGGGAAGTGAAATGCCAAGCCTATAGGGACAAATTACAAGGAGATTTTGAAAGACTGTGTGATTGGGCAGAAATAACAGGTGAACTTCAACATAGGGAAAATGTAAGGTAATATATTCAGAGAGAAATGATCCAAACTAAATTTATAAGCTCATGAGTTCTGAGCCATAAGCAGTAAAAAGGAAAATGTAGCCTCTACATCTCCAAATATCTTTGTTAGTTTGCTCTTTTCTCCTTCCTCTTCTGTATCAGATGAAGGAACTTCTCTTATTAACTTGTGTTCTCTATATTAAAACTTCCTAATTCTTTTAATGCTTCATTTACAAAATTATCTTTGTATTTGATACTTTCCCTAAATGATTTCTCTTCCCTCATGCCTTTAACATTGTTGTCAAATGTTTGGCATGCTTTCCTATCTTGGAAGGGAAAAATAAAAGCTTTACCTCAACTCATGTCCCCTTCTGGTAGTCAGATTATTACTCTTCTATCTGTTATTGTCACACCTCTTAAATAAGTGGGCTAGTTTCCTCCCCTGAAACTGCATTTTCAAATGTTCCTAACCATCCCTATATCATTGCCATATCCAATATTGTTTTCTCAGTTGTCACTCTCCTTGACCATTTTGCAGAATTTGGTAAGTGGTATATTTTTTTTTCTTTTTGAAATTATCTTTTACTTTGGCTACAAGAAATAATTCTCTAATGAGTCTTCCCATTATTCCAAAAGTTGATTCTCTTCTCCTCACCTCTGGTTCCTTTTTAAAATAAATTTTATTTCATTCCAGATTACATGTCAACACAATTTTTAAATTTTTTTCATATTTTACAATCCTTGTGCTCTCTCTCACTCCAACTCTTCTCCCATCGCCAAGAAAACAGATAATATGATATAGGTTGTACATATATGATACTTATTTCCAGGTTCATCATGTTGTGAAAGAAGACACATTGCTTACTCAAGAGTAAAACACATGGAGGAAATAAAGAATGGAACATTTCAATTTGCATTCAGACTGTTCCTTCTGTAGCACTGTATCTTTTTTTG
This sequence comes from Monodelphis domestica, assembly GCF_027887165.1. Lineage (NCBI taxonomy): Eukaryota > Metazoa > Chordata > Mammalia > Didelphimorphia > Didelphidae > Monodelphis > Monodelphis domestica. The sequence continues at coordinate 79,975,789 of NC_077230.1, forward strand.
CCCTAGGCTCTTGGACTTGTCCTGGATCCTACTTTGTTGATAAAAATTAAGTCATTAATAATTGATTATCATATGTTATTTTTGTTACTGTATACAATGTTCTCCAGTTTATGCTAATTTCACTTTGCATCACTTCGTACAAGTCCACACTTTTTGGTAACATCTTATTTGACATTTTTTATGGCACAATAATACTCCATTACAAACATACATTCCCCAATTATATGGACATTCGCTCAGTTTCTATTCCTCTGCCACTACAAAAAGTATTGCTAGAAATATTTTTATAAATAATCTAGTTTCCTCTCCTGAAACTTCATTTTCAAATGTTCCTAACCATCCCCATATCATTGCCATATCCAATATTGTTTTCTCAGTCGTCACTCTCCTTGACCATTTTGAAGAATTTGGTAAGTGGTATATATATATTTTTTGCAAGTTGTTCTCCCTTATCTTTAATTTCTTTGTGATACAGATGGAGTAGTAGTGTTGTGGGCTTAAAGGGTAAGCATAGTTTGATGACCATTTGGTTGTGGTTCCAGATTGCTCTCCAGAATGATTATATCAGTTTGCAGCTCTACCCGCAGTGTAGTAATGTCCTAATTTTTCCACATCCCCTCCAGCATTGATCATTTTTCTTTTGCTTTATGCTAACCAGTCAGAAGGGTGTGAGCTGTAACATCAATGTTGTTTTAATTTTCATTTCTCTATTCAATAGTTGCATTTTCATCATCTGAGAATTGCCTGCTCTGGTTCTTTTTTGCTTTTGCTCCCTAAATGGAATTGTTCCATGTGCTCAATTCTGAAGATCTCTACTTCTCCAACAGTTTCGATACCACCTCTATGAAAATTATTAGCAACTAAACTATTTTTAGAAATTCAACATTTTAAAACATGTTTTGTTCATTTCCCCCAATAAATTTAATTTTCTCCTGACTCTATGGTTTTCAGTTCCCTCATATGATCATTCTCCCAGTTGTATTAGTTAGTTAAAAAAAAAAAAACAAAAACTAATGTCTTTAATTCATCCTTTTACTTTTCCCCATATTCAGTTTATCTTGAATTCCTACTATTCATTATTGCTTTGTTCTTTAACACAATGACTCAATAGATTCAAACCTTGGACTTCAGATAAGCTGGTCAAATCTATCTCTAAGTACTGCTCCTTTGTGTGTGTGTGTGTGTGTGTGTGTGTGTGTGTGTGTGTGTGGCTCTGATCTCATCATATCCTCATTTCAATTTATATTAACATTTATTATCCCTTGGAGCACTGCAGTTGGAGAAGGTACAAAGTGTAAATGTAAATAAAATATGATTTCTGCTCTCATCCAACATATAGTCTTATAGGAATATAAGATATAACCACAGATATGAAACAGTAAAGAATATTACATAATATAGATAAGTGGTTTTAAACTCAATTAGAAACAGGAAGCAATTAAACTGTATATAAGGATCTTTGCAGACCACCTATTCATTTAGTATTAAAATGTTTTATTTAGGTTTTGTTATATTCTTACTTATTTTGTTAATTTTTACCCATTTAAATTTTGAACTGATTTTAGCAGAAATCAGGAATATTGTTTTCTGAAAGATGTCCCATGGACCATGTACAAGACAACTTTGATATAAATAAATTATAGAAGTCTTAGGGGAAAGAGGTTACTAATGAGAGAAATCAGGAAAATATTCATGGATTTTCATTTTCAGGTGAAATTTGATTGAGAATTTAATTACTTGCTGGAAATTAAAGAGAGGGAATTGAGGAGGGAGGAGATTCCAGGCACAGAGAAAAAAGGAATGGAATTAGGAAATCATAGAACATATACAGGTGTAAGATAGCATTTGGGTATATTTAGGAATGTATATAAAGGAATAATACAAGTTGACTGGAATTATGGAGTGGTAATAAAATGCTAGGAAGAATACCTGAATCAAATCTGATTCAGGAATAGGGATCCAATAAAGAATTTGTTCAGAAATACAGTGTAAACTAGATAAATATTGAATGAAGACTGATCCAAAAGGAGTAAAAAAGAAAACATTGATGATATTGAAGGGAAATCAACCTGTCAATAAGCAATTTGAATACTGTAGATAGTCACTAATGAGGGCCTGTAAACTCTTACAGAAATGGGGAAAGTGATGAGAAGGAAAGAACAAGTGAAGAGAATATAGAAATTGGAATCAGCAAAATTGTGTACCTGATGAAACAGGAGGGGGAAACATCATTTAGAAAAATTAAATTTTACCTTCTGTCTTAGAATCATTACTAAGTATTGGTTCCAAAGCAGAAAAATTGTAAAGGTTGAACAAAAGGGGTTAAGTGACTTCCCTAGGATCACATATCTTCTCAGGAAGAATTTTCAACCCAGACTTTCCCTTTATAGATCTGATTTTCAATCCACTGAGTCACCTACCTGCCCTTAAAAGTCTAATTGAATACTATGGTTTTAAAATTGGGAGCTTGAACAAATTAATATGCCATAGTCAGGAATAAAAATCAGAAGAAGTAGTTTAACAGATGAAATGTCAGGTTCAGACATTTTCAATTTGAAGTAACAGTGGAACATTCAAGCAGAGAGTGTAGAAATATGGGCTTGGAGTTCAGGAGGGATCAGAGCTAGAATTATAGATTTGGATAGGAAATGATAAAACATAAAAATGGCTGATAGGGGAGTGAAAATAACAGAGAAAATAAGAGACTATCCAAGTGCCCTTGAAGAGTGCAAATCACCAGAGGATCCAGGACTCAGTCTTGCAGTTTACTCAGAGTTAGTAGGTATGGAGTAGATGATGAATCAAAAGTGGACTCTGAGAAGGAGTTGAGAGATAGGTTATTGTGGAGGATAGACTTGAATGTATGTATCAAAACAACAATTACTAAGCATCTAGAAAAGTAAATTGTAATTATAAAGAGTAAATATGGATTTATCAAGAATGGGTCTTGAATTTCTTTTTGTTGATGAGATTAAGATAAGGCTGTAGATGACATGAGTTACTTAGATTTTAATAAAATGCTTTCAAAAGAATCTTATTAGCCTTTTGGAAAAGAGAGACATGAGCTAGACAATGGTATAGTTACTATTATAACTACTACTACATTAGGACTGGCTGAATATTTAAAATCAGTCATTAATGATTCAATGGCAAGCTTTTAGGAAGTCTTTAAGAATACTTTTAGGGTCTCTCTTAGGGTCCAATGAGGCCCTTTTAAAATATATATATATATATATATATATGTATATATTGGCCAAAGGCATAGATGGCACACATATATTTTTTGGATGACATAAAGTTGGAAGGTAGAGTTGATATATTCAATGACAGTAATGATTTCTCCCCCCAAAATAAGTCAGGAAGGTGTTCCAAATCTAATGAAATGAAATTTAACAGGGCTAAGTGTAAAATATTAAACTTGGATTGAAAAAACAAACAAACTTCAAAAAGACACATTATAGGGAGGCATGGTTTTAACTAGAAAGAAAAATGAGTCTATATTATTATATCACATCCTGAAAAAACTGATATAAACTTAGGGTACATAGTATCTAGGACTAGATAATTCTGTTAGGTTATCTTCTGTGCTTATGCCACTTATGGAATATTGTGTTTAATTCTGATGACCATTTTTTAGGAAAGACAGAATTCCAAATAGGAGCATATTGAATAAGATGATTAGAATGGTGAAGGGCCTCAAGTTTAAGTCCTGAATATTGATTGAATGAAAAGAGAATGTTTAGTTTGGGGATGAGATCAATTGAGCTATGACATGTCTTCTAATATATTATGAGTTATCATGTGGGAGAGGAATTAGAAGTTTTCTGCTTGGTTTCAGAGAGAAGAACTAAGAACAGTGGTAAGTGAAATGGGAAAGTTTTAGAATTAACATAAATTAAAAAAAATCTTAAAATGCATATTATCCTGATGTGGAATGGGTTGTCTCAGGAGATAGAGGATTCCTCTCTAGAAATCTTGAAGCAAGTGCTATATAATCACATTTGGGTAGACCCATAGAATTCTTATAGAATATATTAGATGTATGATTCTGGGAATCATCTGTATAGAAGTATTCATTCAAACCATAGAAGAGTTGTGATTTTCCCTTTTCTCTTCAATTAATATAACTTTTAACTCACCTCAACTCTTTCTTCCTCTATAACTCTTCCACAACTACTTCAATCCAGAGAAATTTTTGCCCTTTCTGAATTTACTGCATTCATTATTTATAAGATTTACTGTGTTAGTAATCCTATTTTACTATTCTATGTATTGCTGCTTTCCACTGTTATTTAGAACTCTCTGCATTTTAAGTTGCCTCTAATAAAGACAATAAGGGAAGATAATTCAAATAAACCTCCATATTGCACAGGCTCTACTCTCAAGAATCTTACACAGTAATGGAAAGAATGGCAAGCACATAAAATACTATCATGTCAGATACATAGAATCATGATCTAAGTAAAAATGAAGATATAAACAATTACAAAAATTATACTCTAATTTATAAATAAACAAGAGAGAGAAAGCATTTTGAAATATCAAATGGATCACTTTGAACAAATTAAATTGAAAGGGTTTGTATAAATAAAATGAATATAGTCAAGATTAGAAGGAAAGCAATAAGTTGAGAAACTTTTTTTTCCTAGACAGTTCCTTGCATAGAGGTATCAGATATTAAATAGAGAACTTTGGCAACTATATATGAAAATGAACATTCCCCAACTTATAAATGATCAAAACATAAGAATAGACAGTTTTTGGATGAAGAAATAGAAACTATATATAATTATATGAAAAAAATAATTATTGATTAGAGATATGCAAATCAAAATAACTCTGATATATCATCTCTCATCTATTTGATTTGCTAAAATAATAAAAGGGCAAAATGACAAATATTAAATGGATATAGAAAAAATCCAGACACTAATACATTGTTGGTAGAATTATGAATTAATCAAACCATTTTGGAGAGCAATCTGGAATTATACTAGAAGATTTATAAAACTGTATACCTTTTGACACAATAATTCCACTATTAAATTTATTTCCTAAGGTGGTCAAGGACAAATGAAAAGAACCTATATGTTCCAAAATATTTAGAATAGGTCTTTTTGTGGTGGAAAAGAACTAGAAATTGAAGGGATGTCTATTAATTGTGGAATTAATGAACAAGTTGTAGTATTATGTTTGTAATGGAATACTATTGTGCCATAACAAATGACAAGCAAGATGTTCACAAAAAAAATTGGAAAGATTTATATGAAATGATGCAAAGTGAGGTGAGCATAACCAGAAGAACATCTTTATGATGTTTACAAGAAAGTATAATAAACAACTGTGATAATATATATACAACCTATATCATATTACCTGCCTTCTTAGGAGAGAAAAAAAAAAGGATGAGCTAGAATTTTGGATATAGTTAATGCAAGAATTTATTTTCCTTAGATAATCATGCTGATTATAATTTATTACATATTTATAACAAATTATACATATTATTGCTATATTACATGTTATATTGTTACATATAAAATAAAAAAATAAAATGGAAGACAATGTCAGATAACAGCAAAGCAGTGGAGAAGATAGTGAACTTTGAGAGATTTGAGGAATGAGAGAATCTTTATCTGTTGATAAGAAGATCAGGGTAGAATTCATGGAGCTTAGATTTGAACTGGGACTTAAAGGAAGGGAGAAAATTCAGTACAATAAGGATTTAGGGTTTTGGGTACACATATACATTTGGAGATTCTCAACTAAAAGAAGCATGGTCATCTATATATTCCTTGGGGGCTACGCTGATAAAAAGAATTCTAGGTTAAACAGAAGACCAATATTCCTACTAGAGAAGAAACTATAGAGGTCAACCAGTTCAAATTATTCCTGAACTAGAATCTTCATTACAATTTCTCCAATAAATGGACATCCAGATTCTTTTTATAGTCCTTCTGCTGTGAGTAATCCATGATATCTTGAGAAAGCATATTCCAATTCTGGATGGCTTTAAAAGTAAAGATTAATTTTTCTTTTATTATTGAGCCCCCCCCCCTTAGAAACTGCCACCTATTGTGGAACCAAACAGAAGTTGATTTTTTTTCACAAAGCAAGCCTTACAGATATTTGAAGTCAGCTATCATGCTCTATCTATCCTTCACCAATTCTTCTTTACTTCCAGTTAAACATTCTCAGTTTGGTCAATGACTCTTGTATGGATGGCATGGTCCTGAATATCTATCCCCTCTTAGGGGCCCTCCTCTAGACATGCTCCAAAGAGATCTAAAAATAAATATAATACTTTGAGAGTATTCTGTCCTAGTCAGAGTTAACTGGGACTCTTCTCTCATTCTGGTCTCTTTGCTTCTATTCATCAAAACTAAGATCAAGTTACATTTTTTGGGGGTTTATGTAATGGCTTTAAAAAATGTGGCAACACAGACATCAACCACAATACTCTCTATCTCTATCATGATGTATATTATATATACATGTTTCTATTCCCATTCATGTTTAAAAGCACAGTGAAAGAAATATCTGTCTAGCTATGTAGGAATCCATGCAAATAAAATGTTTATGTATATAAATATATGGGTATGTATATATACATTTATGTATACACACATGTACATGGAATCCTTATTTACTTTTGTACCTCCCTCAGCACTTATTGATCCTATTAATTATATTCCATGCCACACCACAACTGCTTAATTCATATTTCTTGAATTGCACTCTTATTTATTTATATGGGTCATAGAGAGGTTTATATAGATTTACCTCTGTCTTTTCTATTTCCAATTTTTGAGTTTATTCTCTATTCTCTCTGCTACCTTCAAGTTGTATCAAATTATCTCTCTCTCTTTTTGAAACTTAGTTAAGCTGAAATCAACTTGAATTTAAATCCAACTCTTCACATTCTGAGCCAGAAACCTTTTCCACTTATTGCCTTAGGGAATAGATTTTGAATTGGCTCATTTTTTTTTACTAAAATTTTAGCTAAGGGTGACAAGTGGAGTGGTTGATACATTAGTTATAAGAGGACACAGATATAGCTTTTAAATGTATATGTCAGTTTTATAAAGGTATTAAAATAATTATACCTAAACAGATCTCTGATCTTAATGATTTATATGTTCCCATTAATGATTCAGATTACTATGCATCCACACCTAATCTCTTTTTTCGTGTCTTCCCACAATTTCCCTAAAGCGGCTATCCACTATGCTTGAGACAGACTTTCATTACTTTCTTTTAACATTGTGAGAATACCATTGAAGTGCCTCTCATAACCTTGCCCTTTCCACATGATTACCCTGCCTTCTTTGTTTCTAGCATACATTTACATCATGAATCCTTTATGTCTGTTTTTCTTTAGATTCCTATATATTCGTAAACACCACATACCAATGGATAAGAATCCATTGCTTTCTATAAATACTCATTTTTAGTTCTTCAAGGACTGTTGTATTCAGTATCTTGAAGCCAAAAACAAAACAACAACCCAAGAAAACAAAAACAAAAAATACCAATAGGACATGGGGAATTTAATGATGGAAGGTTTACTCTAAGAAGTAGTAGGGATCAATCTGGAATATTTGCCATTGACTGAAGACAATATAGCTTCCTCTGTCTAATAGATCTAATTCATTGTCCATTTGAATGATCTGTTCTAGAAACATATATCAAATAATAAACTCTATCTTCACTCTATCTTCAAATCCTACCACATATCAAATTAAGCAATAGACATTCTTCATTATTTTTTTCCTGTGATAATCAACCTTAACTATCCACCCTTCCTACACCATCTGATTCCAATGGTGTTGACATGCCCCCTTGCTCTTGAAAGCTAACTGAACGAACTACCATACTAGAAAGAAAGACATAGAGTATAATTCTGGTCACAGACCATATCTGCTTTTCAAGATTAGCTTAGGTAAAAATAGAAAGGTCTGTTAATAGTAAGGTAGCTACTTACTGATGGACTCTTTAGCTATGACAGTTCATGAGCCAAAGATAAATGCTTAAAAGTTCTCAGGTGTACCCTCTTATATTTCTGCTTTTACAATAGCAGATGGTTGGAAGAGGGGTTAAAGGGTATTATAAATCAGTTTTTAGATCACCCAAAGTGTAAGGTCCAGGAACTGCCTCTTTTTGTAATAATCAATAACTTGCTTTTATATTTAAAACTTCTTCTGAGAAGGAAAGGAAATTAACATTTTTAAGCACTTTCTTTGAGCTAGATATTGTGTTAAGAACTTAGCGAAAGTGTTCTCCTTTGATCTTCAAAATAACCCTGGGAAATAGATGTTATTATTTTCATCTTCATTTTACAGGTTTTTTTTACAGTTAAGGAAACTGAGGCAGGCAGAGTTTCAATGATTTATTCAAGATCAGTTGGAATAGATTTGAACTCAAGTCTTCCTGTCTTCAGGAAGAGTTCTCTAACTATTGAACCACTGAGATGTCCAGATGAAAGAGAAATGGCCCTAGATTTACCACTGCTGCTGGAATATTTAACTTAATTCTTGAAACTCTAGAATGAGGTCTTTTCCAATGGTTAACAAATAGTTCTGCTGGCAGGAGAGCTGAGTCACAGAAATGTTGTCATTGTCATAATAAATATAATAAGTAGAATAAAAAATATAGATGTTGAGTCTAAATAGAAGGATGCTTCACAGATATTCCTGGAAGAGGCAGAGAAAGGAATTGACAAAATTGACTTTATCATATGACCAAAGGCAAACTGCACTATCATTTCAAGGGCCATTTAATCATCTTCTATTGCAGGTTTCATGATAAATATTTCTGAAGAGAAGACCATTTAAAATAATTGCAGGTTATACTCCAAAATTAGTTTCACAAGTCAAAAAGAAAGAGAAATTTTGCTCTTCCACCACCCCCCAAATAATATCTTTATAATTAAATCAGCATACACTTTGATACTTGGTGACTTCGATTCAAAGAATTTGATGGTGAGTAAAAAGCTATAAAATATGGTGAATGAAAAGGAAAGAAAGAAGTAAAAGACTCAGAGACTACACTGAGGCTTTATACATTTACATCATGAATAATTTCTAACAGAAACAAATTGATAGGCACTGGGCTTGATAAGGACCAAATAACATTACAAAGTTTGAAACTGATTATATTTTTAAAAGCAATAAGATATTCAATATTTTGGTAAATTGTTTGGAATTCTGTTCCTGTACCATTAGACCACCATCTTTAGTAGATAATAAAATTAGAAGAGTAATGATGAGTAAAAATACAGATATGCCATGAAACTCAATCCTGACCTATTCTAACAAGTTAGAAATAATTATATTAGTTTAAATTATAGTTTTTAAAGGGAAAACAGACATTTATAATTGGAAATAACAATTCAAGTAACTTGACAGTACTAGCTAGAGGCAGCTGTAGTGTAGGAAGATACTGAGCTGCCCACATGTAGCTCATGATGTTCACTCCTTCTGGCCCACAACAATCCATGTTCTTTCCTACATATACTCTGACACAACTATCTTAATATGACTGTATCATGAAAAGGTGCATGTAATCAAACTAATTGCATTAAATTATCTCTTTTGAATAAATATTTGTGGACTAAATGGTTTTTTATTAATGATTTAGCCAAGAATGCAGCTCAACCATTTATCCCTTCTACCCACCTTTCTTTTCTACTTTGACTGAGCAACTTAGTTTAGTTCCACATTATGTCTTGTAATTACATTTTAAATGGCATCCCCACTTTCAGACTCAACATATTTGCAAAAGGGAAAGATAAGAGAATTAGCAAGACATATCTCCTTTATCATGTGTTACCTGTTCTATTATTGCTTTATCATAATTCCTATTCTGTCACACCAATGGCTCTTTGGGTGTCAACGAGCACAATTCAATATGAAAAGCCATCTCTGGTTTTTGATTCAAGGATAAATGCAGAAAGGACACAAAGAAGCAAAATACTTCCTAACTGGGGTGGTGGGATAGAAGCTGGGGGAGATTGGTCAAAAACTATTTTCTTGTACATGCTCAGAATATTTTTTTTTACATTGGGAACTTTGTCTCACTTTTTAAAAACAAATCTATATTATCATTCTTAAATGACTGACATTATGGATTCCATCTAAGTGTCTTATTTGACTGAAGATCACTGGGGACCATCAGAGAATAGATGAAAATAGACATTTATCTAGTTAACCAATTTACAATTAAGGCTTGGGGACTTGCTCAATCTTAATTTAGCCCTTTGAGAAAGAGGAAAGGGGAAGCAGAAGCTTAACTACTTTTTCCTATTTGACATATTAAGACATTTTCCATTTAATAAATAAGTAATTAAGAGGTTACTTTTCTGACCATTGGTCTTGAAATTAGATTCACATCTAGGAGAAGGCCCAAGGATCTTTTCTACTTTAGTGGAGATAGTACCCCTGCTTTACACAGTGGAATTGAGGTAGCATATTTTTACTAAATAATGTTGGTCAACTTCTGAGTCAGTTTAACTTATACTGGCCAGGTGGCCCAGAATAAGTAATTAAATCTATAGGTATCAAAGGCAACCTCTCTAAGACTATAAATAATAGAATATTACTAGTTCCGCATTGTCAATGGGAATTTTTTCAAGAGTGACCTACACTCATGAACTCACTGTCCCAGACTATTATCAACAACAACTACAACGACAAAAACAAAGTATTATATCATATACCTGAGGCAGCTAGGTTGCATAGTTGGTAGAATGCGAAGCCTGAAGTTAGGAAGACTCATCTTCCCAAGTTCAAATCTGGCCTCTGATACTTACTACGTATGTGCCTTTGAGCAAGTCACTTAACCCTATTTGCCTCAGTTTTCTCATATGTAAAATGAACTGGAGAAGAACACAGCAAGCCACTCCGGTATCATTTCCAAGACAAATCCAAGTGCAGTCACATGGATTGCATGAAACTGAAAAATGACTGAATGACAATCATATAACTACACCCACAGTGTACAGAGTCATGACTAGGGGTATGGACAAAAGCAAAAGTGAAAACATACATCCTGAAAGGTGTTCCTTCATGGATAGGGTTTTTATTCCCCTGTGCTTGAACTTTGCCATCTTTATTTCATTTATAAGTAAGCCAAGAAGAGTATGACTTTCACAGAGCCTCCTGAGAAGTCTGATCATTTTACTATGGCACCTAAAAATCTCATAACAAAGAAGAAAAGATGACATGTACCAGATATGTGACCATAGTCATTCCTTTAACCTCTCTGAGGCTCCATTTTCTCATTTGAAAAATGAGGATGTTGGAGGGACTCTAAGGTTTCTTCTAGTTCTCTATTATCCTATGATATGTGCTTCTGGGTCTGGTGTGAAGGGAGCAACCACCTTAATGACACATTCATTTTCTTTCTTGCTAACTGGAAGCCAGTTACTTTGAGACACCTGGGACTCCCTCATGTCTCTTATTTTCAATGGGTGACCATTAGCTGATAATGTGTCCTTGAGCATCAAACCCTTTTACTCCTATTGACAAATCTATTTACCAGATTCTGGGCTACTTCAGCTTTTTTCTTGTTAGACTCTTTACTTCCAGCTTCCTTCCTACCTGGTCCTATTTAGCAACCTGTGGCTTTAGGCACTGGCAGTAGTATAAGGGGCTGCCATATTTCCTAGGGGAAAAAAGGCTTGACATCTGTACAGTTACAGGGCAGGTACATGGTGCAGTAGAATGTCAGGACTGGGACCGGCAAGACCTAAGTTCAAAACTGATCTCAGAAAGCTATTAGTTTTGTGACTCAATGCAAGTAACTTGATCCGTTTTGTCTCAGTTTCCTCATCTGTAAAATGAGCTGGAGAAAGACATGGCAAACCACTCCAGTATCTTTGCTAAGAAAACTCCAAATGGGGTCACAAAGAGTGGGACACGACTGAAATGACTGAACAATAAAAATCTATACAGTTGTAACAGGGCTGAGAATTATCAGGAAGTAATACAAGCCTTCAAAAGCAGGAAGAAGATGTCCACATATGGCCAACAAAGCTGTAGTTTTACCCTCCAAATATTGTCTCTACAATTAATAGGTATCTGGTCAGGTTGCAGAGCTATAGCTCCAGTAATAAAATTGTGTGGCTTCTCTCTCCTAACAATGGCAGGTATATTTAATTCTTTAAGGCTTGTGAAACCCTGTACATACCCTTCCTCATTTGACCTTCTCAACTCTGTGAGGTAGGTACAATAGATTTTACTCTCCCCATTCAACCAGTGAAGACACTGAGGCTCTGAGAGGTTCTGACTTCTGCATGGTCATAAAACTGTTAAATATAGATGAGAGCTAGCTAGGTAGCTAACTGGATAAAGCACCAAACCTAGAGATGGGAGATTTCAAATCTGGCCACAGATATTTTTAGCTGTGTGACCCTGGGCAAGTCTCTTAACTTCAATTGCCAAGCCCTTACACTCTTCTGCCTTAAAGCTGATCCTTAGTATTGATACGAAGACAGAGGTAGCCATTTTAAAAAGATGTAGATGGAATTGCAACCTTCTCTTCATGGCATCTGGTCTAGTCCTCTATCCACTGGTCTAGGCTACCTCTCGATCACCTTAATAATGTTGCACCTAATCTCTCAGAACTTCTGGATGCATGGCATATCAGAATCAAGACCTTTTCAATCTCTGTAGTACTCAGTTTAATTCAGTAGTCACTTTTCTAGATTTGGCATACGAAGACAAAACAAAAGTCTCCAGGTACTTAAATTTTATTGGTGTAGGAGATACTGCATAAGCATACACTTATTAGTAATAAGTGATCAAGGCAGAAAACAAAGGGCCTTCATGGGAAATCATTGTATCTCTTCACACACTATCAAACCAGTTCTGAAAAGCATAAAAAATTATTATATGATCAATCAGCTAATTCTTATTGCTTCCATATCATCTTGGCAGGGGTGTTGCTGTGGAGTGTCTTGGGAATCTATTCTTGATCTTATATAGTTTGAGGGTTTTATCCATGTTTTATATAAAGACATTGAAGGCATGATCATCAGATTTGCTAATGACATATAGCTGTGAGGAGGTGGGAACCACTGATACTCTGATGGCAAATGGAATGAAAAAGATATCGAGGAACTAGAGCAACATTCTGAATCCAATCAGAAAAAATTAAAAAATGAATGTAAAGTTTTACAGTGGGGTTCAAAAATTATTTTCATAAGCATAGGATGGAGATATGCTTAAGTGGGAATTTGACTGAAACTTTCTGTAGACTTTTGGATCACAAGTTCAGAATGAGTTAGCAATGTAATAAAATAACTATAAGATCTAATGGATCTATTTATATAGGCTTATTGTTCAGTCATTTTAGCCATGTTTGATGGTATATTTGGATATTTCTTAGCAAAGATACTAGAGTAGTTTGCCATTTCCTCCTCTAGCTCATTTGACAAATGAGTAACCGAGATAAACAGGGTTTGTGATTTTCCTAGGGTCACACAGCTATTACATTTCTGAAATCAGATTTGAACTCATCTCCCTGATTCCAGAGCCAGCACTTATGCATTGTGTCACCAGCTTTTCCAGAGAAGCATTCCTTCCATAAATAAATGAATGATACTCCTTCTGTTTTCTGACCTCATCGGAACTCACGTGAAGTAAGTAATGGGTTCAGTTAAGGGAACAATAGTCTGAGAGGACTTTTTTTAACTGGAGAGTATGTATAGAACAACCAGTTTGCCTTGAGTACAAGGACACTTTAGATCAGTTGAAGAAAAAAGATGTGTTTGGTCTGGAGAAGAGAAGACTCAGGGAAACTTGAGATCTATGTAAAGGTGTTTGAAGGGCTAGTATTTGGCCTCAAAAAGGTAAAAGCAAGATAAATTGATTGGAAATTTTAAAGAAGCATACTTAAGATTGATGTCATGAAAATAAACAATAACAAAAAGCCTTCTTCTTAGATCAATTCAAGGGCTAGGCAATTTAAAATTAACTTGCTCATACTTGCCCAGAGGAAGGAAATAACTAGGAAATTTCTGAGACCAGTTTTGAGCCAAGGTCCCCCTGATAATAGGCCTGGCTCTCTAGTCACTAAGGTCCTTAGTTGCCCCCTTTCTGGCATTTCTTGATATTCAAACATGGACTAGCTTCATTCAAGCTGACTAAAAGAAAAAGAAAGGAAGAAAGAAAGGAAGGAAGAAAGGAAGAAAGAAAGAAAGAAAGAAAGAAAGGAAGAAAGGAAGAAAGGAAGAAAGGAAGAAAGGAAGAAAGGAAGAAAAAAGGAAGGAAGGAAGGAAGGAAGGAAGAAAGGACAAAAGAAAGAAGGGAAGGAAGGAAGGAAGCAAGGAAGGAAGGAAGAAAAGAAGGAAGAAAGGACAAAAGAAAGAAAGGAAGAAAGGAAGGAAGGAAGGAAGGAAGGAAGGAAGGAAGCAAGGAAGGAAGAAAGAAAGAAAGAAAGAAAGAAAGAAAGAAAGAAAGAAAGAAAGAAAGAAAGAAAGAAAGAAAGAAAGAAAGAAAGAAAGGAAGAAAGGAAGAAAGGAAGGAAGGAAGGAAGGAAGGAAGGAAGGAAGGAAGGAAGGAAGGAAGGAAGGAAGGAAGGAAGGAAGAAAGAAAGAAAGAAAGAAAGAAAGAAAGAAAGAAAGAAAGAAAGAAAGAAAGAAAGAAAGAAAGAAAGAAAGAAAGAAAAGAAAAGAAAAGAAAAGGAAGGAAGGAAGGAAGGAAGAAAAAATTATTTCCAGATTCTTTTGAGGTCATTGAATAGAGGCTGAATAACTGACAATTTGTTGGGGATGATTTATTAGAGATTCCTTTCAGTTCTGGGTTGAGCTAGAAGCCTCCTAAAGTCACTTCCAAATCCCATAAGTCTAGGACTTTCTTATTAGCAGCTTATTTACAAATACTAGCTTCCAGATGGAATTTGCACACATGAAGTCTCAAAAGTGTTAATACATGTTTAACACCTTTAGAAATATCTCTAGGGCTGATGGCTAAGCTAATCACTTAAGAGAACCAAGCAATATTTCCTTTGAGAAGTTTCTGCTGGTCACCTGGGAGCAAGACAACTTTATTCTCTACCTATAATAGACACCATCTGTTATTTAATATTCAGAAATCAAAGATTCCAAGTTGTTTATTTATTTCCATTAATTAACAATTTCCTGCCATTTTAATTTTCCCTACACCATTATAAAGCTTAACAATTAAAGGTTTTAACTTATATCTGTTTGGTTTGAATTCAACCTGTTATAGTACAGATACACTCTCTCAGAAAACTTTTTCTATCAATACAGAGAGGCACCTGCTCTACAAATTACAGCATTACCTACAGGTAGGTACTGAGTATAGCTTTTTTATTTGCTAATAGTGGTACAGCTAGTTTGTGTGAGAAATAGCTCTTGAACCAGATATTTGAACTAACTCCAAAGTCAGGCTCCTGAGTCTCTAAAACAAACTGCCTCTCCTTAAACAAATACAGGACAGTAAAGGGACAAAATGGCATATTTTGGGTCTTTTTCATGAACCATTTGAAGTAGAGATCACTTCATTTTCATTTCTCTATATATATCTATATATAGAGATCTATATATCTATCTATCTATCTATCTATATATATATATGTATATATATTCTGCATTTGTACTATCCCCTTCCTATATCTGACACTGTTCCACTCTTTGGTCCCAGGACTCTACTCCCATTGGCAGCATCCTTGGGATTCCTCCCATCCCCATCCATCAAAGTCCTCCTCTTCTTTTCTAAAGGTCAAATATTAGCTTTAATGATTTTCTTTGAATCTTCTGAATAAGCCTAGATCTACCCCTAATGGAAAATATTTTTCCCTCCTCAGTTTTCTTATGCCATTTTATTTATATCTGTTTACTGTCCCATGTGCTATTGATATTTGTTGACTCCTTCCACCCCACCATTGTATTGCAAACATCTTTAGGCCAGAGCTTGCTTAGTATTTAATTCTTTGTCCCAATGACCATCATTCTGTTTTGCATGCAGTAAGTATATAATAAGTGTTTGTCATTGAATTTGAACACTTTTTTCTGCTGTCAAGATTCAGCTCAGGTTTCATCTTTTTTTTTTTAAACTCTTATCTTCTATCTTAGAATCAAATCCATGTCAGTTCCAAGGCAGAAGAGTGGTAAGGGCAATGCAACTGGGGTTTAGTGACTTGCCCAAGGTCACAGAGCTAGTATCTGATGTTACATTTGAACCCAAGACCTCACATCTTTAGACCTGTCCCTAGCCAATGAGCCACCTTGCTGCCCATACTCTCATATTTTCAAGGATGTCTTCATTACTCCTCTCAAGGTATCCCTCTTCCCACAAACCAAAGTGATCATTCTTTGCTTCTCAGGAGCTCTAACAGTGCTTTGTATCTGTCAAATATAATACAATATAACAAAATACACAGAAAATAATCAGTCAAACACAAGTATTTGTTAAACAAATTTTATGTGCCAGGCACTATGTTGGTATTGGGGATACTACTATTCTACTGTCTTGTCAAATCCCTTACTAGACAGTAAGCTTCTTTTTAAAATTACTTTTAAAGTTCTTATTTTTATTTTGAAGTTAAAAATTATGAACGAATATTTCAACATACAAAGAAAACCAAGAAAAAGACTCATATAAAAACTGTACCTTTCTGTTCTCCCTGCAATAGTATATTGCAATATTTAATAAATGTTTATTAATTGGTTAATTGAAGTTTTTTGTTTCTACAGAAGTATTTTGGGTTTATATAAACTTTTCTGGCTATGGTCCTTTTGAAACTTAAAAATTTTTTTATGCATTTAAAATAATTCATTGATATTCTTTTTTGTTTGTTTCATTATCCACTAATCTGTCACTCACAGACCTCCACTCTAAGATGAATAATACTTAGCAATGTTGGCCATCTCTTAGAATGCATATCTCACTCTCTAGTTCTAACCCAGTACCAAGAATTAAGTCAAGTCCGTTTCAAACAGACAGGAGCTATGCTTTTCCATCTGTCTGCTAAAATCACTGTTGCTCACAAATCTGCAATTACTATTAATGCCTCTGTCATTATTGTTTAACAGGATCTCCTAACTGAGATTTGGAAACTCGGAAAGGACTTCAACATTCATGCCCCAACTCCCACAAAAGCTCATTCCCAAATGAACAGCAAGTAGTCACCCAGCCTGTGCTCAAAGACTTCAGTGGAGAAGGAACCAACTACCTCCTGAAGCAGTCTATTTCATTTTTTGGAGACAACGATCTGGTAGTTTTCCTTTGACATCAAGGGTACATAGCCTAAAGTTGATATGTATTCTCATATGCATTTAATAAAATATTTGATAATAATTCATAAAGTTGGATCATGGGATCATAGAATTAGAGATGGAAAGTAGTATAAAAGATACATAGTCAATAGAAAGTTAGCCACCAAAGGGCAAGGACTCTTTTTTCATCTACATGGTGCCTAGCACATAGTGGGCATTTTATAGACTTTTTAAGTACATGAATGAATCCAGTCAAATTATTTCATTTCATGGAAAAAAATACTTCCTTTCCTAGGTAGAAAAAGAAAAAAGAAAACACTTTCCTGGCACACCAAAGTCAACACTAACTTTCTTGAGGGCAGAGGCCACACATTATTCTCTGGCCCTTCAGGACCTAACACAGTGCCTTGCAATATATGTGTTCAATAAATGGTCACTGTTGAATTTACAGATCAGATCATACCTGAGGACCAATATTAAGGAAAATTAATTAAATTCAACCTGAAAACTTATAATTTTTATTGTGATAGATGTAGTGCTGAGTGTTAGGTATATAAAGAAAAAATGAAAATATGTCTGTCCACAAGGTGCTAACATTCTCCTGTGTAGAAAATACAGTTAAAAATATGTACAAAAAAGTCCAGGGGAAGGGCATTAGGAACTAGAAGTGAGAGACTGCTTGCTGGAGATGACATACCTGATGTGACTGTGAGAATTGCTAGGGTTACCCTTCAAGAAGGAAGCTAGGTGGCTCACTGGAGCACAGAGCTTAGAGTTAGGAAGATCTAAGTTCAAATCTGTCCTCAGACACTAACTGTGTAACCACAGACAACTCACTTAACCCTCTTTAGCTCAGGTTCTTCATTTGTAAAATGAGTTGGAGAAGGAAATGGCAAACTTCTCTAGTATGTTTGCTAAGAAAACCTTCAGTGGGGTCACAAGAATCTGAAATAATTATAAGAGGACTTGCTGATGGAGAGAGGCACAGCTCCTTGATTTGGATCCTTGCACATAGTAGGAGGTTAATAAATATATGTTAAATTGAATTAATTCATGTCAAATTAGCATGGAACCCCAGACTACTTTTGGACACCCCAAACTCCAGAAGTGTTCCAAGACCAAAAGGAAGCAGAGAAACACCTTTCCTTCTTTGCATTCTTACAGTGCTAAGGAAAAGAGGATCCTGAGCATCAGAGGCTCCTGATAAGGTCAGAGCCCTGAGAGAAATATTCCCCATGGATTCTCCTCTACCTTCTGAGATGGACAGAGATATACACCTCTCAGTTATGCCCTTACAGCATTGGGCTATATGTAGGGCATCTTCTCATCCCCTAAACTATTCTAGGTTACCCCTTGTGCTTCCAGACACAAAACATCACTCCATCCCCTGTCAGGTGACAAACATCCCCCACTTTTACCTAACCTCATCCCACATCCTCATTCCTGGCCATTTAGCCCCTGTTGTCTAAAAGGCATGAGAAGCCCTGAACCTATCTCCTGTAGGAGGCAGTATCCACTCTTGCACCTGTCTCCCGACCCTTCAACACTGCTTCCAAATTTATACATTTTCCTTTTTTTTTTCAAGCTCATTATTGTAGTCTGCCATTCTTGATGAGGGCAACCTGTCCATTTCCAGGATTTTACCTTAAAACTCACCCACAACAAGATGAAATGGATATAGGCTTAACAATGAAATATGAACTATTTTTCTCATGAGATACAAAAAACATGGATGCAAGGAGATCACACAAAGACATTGACTGTTGAAAATATTGTGCTAAAAATGATTTAAGTGATCACATTTGAAAAAGAGGCACAATTAGAGCTCAGCTGGTTGCCACCTTCCCCTAGAGTTTCATAAACCCACATATGAGGTTTCTAGTTAGAAAGCAGATGTGCTAAGTTAAACCTAATTACCTTGTTTAACTTGACCATGAAATGTCTGTGATCAGATGTTATTTCATCTTTTTTATTATTTGTCTTTAGATGCCTAATGATTAATTGAAATATGAAACAAACACATAACAGGCATTTTCCTTTTGTAAGCATATAGGGGAAAGGAAATGGACTTTTAAACAATGAGAACCACAGGCACACATGGGGAAAACCAGTTAAGGGATGTGTGTGTGTATGTGTGTGTGTGTGTGTGTGTGTGTGTGTGCAGTACAGACAGACTGACAGAGACAGAGAGAAAGACAGAAACAGCGAGAGAGACAGAAAAGGAGAAGGAAAGGTAATAAAAGAAGGGATAAATGAACAGAAACAGCACACAGGAAAGAAAATACTTAAAAAGTCACTAAAGGACACAGACATGCAAGGAGACTCAGATGCTCATTCCTGAACAGAGAAAGGGAGATAGTAATCGCAAGGCTTTTATGAAGATTTTCCTACTGTGTGTTGAAGATTATAAGGAATCCTGCATTTATAAAAACAAGGATAAATAAGAATGTCATCATCATAGCATCATTTTGCTATTTTTGCCTTGAACTTGATAGAATTAAATGGGGAGTTGGGATCTAGCACTTGGACCAAAAATTTCCAACTCCAAACAGAGGTAAATTTGTTGGTATTATTTTTATTTCAGGATGAGTCTTCTCTTTTATAAGACAACTCATTGAAAAATGATGTACTTAAAATTTAATAGGAAAGGAAACCCACTTTGAACAAGATGATTCTATTCATCATAAGCTTTAGATGCATGAAAAATGTCCTCTAGTTTAGGTGAGCATTTAAAAAATATTTTCTTTGCTTTCATAAAAACATACCTTCCCCTTTAATGTTTAACCATAAATTATTCCGCCAATAGAGAATATCTGAAAATTGTGATTGCATGTGTTTTGATGGGAAATCCACAAGTGTCCAAACTTGGTGCTTTGGTGTTAGTATAATATTATTAGGCAGCACACCAAGTTTCACAGTAAGTCCTTCTTTTAAAGATATTTTATTTTAATTCTTTTCAAGAATAATTGACTCAAATAAGGAAGGGGGAGGAAAAAATGTGGGAAATGTGACAGAGTAAATAAGAGGGGCCAGCCTTTGATTTTGGAAGACCTCTGTTCAAGTCTTGCCTCTAAGACACACTACCTCTGTGACCCTAGGAAAGTCAATTAATCTCTCAGTGCCTCAGGCAACTCTCCAAGCCTAAAAACTGCAAAACTGACTTCCTTTAGAAGGGGCAGTTTCAACACTTGGAGTTCTGGTGTCTAAAGAAATTACAGGTTTGGATCACAGAAAGAAAAGACATTTTTCTGCTATGAGATTGCTACAAATTTAACTTAAACTTCTTAACACAACCAGAATGCTGATATTTTTATTTTTTCTATATTTTCCTTCATTTTCCTATATCCTATATTTCCCATATTGTATATATTTTAACTATATTTCCTATATTTCTGTTATCCCCTCATTTTCCTGCTTATTTCCTATATATAAATATCTCAGAAATTTTGGCAAAGTCATTTTAAACTTCAATGACGTTCAAAGAAAGAAAATTAAGAAATATTTAAGTAAAATTAAATTAAATTAAAATTAAGAAAAATTAAATTTATTTCTGACTTCATGGGAAAAGCCTTGTGAATCTCTGAAAAAGCAGCTGAATTGCAGGAGCTTTTGAAATGATATATATTAGAACTTCAGAGGTACATCTAGGTGGCAAAGAAAATCATAAAAACTCTCTCTCCTCCCCCCCAAATTCACACAAAATCTGTGTGAATCTATACTGTGGCTTTTCCATTCTGAATAGAGATAGTATAAGACATATTTTGTTATGAGAATAACACAGACTGAAAAAAGATAAAATTAGTGCTGGAAGGAAATGTGAGATAAATTAGCCCCAGATTCTCCAGAGACTACACCTGATGGATATTCTGTTAGTATTTAAATCATTTATTTTAAAAAATGACATCCACATGACTCAATAGTGAGATTTTTCCCATTTAATTTTCACAAGTCAGGGAAATCCTATTTGAAGAGTAAGAATTCATTTGCTGATAAATGAAAATTATAAAAAGAACACTTTGCTGCCTCCTTTACATTTACTCTGCATTTGCCCAGGGGGAATTGTCTTCAGGGGTTCCAGAACTATAAAAACATTTCTCCAAACAACTTTCAGTGCTATTATTATTACTAGAGTGTTGTTGTCTGTCTTCTTCAATAATGTTAAATCAATAGAAGGCTGATAATTAGATGAGGATCTTTGTTAGCTTAATGCTCAGTTTACCATCATCAAACAGACAAATAGAACTAACTTCTGAACCAATTTTCCTAATTAAAGGGATTTGTAGATCACAAACTGTTGGCAAACAAATGAATCTGGGAGCTAGATGCTCCTAGAGATTTCCTTGCTACCCCAACCCCCACTTTACAAAGAAGGGTGAACTCTCCAATGTGACTTCCATACAGATCGCTTCATCAAAACCTCTCCTGCTGAGGTAGCCAATGATTTGTTCATAGTCATGTTTGAGGGCATATTCATAATTGGATGGCACCAAGCTCTTTAGGATGGAGAAATGCTGAGCAGATGGAGATACACTGCTGGGAGATCTCCCAAGACTGTGTGAGTGGGCAGAAAAAGGCAGTTGAGCTTCTTTGTAGGTAAGAGTGAGGTAATTAACACACTTAGAGAAGAATAATTCAAACTAAATACATAAAATAATGGGGTTAACTATCAGTTTTATAGGAAAGAGATCTAGAAATCACTAAAAGTTGTCTTTTAAAAATAGCCCAATTTAGATCTGCATCCAGAAGGTCAACAAAACTATAAGAATCATCCAGAAGGACAGTGGAAACAAAAGAAAACATTTTTTTCTTCCCTCATAGAGACCTTATCTGTGTTACTAAATATAATTCTGATCGTCATGTCTTAATTAGTAAAACAAAAAGACATAAAACTGTTGAAAAAAATCAAAGAAGAAAATTAAAATGATCAAAAGGGATGGAAAGGAGCTTCTACAGATTTGAAAAGTAGGGCTTGATTTTTGAAAGATGAAGGCTATGAGAAAATATGACTGATGTTGAAAACATAATTAATAGAAATTATGTAACAATCATACCATGAATAGGTGAATAAGACCTGTCCATCATAACCTACAAAAAAGAATGATGGAGCAAGACAGGTTTGAAAGAGAGCAATGCAAATAGAATGAAATTTTACATATTAAGTAATAATATCATTAGATTAAAGAAGGGTTTGAAATATTTATAGATGGTGTATATGCGTACGTGCTTGTTTAATGGGGATAAGGTATACCCCAAGCCCTTTCTGGTAGATATTATAGAAGATAACTATCTCATTCCCTAAAATATCTCTGTGTATCAGTGATTGACTATTAAGCTGCTGAATAGACCATGGATATGACCTAGTATGACAATTTTATACTCATAATTCTCCTCTTCCTCAATCTTTCCTCCTGCTTTCAAACAATTCATCAACTTTGCTCATGCAGTGCTCTTAACATATAGTGAATTATAGTAGTTGGTAGCACAGGTATATCTAATAAATTTCAGTGGGTTAGCTCTTAATAAATTAAATAATCGGTAATCATATTTGTGTAGTGGATATAATTCAACTGCCCTTAGAAATGTCAAGAGATTGGCTTTCATTTGTTTGTCTTGGGATATTGATTTCCTAAAAACAATTGCTTCTTTGTTTGGCTTTTACCTCTCATTTGAGAATGGTAGGGATAGATTTTTTCTAACTTTGCTTAAACAAGAGCAATTGAAATCTCAGATTTAAATATATGCATCATTTCCCAGGTATAAGTGAGAATTGTAAAAGGCTACTGGGAGGGAGTTTTCTACTCAGTAAGAGGAAGAACTTCATAGCATTTAAATCTCCTCAGCAATGGAGTTCAAAAGGAAGGAGTTCAAAGAGAACACAGATGACCATTTGTTAACAGAGAATACAGGAAAGACACCCATAGGGGTGGGAGCTTGAACTTAGACTTCTAAAATGTCTATTATTTGTAAGCTACTATAGTTAACATTAATTTATGTTATTGCATTACTAAATTTTTACTATTCCTCCTCCCACCCTGATTCATTGAAGCCTTATTTAATTGTTTTTTAAGACTTTTTTTTTCTTTTTGCTACTGTTAACTATTAGGATTGTTACTTTAGACATTCCAAGGTTGTCTTTCTATATATCTCAGTAAACTCACCCTATACATCTGGAAAACATCCTGACTTGGTAGAGTCATATACCAGTGAAATAATGGGTCTGGTCCTTATGCTACTCATCCCGTATATAAATGCGAGAGGAAAAGATTGGACCTGTCATTTCATTGGTCTATGGAACTCCAAGGTTGAGGATGTTTTTTCAGTTCTGTTCATCTCTATAACTTATAAAATCATGGAGTTGGCTAGAGCTTTGAGAGGTTAAACAGGTCACATAGTCAGTGCATTCCAGAGGCAGAACTAAACCCTGATCCTCCTTGCTCCAAGGCCAAATATTTTACCACTAAACATTTCTATCTTTCATCTTTTTCTCCCTCTGTTTGTGTCTCCTTTTCACTCATCTTTCTATTCCATTCTACTTATACATACAAGTAAACATAGTTCATCCATCCATCCACCCATCCACCCTTCTATCCATCCATCCATCCATCCATCCATCCATCCATCCATCCATCCATCCATCTCAACTATTTCAATTATCTATCTATCTATCTATCTATCTATCTATCTATCTATCTATCTATCTATCTATCTATCTATCTATTATGATTTATTTACAAAGAACTTGTACCTTTATCCCCCTAGTCTGTCTTTTTCAATCATGATCCTCTATATTAGGTGTTCCTAATCTTATCTATTTTGATCACAATCTATATTTAATATAATTATTTTCTTTTATGATCCTATATATTTTATTTTATGCATTAAAATTATTCTGAGGCTACCAGATTGCCAAAGGGTAGGAGGATTTACAAAACTTCTGCTTTATTTCAATATGCTCCCTCTATTGTATATAATGAAAACTGATATTTCACCTTCTAGCTCACTTTTGGATTATTTGGTGAGTCTATCAATTTACTGAAGAGTGAGATTGGAATTGAAGAGCTCTAAAATTGTAAACAACCCTTTGGTTGTTATTCAACTTTGCCATCTTCAATTTAGATTTTACTTCCCAATTTTTACTTCCTTTCCCATTCTAATCCTTTAATTAATCTGTTGTCAGTACCTACTAAACTACTCTAATATAAAGGATATTTGTGGCCTAAATCACACTACTGTCTGGTCCTGTGGGACCTGCTTTATGTGTTTTTAAACCTGCTCCAAACAAATTGTACATTTCTTGAGGGAGGAGTGCATATAGAGTCTTATAAGTCTCTAGTAGTACCTAGAACAGTAAACATAGTGACTTCTCAATGCATACATATTTATCCATAGAGCTGAAATGAGATGAAGCTGGGTCTGGGGACAAATAAGTTGAGTGGGGGGAGGGAGAGGCAGTATAGTACAGATGACAGTGGTGGAAAATGTCAGCACAGAGGGCATTTGAATGGAAGAGAAGCCCTATAGCAAAATGAGGGGCAATCCAAGGGAGGAAAGAGGCACAGTGTCACATAGGAAAAGTCCCAATTATGGGATCAAAGGAACCTGTCCCTCAGAGAGTATAAGAAATTGTGATTCACATTTCTCCACAAAAGATAAAGGTTGTATAAAATGTTCTCCTGGTTCTGCTCCTTTCTCTTTGCATCAATTCCTGGAGGTCTTTCCAATTCACATGGGATTTCTCCAGTTCATTATTTTTTTTCAGCACAATCATACACAGAAATGCAATGACACAGGACAATCCAGAGGAATTTAGGAGAAAGAACACTATCCACATTCAGAGAAATAACTGTGGGAGCAGAAACACAGAAGAAAAACATATGATCAATTACATGGTTCAATGGGGATATGATTGGGGTTTTGATGTTAAAAGATCACTCCACTGTAGATAAGAATAACATAGAAATAGCTTTTGAACGATGATATATGTATAACCCAATGGAACTGCTTGTCAACTCTGGGAGGGGGTAGTTAAGAGGAAGGGTGGGGAAACCATAAATCATCTAACAATGGAAAAATAGTCTAAATTTAAAAAATAAAATAAAGAAGGTTGGAAGAGCAAGTTGTCTGGGGAAGAAACATGGAAACAACTTCTTGTGAAGAAGAAGTAAAAGTGTTCCTTACCCTCCCTATAAAACTCACAAAGATAATTCCCTATTCACCCCATGCTAGTGCTCACACTCCACATATTTATCTCCTATCCCAGTCTTCAACTTTAATTCTAATTTCTGTCTCAGTTTCTTTTGTCAACTCTTCTTCTTTTTACTAAAAACACTGTTTCTTGTTCCAAACTCAATTAGTTATATTTTCTCTATTTCTCCTTCAAGTCTATATTAAATCTCAAATTCTCCATTGAAACATATATTGAAAAATAAGGGACTTCCGGGTAAACATGGCTGCAATCTAGACGCCACATGCTTCCTCTTCCCGGCACCAAATGAAATAGACTACATCAAAGGAGCATAAAAATCACCTTTGGAGGAACAGAAGGACTCCCCAGTAACCCACAGAGGTGAAGGTACGTGGGGTTTGAAAATTTACACACTATAATAAGGAGGAAAAGCTTGCACAGAAATGTGAACTGAGCCGCCCTTCCCCCTACACACTTCCCCCACCAAACCAGAGTGAGCTACCAGAGCGCTCACTGGGACAGTGAGTGAGTGGGGAATGTCTCTGTCTGAGGGGGGGCACTCCAGGGTCCTTGGGATCTGGGGACTACCAGGAAACAACATCTCAGGGCAGTTTCACATGAGAATCCTGTGCTGAGCACAGGGGGCCCAGGTTGCGCTGAGTATCTGGGCGGAGCTGAACACCTGGGCAGTTTGGCTGTGATCAGGGGCCCAGAACTAGTCTGAGGCAACCTAAATTCACAGAAAACCCACCCATATCACCCAGACCCCAGACCAAAAAAGAAAGTGGAATAAAACCACCAAAGGGATGGCTCACATGGCCCAAAATCAAGCCTCCAGGAAGAAAGGGAACAAGGTGACTATTGAAAACTTTTATGGTGGGAGTACCCAAGGAAAAGAAGAGAATGAGGATGAAATCCAAAAAAAATCAGAACATGCCTCCCAAAAAGGAAACTATCAACAAGCTCTGGAAGATCTCAAACTGGAGCTTACCCAAAAGATGGAAACCTTCTGGAAAGAAAAATGGGAGAAAGAAATCAGCAGTCTGATAGATAAGACTGCACAATTGGAGAAAGAGCGGGAAGCATCCAATAGAAAGGCAGACAAAGCTGAAAAGCAAAACCAGTCCCTAATGACCAGAATTAAGCAACTCGAAGAAAGTGAGATCATAAAACAGCAAGAATCAATAAAGCAAAGCCAAAAAATTAATGAATTAGAAGAAAACAAAATATCTCACTGAAAAGGTCACAGACTTGGAAAACAGAGGAAGAAGAGACAACCTCCGAATTATTGGTCTCCCAGAAAAACCAGAGATAAACAATAACCTCAATGTTATTCTACAGGAGATTATTGAAGAAAATTGCCCATAAGTTCTGGAGCAAGGGGGCAAAATAAAAATAGAAAGGGTTCATAGAACACCCTCTATACTAAATCTCCAAAAGACAACTCCCAGGAATGTAATTGCCAAATTCAAGAGCTTCCAAGAAAAGGAGAAAATCCTATAAGAAGCCAAGAAGAGGAGCTTCAGATATAGGGGTGCTCCCATAAGGATCATACATGACTTAGCGGCTAATACACTAAGAGACTGCAAAGCATGGAACACGATATTTAGAGAGGCAAGAGAGCTGGGTCTCAAACCAAGAATCAACTACCCAGCAAAACTGAGTATATACTTCTAGGGGAAAGTATGGACATTCAACAAAATAGAAGATTTCCAAGCATTTGCTAAGAAAAGACCAGAGCTTAGTGGAAAATTTGATATCCAAGCACAGAAAGCAAGAGAAACATGAAAAGGTAAATATGAAAGAAAGGGAAAAGGAGATTAATCTTATCTTTTTCTTTAAGTCAAACTCTCTTCTATAAGGACTACATTTATATCAAATTATATATATTAATATGTGGGGAAAATGTTATGTGTAACTCTCAAAAATTGTAGCATCATGAGAGTAGTTAGAAGAAATATGCATAGGGAAAGATTGGAGCATTAAGAAGATTTGGGGAAAGTGGGGGCAAAGAAAGGAAAAGGGGGGGAACCATCAATAACACTAAGATTTACTTCAAGAAATAGGGGAGGACTTAATAGAATAATCTTTCCCATATAAACATACACATGGGAAGGGGAGGGGAAGAACTCTCATATGAGAAGGAGAGGAAGAGAGCATGAAGTGGAATTACTTAAACCTTACTCTCAGTGAAATCAAATCTGAGAGGAAAGAACATCTAGATCCTGTGGGATCCTGAATTCTATCTTATCCAACAGGGCAAGAAAGAAAAAAAAATTAAGGAGGGGGAGGAGGGAGAGAGTATAAAAAGGGAGGGAAGGAGAGGGGGGAGGGGAAGGGAGCATAAAAAGGGAGGGGCTAGAAAGGGAAGGATATCAAGGGAGGGGACTAGGGGGACTGACCCAAAGTAAATCAGTGGTTCAAAAGGATATAGCTAAAGAAGAAAGGTCAGAACTAGGGGAAGATATCAAAATGCCAGTGAATCCACAAGTGACAATCATAACTTTGAATGTGAATGGGATGAACTCACCCATAAAACGTAGACAAATAGCAGATTGGATTAAAACCCAAACCCTACCATTTGTTGTCTTCAAGAAACACATATGAGGCGGGTTGATACTCACAAGATTAGAATTAAAGGTTGGAGTAAGACCTTTTGGGCCTCAACTGATAGAAAGAAGGCAGGAGTTGCAATCATGATATCTGACAAAGCCAAAGCAAAAACAGACCTGATCAAAAGGGATAGGGAAGGTAAATATATTCTGTTAAAAGGGAGTATAGACAATGAGGAAATATCACTAATCAACATGTATGCACCAAATGGTATAGCCTCCAAATTTTTAATGGAGAAACTAGGAGAATTGAAGGAGGAAATAGACAGTAAAACCATAGTAGTGGGAGACTTGAACCAACCACTATCAAATTTAGATAAATCAAACCAAAAAATAAACAAGAAAGAGGTAAAAGAGGTGAATGAAATCTTAGAAAAATTAGAGTTAATAGACATATGGAGAAAAATAAATAGGGACAAAAAGGAATACACCTTCTTTTCAGCACCACATGGCACATTCACAAAAATAGATCATATAATAGGTCACGGAAACATGGCACCCAAATGCAGAAAAGCAGAAATAATAAATGCAGCCTTTTCAGATCACAAGGCAATAAAAATAATGATCAGTAAGGGTACAAGGAGAGCTAAATCAAAAATTAATTGGAAATTAAATAATATGATACTCCAAAATTGGTTAATTAGAGAAGAAATCATAGAAACAATTAATAATTTCGTTAAGGAAAATGACAACGGCGAGACAGCCTTTCAAACCTTATGGGATGCAGCCAAGGCAGTACTTAGAGGAAAATTCATATCCCTAAGTGCATATATTAACAAATTAGGGAGGACAGAAATCAAGGAATTGGAAATGCAAATCAAAAAACTTGAGAATGAATTGAGAATGTGCTAAAAGAAATAATAAAGTGGAGGAATTCCATGGAGACTGGAACAACCTCCAAGAAGTGATGCAGAGCGAGAGGAGAAGAACCAGGAAAACATTGTACACAGAGACTGATACACTGTGGTACAATCGGAGGTAGTGGACTTCTCCATTAGTGGCAATGTAATGTCCCTGAACAATCTGCAGGGATCTAAAAAATACTATCCACAAGCAGAGGATAAACTGTGGGAGTAAAAACACCGATGAAAAGCAACTGCTTGACTACAGGGGTGGAGGGGATATGACTGAGGAGAGACTCTAAATGAACACTCTAATGCAAATATCAACAACATGGAAATGGGTTAGAAACAGGAACACATGTGATAACCAGTGGAATCGTGCGTCAGCTATGGGAGAGGAAAGGGTGGGGGGGGGAGGAAAAGAAATGATCTTTGTTTCCAGTGAATAATGTTTGGAAATGACCAAATAAAATAATGTTAAAAATTTTTTTAAAAATTAAAAAAATTAAAAAAAAAAGAAAAATAAGGTAATGGTACTCAGGGTCATGGATATAAGCTGCATACCATTCCCCTCTCAATGAAATAAACACCCATAGACATGAAATTGATTCCACGAATATGTCTTGTTAAAAAAAAATAAACTATCCTTTTGCTTTCTTTTTTATTTGCATTTCCTAGACAGCACAATGCCTAGAACACAGTAAGTACTTAATAGGTGTTTATGTATTTGGTAAATTCTTAGAAGGGCCAGAAATATATTTTTTTCCATGTAGTGAAGCACTCATACTGATAATGCCTATCAGAGGTTAACCAATGGCAATGTTATGAAAGGAACTTTGTTCCAATGGAAATTATACCATCAAGTGCAATGTTCTAATAATGTCAAATCTAATCCAAACTGAATCTCTATATGAATCTGAGAGGCTTTACTGATTTAAAATAAATGGAGTATTTATTTGAACAAAATCACCAGTATTTTGAAAACCAGGATCTATAATTTCTCAGCTCCAGAAGGGGCCATTTATTAAAAAAAAACACACACACCATTTTTTAAAAGTTCCTTTTTGGGATGCTTATGTTTTTAGCCTTTGAGATAAGATATTTGAGCCCCGAGGGCAGTTAAACTAGTGCTTTCTACCAATGCTAATCTCACAGCCTTATCTTTTTTGTTTTTATTTTTAAAAGAAATGTCTTCCCCCTCTTTCTTTGAAATCAAACATCACAATAGTCAAATCCTCATATACATTTAATTAGAATGTAAAAGGCATGCTACCATGTAAAGAACACCATCAAGCTTATCCTTAGTCCTATACTAGGATACCCCTGACTTTGTTAAAGAATAAAAAAATCAATTTTCATCAGGCTTTTTAATATTTGCCTCCTTTTCCATGTTTCCACCCATATCTTTTTCTTGGATTGGTAGCTAAATGGTTTACAACCGAAAGACTAAGTTGTGAGGAGACTAAGAATGTGAAAACTTCCAAATTGGCAGCTGTGTTGGTGAATATTAAACAACCAGCTCTCCAAGATGTGTGTATGTGTGTAATATAATTTAAAAAATGAGTGGCTCCTCCTGGAGCTGAGAAATTATAGATTCTGGATTTCACAAAGCTGGGGATTCTGCTTAGAAAAATACTCTGTTTATTTCAAATCAGTAAAGCTTATTAGATACACACACACACACACACACACACACACACACACACACACACACTTTTAAGTTTCAGTCTAATCTCCAAATCACCTAGGTGCTATAGTGGATAGAGTACCAAATCTGGAGTTAGGAAGACCTTGGTTCAAATCTGGTCTTAGACACATCCTAGTTAGGTGAACCTGGGTAAGTCACTTAACCCCATTTGCCTAATCCTTACCATTTTTTTCCTTAAAATTGTTACTTAGTCAGAAAGTAAGGGTTTTAAAGGGAAAAGTTTTAATCTTCATTATTAATATTGTATTACTTCCTTAATTTTAGATAATAAAAGCAATAAAGTCTTTATGTTTGCTATTTTTAAAAATTAAATGCCCACTCTGAAAATTTTCTTGAGCTCCTGTTGGCTTAAGTTGATTCCTGTATACCACTGAAACTGAGTAAAGCTAAGGATCTTCTAGCAATATATAGATGAATGTAAAATCTGAGCATTACAAACCAGCAAACTAATTCAATAAAAGACACTAATTAAGAACCAATATGTCATCAAGTTGACTTGTTAGTTTCTGTGGAAGAATCTTAATTTTGTTACTCTATGGCACATGACAAGGCCTTTAACCTCTCTTTCTTATTTTTTGCATTATTAAAATGAAGGGGATGGATCCTGACTTGACCACTTGCAATTTGTGTGATTCAGAGCAATTAATCATCTTCAACCAAATTAATTAAATTATTTAAATTAAATTAGTGAAATCAATACCTTCCCTGTGCCTTAGTTTCTTCATTTATAAAATGATACTTTGGACGAAATTATATTTAAGACTCCTTCTCAAATCTAAATCCATGGTCCATACCCAAATGATTTCTAAGGTTCTTATCTGTTAGAATAGTAGGTTTCCATGATAAAGAGATGAATAAGAAGACCCTTTCCATATTCTTAAAGAATATGGTCTTCTTAATGCCCTAAGAGTGAATTTGACTATTTCAGAACTAATACAGTATGACAGTTTGCTAGCTTGTCTTATTTTTCTCTGTGTGAGATGGAGTGGCATTTTCTGGCTCATGTGAGTACTACATCCTAATTATATTCTTCCTATGTCTTCATATTCTGAAATCCTAATTAGTTATCTAATAACAACAACAATAATAGTTAGCACATATAGTTCTTTAAGGTTTGCAAATCACTTTACAAATATATTATTTTATTTAATCCTCAAAACAACCTTAGGAGTTAGGTTCTACTATCATCTCCATTTTATGGATGATGAATTGAAGCAGACTGTACTTAAATGAATTGCCCACAGTCACACAGCTACTAAGTGTCTGAGGCTAGATTTAAATTAAAATCTTCTGTCTTTAAGTCCAATGTCCTCTACTCACTGGGCTACCTAATTCCTAATGTCTAATAATAATATCTCTTAAATATGTGCTCTTAGAAGGTAGGGGCAGCATTAAGTTTTATCTGATAGTCATTTGTTTATATATCTTTATCATAGCTCTAGAATAGGATGGGCTTTAGAGGTCATTTAATATGAGCTCTTTATTTTACATATAGATAATAAAATGAACATCTCAAGGTTTTACAGACAGCAAGTGGAAGAGTAACAATTCAAACTGGGTATCCAAATGCTACAAGATTAGCACTTCAACCTCACTGCTCTTTCTGGGAGGATCCATAATACCCCCAAATCACAGAGTTGAGGTGTCATTCTGGCATTAGAATTCACTATTGGCATCTAGGGTTTGTCTAGTAAAATGCAGACACACTTGAAGTTAAGAGAAACTGAAGGGATGGACATTTGAGATTTCTAAGATGGAGAGGCAAGAGAGAGAGAGAGAGAGCAATAATACGTCTGGCTCCTGGGGACCTGCACAGAACATGGGACACCAGAAATAAGGGGGTGTGGGATTAGGGAAATGGACCTATAAAGAGAAAAAGAAACACAGAAAAAGGTGATAAGCAGACAGTGGAGATAAAATCGCCTAATTCACAGTTTTTTCTAATACTACTTCTGGATATTGGACTCAGGAGGTACTGTGCTTAGTGCAAATCTAGCATTAGTACTAGATAACCAGCTAAATGAGTTGCTTTACTGATGTTGACTCAGTATGCAGTGATGGTGGCTCAGTCTAAAGGAAAAAGTGTGATGAAGTACTCCAAGGTATGGTATGGCATGTTGAGAGTTTGAGTCCTGGAGAACCAACAATCAATCAATTAATAAGCATTTACTTTTGTGCCAAATTCTAATTCTAAGCCTGATTCTGCTACTACATATTTGTGAGCAAACTTGATCTTCCTCCATCTCTTCATATTCCTTTATTTTGTGATAAAAAAGGAAAATAGCATCATAGATCATAAGAACATCTATTTAGAGCTAGAAGTTTTAGAGGACATTGAGTTCAACCATTTTACAAATGGGAAAATTGAGATAAAACGCATAGGATAATACGTCTAAGTCCCTGAGTTTGGATTGGAGAATAGGTCTTTGTGACTCAAAATCTAATATTTTGTCTCAGGAACTTTTTGAGCCTTTGAATAACCTATTATTATTTTGCATCCTTGTTAGGAAAAGGCATTAGTAGAAGAAAAACATTTTTAAGAGATTACTAACTCAATTTATTTCTTAGAGGTTTAAGAAAACATTTGATAATCACAATCCCTTTCAGTGAAACTATCTGTTCCTCTGTGCTCAACATTCTTCTGCCTCACCCAGTCTTAGGACCAACCTGCCTAACTAGAAAATTCTTCTCCCCCTTTCTCATCTACTTTGCCTCAGCATAATCCATCATTCCATCATTTAGAGTTGTCATCATATCATCATCATCATCATCCTCAAACAGCTTGGATGAAATCTAAGTATTGCACAATAAGAAAGACTTCAAAGTATATTACAATTAAGTCAGGGGACTCAAGTTCAAAAATGAAGATCAATTTCCTTGCAATTTGAAAATGAGTAAGTCACCTAATTGCTTTGAATCTGCCTTTTCTCACCTCTGAAATGGTTTTAAGTCTTTTTTCTTTCCTTAGTGAGTTGTGAAGAAAATAGTTTGTAAATCTTAAAGCACTCCAGAAATATAAATGATTATTATTGGCTATTAAGCAAGTAACTTCAGGCCCACTGAACCTTTGATTATTTATGAATTTTGTTCATTTAGCTGTTTAGAACATAGTGTTAGAGAGGTCAAATTCATATACTCAATTCCTATAAGGCCAATAAACTTAATTCTTTTCCATGGCAACAGATTACACAGTTAACCCATAAATTATTCATCAACCAAGTCAATGAGGTAAGACATTATGGATGGATTTGTGTAAATATACTACCCCTATTAGATAAATAGCTCCATCTATTCCATTATTTCCATCCCCATCTACCAGGTACAGCATATTTCATGAATTTTGTGTTAGGAAAACCATGACAAGTCATCATGTATGGGAATGAAGGTCAACAACATTTGTGATGCCATTTCCATTTCTGAGTGCTTAGTTCTAGGCATACACCTCAGAAACACTTTTAATCTTAGAACAAAGTTATAAGTAGGAAAGGCGTGACCAGGATTTTGTATCATGGCAATAATATTGAGGGAGTGATTTTTCCACGTGGTGGTTCTGTGGCTCACCACTGCCATGATCTTAGTTCCTCATTCCGTAAGGTCCAATTGCCTTAATTCTCTTTTATACCAGTCAAGAACAAGGAATTCCACTGGCTTGATTGGACCTAGTTTTTATAACCTCTCAAAATCTGCTTTACTTCAGCGTTTCCAAGTATTATAGTAAATGAGACAGACTTCTAGTCAGGATTTGTGGTATCTAATCCTGCTTTTGTAACTTATTAATTATGTGACCACTCAGTGGTATAGTACAGAAGATAGGGTGCTAGATTTGGAATTAGGAAGACTGAAGCTTTGCCTCAGGTACATATCACTGGGACCCTGGACAGGTTACTTCTATTCCTGTCTGCCTCAGTTTTTATCTATAAAATAGAGACAGTGAAAGTGCCTATCTCACAGGGTGTTGTGAGAAACAAGATTACATATATTTAAACATACATATATATGTATACACATACATATGCACTTATAAAACTTCAAAATAATGAAGTTTTA
This sequence comes from Monodelphis domestica, assembly GCF_027887165.1. Classification (NCBI taxonomy): domain Eukaryota; kingdom Metazoa; phylum Chordata; class Mammalia; order Didelphimorphia; family Didelphidae; genus Monodelphis; species Monodelphis domestica. The sequence continues at coordinate 80,010,425 of NC_077230.1, forward strand.
TATATGTAGATAATTACTATAATAAGTTGATGATGTCAATGGTGAAGTCACCAAGAATAACTCACACTTTTTCTTAGTCTTAATCTCCTTAGCTGCATCATGTAGATAGTGATAATCTTACTCTTTACTTATTATGACTTATCCTGGTGCGCAGGTTGTTTTGGACACTCAAATACTCTCCCAGCAGAACTCAAGCTGTGATAGGTCTCACTAAACAGAAGAGGATTTACCAGTCATACACTGAATCAGTCATCTGCAGAATAATTTAGTTAAATTAAGAGAGGCTTAATACTAGATATTATTGGTCTTTGGAAATGACATTGGCCTTAGAAAATAATTTATTTTATCCTCAGCAATTCTTAAAGACCATAAAAAATTATGGAGAAGTTTAGATCTGTGTTGTTGAATGGACCAACTCCATCCTAATGAAACAATAGATTCCAGAAGTATTGATGAACTTCACAGAACTGTTACAAGGTAGGCATTTTTTAAACTGTTAAGTACCTTGCACCTTAAAATTGAAGTATGATTTAATATTTCTCATCAGAATGAAAGAAAGGTGTTTTGGCAAGGGCTGTTTTCCTTGACATTGTAAATATTCCCCAAAAATATAAATAAGGAGAAGATCCAATAAAATTCATGATTACCAAGAAGTAAAGTAACCCATACACACATTATTTAAAAGGGTATGCTTTCTAAATCTAAATGAATATGGATAGAAGAAACAATTACTGTGTTCTTTGGAAGACATCAGAGAATATTCTGTAATTCTCATTTGTGTCAAAGGAAGTTGAATGGAGAAGTGTTTACCATGGAACCACAGCCTTTCAACTTATGATCTTAATCCAGAATCATATAAAGGCACTTTGGGAAATTAACATAACATTCCAAAGCCACATCTTGATTGACTCTTTCTAGCTATAAAACATCACTTATGACCAAAGGCGCTTGTTGAGAGACTTCTAGTTGACACTATGTTGTATGAAGAAAAGGTTTCAGGGACAGGAAAGGAAAACAATAGCATCCTTTGTTTTGAGAAATACTTGTTTCTTTCATATATATTGTTGATTAATAAACCTGGAGAGTTTGGATTTACTGCGGTGTTAGTTAAGTAATAGAAAAAAACATTATTGAGAGTCACACTTAAGGCATGGTCATTAATGATTCAGAATTCATTACAAAGTAGATATCTAATTGAAATGATATCTAATGCACAGAGTCACATTCCTTATGTACCAAATCTCCAACACTGTCCCATGGGGAAATTTCAAGAATTTCTTAGGAAGGATAACATATTGGTCATTAACTCCTTAGCTCAACATTGATTTTGTAATATAATCTATGATTACTTCACAGAAATGTATCAGGTTGGGTATAGCATTAGAAAAGGAGAAAAGACAAATGAATGGGAACCATCATGGAGGGATTCTCAAGAGTCTAGAGAAAATCTTTATTTTAACTAGTATTTTTGTCATAGAGCAGAAGAATAGCATCTAGAAAGTGGTATGGGGAGTTCTGAAGAACAACTTTACCTGATTTACAATATTGCCAAGAAAGTCAGCTAGTCAGTGTATTGGGTAAAATGCAGGGCTTGTAATCAGAATGACCTGCTTTTTTTATTCTGCCTCAAGCATATAATAACTGTTAAGACCTTAGGTATGTCACCTAAGCCCTATATGTCTCAATTCCCTCAATGAAAAATGAAAGTTCTTATATCAGTAAAATTCTGGACTTGATTGACTCTAAAGTTCTTTGCTGCTCTAAATCTATGATCTTTTAATCCTATGACTATTGAACCATCATTTAAAAAAATCTGAAACCGGGAAATTTGCAATTTGATCTAATACAAAACAGCAAGAAGTTTAAATTTCCATTGCAGAAATCAGTGCATGATAGAAATTTAATATATCATCCTTTTCAGTATTCTGACAGGTAACATTAGGAAGGTCATCTCTTGAAAAATATCTCTGCACCCTAGAAGCCAAGCACTCTCAGTCTCCACTCAACAACAGAGGGCTGCTGAACTGTTCTTCAGAGACTGGAGTGCTCTTGAAATGATAAGCCAGACTCAATCTCCTACAGACTAGTTCAGCATTTCTCAAATCTGGCTGCCAGGATTTTTCTTTCATTGACTTTCTCCTATACTTGTACTTTTTTATGCTCAACCCTGCCCCTAATATTTTTCATTCTCTCTTATCCTTCAAGGTTGAGCATAGGAAGTTAGTAAGGAAGAGATATACCCAGAGAGGGGGTTAAAATGCTTATTTTATCCATTTATTCCATTGGGTTGGAGAAAGGCAATAGGAAAGAAAGTGATACATTGGTGTATTTCTTTTATATTCGCAGTCCACTTTTAATGTACAATGCAATCTTATGTGTTTAAAATACATAAAATCAAAGTTACAGAGACACAGAAAGTTGCTATTGTCACTGTTGATCAGGCCCATATGAAACACATATATCAATATTGGCCCATATATGGGCCATATTGATCATTTGACTTTTACACAGTGATTTATATATAATTAGAAATTAATAAGTGCTATTCAGATTTTTCTGGGATCATTTAAATTATTACAAAAATTATAGAATCTCATACTTGGAAAAGGCATTAAAATCATCTTGACTATTCCTTACATGATATACAAATTCCTTCTACAGTAACGCTGGCAAATATTCTCTGTTTGAATACCTCTAGTAAAAGGAAAATTCTATACTCCAGTAGGTAATCCATTCCATTTTTTAAAGGGCAACTTTAATTGTTAAGGCATTCTTCCGTATCATACCAAGTTATATCTTCCATCTCTTTTCCCTAGATCTCTCTTGGGAATAACACAGAATATATTTAATCTCTTTTCTGCATAATACTCCTGCAAATAATATCATCTTTTTTCTAGACCAAACATTACAAATTCCTTCAATCAGTCTTAATGTGGCATGTTTTTTTAATACCATTCAACTCCCTGGCCTCTCTCCTTTGAACACTCTGTGCTTTTTTTTTTTCAGTATCCTTTCAAAAACATGGTAGCCAGAATTAAACACAACTTATTCAATCTTAGTAGACAATGAAAGACCCAAACCAATTACTGCAAAGGAAAACAGTTAAATGGAAACTTTATAAAATGACATTTAAAAAATAATGTTGGAGAATTAACAATGATGGGTAACTTTTTTTTCCTGCTTCTAGAATGAAATGAGTTAGGAAAAAAAATCACTTGTTTTAGCACTTGTCATTAAGTACTATATACAGTAGTTAACTATTAATAAATTAGTAGTTAACATTTATGCAATGATTCATTTCTACTAAAAAATACATCAGCCACTCATTTATTATTCATCATTGACTGCACAATGGAAAATGAGATTGAATAGCCAGAGTTGGCATTGTTTTTTAAATGTTACTTTGAGTCTCACTAACCCAGATCATTCATAAATAAACGATTATCTTTTGCATTGGAAAAATCAAGATGATGGATTACTATTGCTATGGCACACTTGCACAAACCACATGATACTTCAGATTGCACGTTTGGAAAAAAGATATACTATCTTAAGGGGGAGAATTGTGCATGTAGTGAAAGCAAGGGATAATAGAATATGTAAGGTGCTCATTAATACCTGAACAGTGTTAAGAGACTGAGAGAAAACACCCCAACACATAAGATGCACATCTTTTAAAGAATTAATAGGAGAACAAGCTCAAAAATAGCAATGAATGGGAAGGTGTGGATGGTCAACCTGCTATCTGCACAATTGGAGGTAATGTTCATACTGAAGTTTAGAAGTATCTCTCTCTCTCTCTCTCTGTATGTGTGTATGTGTGTTTGTGAATAGAGGGAAAGAGTGAGAGGGGGAAGAGGAAGATAGAGAGGGACAGAGAGGGGAAAATACAAAAAGACAGAAACAAAAAATAGAAAAAGAAATGAGAAAGGAAGGAGAAAAAGGGAGGACGATATAGGCAGACAAAACAAACAGATGGAAAATACAGATACAGATAGATAGACTCAGAGAGACAGAGAGAAAACAAATATTCTTATTTTCAACTTATATTCAACATGTTATATTCAACTAGTGTGCTACTTCTCATCCAGATGTACCTTTGTCATAATCTTTAATGGGAGTTCTAATATCCTGCTGCTATGTATGTAACTATCACTTTGTGAACCATAAAACTGTTATATGTAATATAACCTATTATTATCATATTGTTTAGGCATGATGGCATTTGGTTTTATGTATATACATATGCAAATATAAAAGGATTACATTAATCCTAGCTATATTCAGTTTCTTAAATTGATACCTGTAAAGAAGGGTAGAAATACACTATCTCTCTCCACTCTGATAAACAATTTCTTAGTAGAATTAGAAGATTTGCATTTTTGTTTTTCTTTCATAATTGGTAACACTATTAGTATCATTTCAAATTTGTCCACTGCATTGAATTATGATATCTGTTACCTCATTTCAGTACTGCAATTCAACAACAATGGTAAAGTCAATAATACATATCAAAACAGATCTGACTACAAAACACTTTTCACACAATTAAATCAGATTGAAATTACTGGAAAAACATTAATTGTTCATGGGTAGGCTGAGCCAATATGATAATAATGATAACTGTTCCTAAAATAATTTACTTCTTCATTGTCATCCCAATCAAACTACTCAAAAATTTTCCTAGAAAGCTAGAAAAAAATAATAACAAAATTCATCTGGAAGAACAAAAAGACCTGTTATATCAATTAATGGGGAAAAGCATGAAGGAAGGAATTTAGCTATAACATATCTCAAACTATAATAAAAATAATCTGGCACTAGCTAAGAAACAGAGTGGAGGACCAATTAAATAGATTAGACACTCAGTATGCAATGGCAAGTGACCATAGTAATCTAACATTTGACAAATCCAAAGACTGTAACTTTTGGAAGAAGAATTTACTATTTGACAAAAACTGCTAGGAAAACTGGAAAAAAAGTGTAGCAGAAATTAGACATAGATCAATAACTCTTGACATATATCAAGGGAGTCAAAATTGATACATCATTTAGAAATAAAGCATTATACTAGACATCATCATATTTTTCAGGACAACTTGGAAGTCAAGTTATTTCAAATTTATCTAGATGAAACTGAAGGTAACCAAACTTGCTGTTTCTTCTGCTCGTGCATCCTAGAAGTATTTATCACTTTATATATTGTGTTGTGTGTGTCTTAGCTGTACTGCTGGGGTGTAAGCTATTCCTTGGCATGGAAACTTTGAGTGTAGTGTACAGATATCACAAATAGATTTCTATTCAAATTTCCTTTTAAATAAATTGTCTCTAAAAGGAAAAAAATTCACATGCATTTCTCTTTGATTATTCTGTAAAAAGGAAGATCACCATTTCTCAATCCATCTTTAACTAATTCTGCTATTGAAAGCCTGATTCTCCAAAAAAATCTGTTGACAGACCCTTACAGTAATCTCTAGGCTGGCTGATGAAAATTAGTCTCTCTCCTCTTCCCCAGCACAACTTACCAATCTAAGGCTCATCGTGTTCCCTCCCACAGAATACATCCTCCCCACTCCTGGAATGAATTCTCAGCAAGAGTAGCAGAGTCCTAGAGCCCAAATGCTAAAGACAGGAAGCAATTAAATATGTAAATCAAAGAAATTACACTCCACTGATGACATTCAGTGCAGAGACTGCCTTCAACCCCCCCTTCTTTTTTCCCTTCCCTTCTTCCTTTCCTCTAGGGACATAGACTCATGTGAGATCTGCTCCTTCTACTCTGCTCCGTGCTAAATGTTTTTTTTTTTATTTTCAACCACCTGCCCCAGGCCTTCTCATCAATTATTAATCAAGTACCATGAATATGCATAAAAACTGTCTGTGAGTTTTATTAAATTAAAAAAAAAGAGAATCTTTGCAGTGGTAGTGAAAGAATCATGTGGTGATGGTGAGGAGGAAGGGGGAAAGGACAAAGTTTCTTTACCCTATTGATGGCATGCGCAATAGACATGCTGGGTGAACTGATTGTGCAGGGGATTTTTATGTTTGATTTAAGATGTGGTTCTGATAAAATAACATTTTTTAAAGTCAAAGCCTTTATAAATGACCCATTTGGGATGAGGCAGATCTGCTTTCCTGTGGTTGCCATGATTTGACTCATCACATTCTTTGTGAATAACATTGCCTTGGAGCTTGAAAGAGTATAGCTGGCCAGTGCTACTGGCCTGAGACCCTGCTACAAATCTAAATTATGCAAATTCAGAATTCAAAGATGTACTTTTTACTGCTCATAGTTATTTTTGGCAAGAAGATACAAAAGATGCACAGACAGGGGGGTATCATAAGCACAGGAAACTTGGAGAATGAGACAATCCAAGAGGAAGACACTGACAGTCAAGTACTGTATAGTTGACACTGCAATTTGCAAACATATATTTTGGGGTGCAGTTTCCACATGGAGTGAGATCAAATGACCATGTCTAGAAAAGTTCAAAATTATTCTGTTATTATGTTAACTTTCCTTTCCGAGAGAATGTCTTTTCTCTCAAAATATGAAGGCAACGGTCTGTACAGGGGAAAGAACAATACATTTTGGGCAAATAACCTGGGTTCTATTTCCCAATCTGAAGCTATCTTTTTGATCCTAAGCCAATTAACAAAACCTCTTTTGACCTCCATTTTCCCATTTTTAAAAAGAGGGGTGTGACTAGATAATTTCTAAATAGTCTTTAAATTCTGAATCTTATTAAAAAATGTGCAAGCATGCCTAATTCATATTATTCTTCTCCATTATAGTAATATCAATTCCATTACAGAGAAAAAAAAAACATGTGATTTTCTTCATTTTCTTTGTACCACTAATATCTGTAAAATAAAAGAGACAAGAATGAGAGGTTCTTTACTTAAGGTTCCTAATCTTGTTATTTAAAAAATGGTATTTCAAAATAATTGTTTTCCTTTTTAATGCTATGTATAATTTTACCTTTTACATTTACAGATATTCTGAAAGGGTGTCCCTAGACATTAAAAGTCTCTCAGAGGGGTTTATAACACAAAACGTTAATAATTCCTGGATTTCAAGATAGACAAGGCCCTTTGCAGTCCAAATATTCCTTTTACTTTACATCTTATCAGTCACCACTACACTAGATACTAGATCCCTTTAAGAAATGACTATGTTTAGTGTTCTCTAAATCTAGACAATGCTTTCAGACTGTGAATTGTAGAGAGTGCCAATTTTCATTATTAGAGGGGATTTCCTGATCTAGTTTCCTTTGTAAATGACACCATGGTACTTGTCTTGAACAAATGGTTAGAGAAAGGGGGCTTATCACCAAAAAGATACCTTAGGGTGAAAACTATGAACTAAGTTATTTTGAGGTAGATGTAGAGAAAACTCCCCCATATACACTGATAAAATCTTGCAATTTTGAAGTTTGGGAGTATGCTTAAAATTTTTGGTTCTATAGTTCATTCTGTTTTAACTTAAAAATTAACAATTATATTATTTAACATTGATAGTCTTAAGAATTTCCTTTTTCTTTTGATCTAATCCAAATTGTTTTGGAGATATTCAGGGTGCAATATAATATCTATCATTTTTGTTAAGTTATTTTCTTTTGCCTGATAGTGTGTCATTTTTTGTTCTTATTTCTGAAGAATCTAAAATTTTATTGGCTAAAAACCATCATAACTTCATTGTGGTTAAGCAAAATCTCATTTTTATAGATTCATCCCTTGAAATTGGCATTTCAATGAAAGCTGAACAGTGTTCATTCTTAGGGATTCAGTAACTTTGTTCTGGTTAAAATATCCTTTAAATACCTAATCCAATATTGTTTCAGATTCAAGAGGAAAGCCAGACAGCTTACACTATCCATGAGTTATTATTGATTTTCATTTCTAAATTTCATCTATTCATTACTATCTAGTCTTCTCTAGATCCTTTATTTAATAAATATATGCAAAATTCCTACTATATGTAAGGCAGGGGAAAGCAGGTAGAGAAGCTCTATCAACTAGTGCAAAAAGTGCTGGCATCAAAGTCAGAAAAACTTATTTTTAAGAACTGCCTCAATTATATATTAGCTGTGTGACTATGTCAAATCAAATGACCTCTTAGTGCTCCAGGCAACTTCATTTCTAAGACTAAAAGTCTTAAGTGAAGAGAGTTTGGGAATAGGAGTAATCTATAAAATGAGTCATAGATTTAGACAAAAAGTAAAATGCCACAGAAATATGCAAGGCAGGATACCTTGTCTTTCAGAAGAAGTTTATAGTTTAGCAATAATCATAGTTGACATTTATGTGGTACTCCATGGTGTATAATATATGTAATTATATATAATTAAGTTATTATATATTATATTAATAGATACATAGATAATATAATTTTAAATTACATATATATTTGATATTGGATTATCTTTTTGATTATATATTACTAGATTATTACACATATATAAAATGAATTAATATAGGTTATATTTATGTATTTATTTATATACACACATATTTGAGCCCCAAAATAACCATGTGTATTTAGCATAGCTATCATTATTCCTATTTCAAGCAGCAACTAGGTGACTCAGTGGATAAAGAGTCAGTGAAATCAGGAAGACCCGTCTCCCTGAGTTCAAATATAGTTTCAGATATTTACTAGTTGTATGACCCTATATAACTCACTTAACCCTGTTTTCCTTAGTTTCCTCAACTGTAAAATGAACTATAGAAGAAAATACCAAACCACTCCAGTATCTTTGCCAAGAAAATCTCAGATGGGGTCACATAGAGTCAGGCATGACTGAAATAACTGAACAACATTTCCAATTTGACCTATAAGGAAATAAAGGTTTGGAAAAGATAAGTAACTCACCCTTGGGTACATATATTTTCAGTAAAACAGGTCTACTCCATTGCATTTTCTCATTCAACTTGGGAATGAAAGAATAAGGCATACCCTTGAAGTTGGCTCAGATCTCCCATTCTAGTCCTACTGTCTTCCTTTATCTCACTGTTACTCTTGGCCAGAATGCAAAAGGCATTGGTGACAGGGCTAGAGACAGGGGAGGACCACTGTCAGCAAACTGGAAGAAGGAAACTTAGAGACTGAGGTAGTCCAATTGGAAGATATTGGCAGCCAATTTCGAAAGAAAGTGAAGTGGCTTCTAGAGAACTTGTTCTAAGTCTTCTTTGAAGAGTACTTCAAGTCTCTGAAGAATAGTTCAATAGTTTCCTATTGCTAAGACTAGATGTCTGGAAAAGCACAGGCATATCTTCAAGTATTTTGTTAGGGTAAATTATCAATGTCAATTTTTAAAGGAATTAGAAAGTTTTTAAGCATAATAACCCTAGTTCATTTAACTTCATAAATTAAGGTTTCTCTGTCTCTGTCTCTCTGTCTCTGTCTCTGTCTCTGTCTCTCTGTCGCTGTCTGTCTGTCCCTCCCTCTCTCTCTTTCACTTACTCCTCTTTGACTCTCTCTCTTCCTATCCTCTCTTTCTCTCCTTCCCCCATTCCCCAAATTTCAGATTTGGATCTATGTATACCAAATATCTAGCTATAGCTATCTCTGCTTTAGATAATCAGAATAGTATAGTGGTTTAACTTTTGAACTTAGAGTCCAGAGAGCCCAGACTTCAAATGCTTCCTGTATTATTTACCATATTATGAAAAGCAAACTAATTTACCATTGTGGTTTAGTTGATTTATCAGCAACTAAACAAATAAAACCTAAAACCTCTTTTATATCTATTTTATAGAGTTGTTGCAAAGTTAAAATCAACGTAAGTTAAATATTCTTCAGACTTGAACACACACTATATTAATATAATTTATTATTGTTATCCACAATTCTATGTATAACTTTCAAGATTCTGGAAATAAGCACAGGGATTTCACTTGCTTCTATGTTACCATTACTGAGGACTGAGTTTGTTACTTGCTGTCTGAGATGTCCTTTCAACACAATAAAGTCCCAATTTCTTATCCCTGAATAAGTGGTCCAGATTGAGGTCTTTGGTAGCAGAAGTTGTAGTGCCAGCTATCTTCCTCCCACTCACAGTTACTCTTGGCAAAACTATTCAGTTATTCAAAGGGAGCAGAGGTAATGAATGGGAGGACCAACTCTAGGAGGATCATAATGGGCAGGGAAACTGGGAGACTGAGGCTATGCCAGGGGAAGACATTAGCAGTCAGCCAAAAAAATCTTTTTTAATAGATCTATCATTTATTGTTATAGTTAGCTTCTGGTACAGATATGCTTCCTCTTTCTGTTTGCTATTGCTGTCTATAGCCATGAAACCCTCATGTCTGGAACTCCTACACTGAAAAACTGTGTCCTGCATTCGTAGCTGATGCCTCTTCATCAATTATATTAGGGGTCAACAATCAGTCATATCTGCCCAAGTGAGACCTTTTCCCTCACTATAAAATATATGATCCTCTTTCACCTCTCAAAGAAGTTCTGTTTTGTAGGACCACCCAGGTGCTTCTATATTTAACTAGGAATATTGGTGAGAACCTGGAATAACATAGATATTGGATCAGAAGAGTGGCCAACTGATGATTCATAAATCTTTTTTTTCCCCTTCAGTGATATTTTAATCTCACCTGAGGCCAATTATTCCACTAGTTAAGCAGTCAAGCATGTATATACTGCCTTTTCAGAGATCTATTTATCTATGGTGACTGGGATTCAATCGAATCCTTTCTTCTTGGTTCATTAATACGTATATTTTCTCTAAGTGAGTTAAAATGTTTTTATCATTCCTTGACCTCACCTGAATTATACAAAATAATGATAATTTGGAATTATAGCCAAATCTACTAACCCAAATGATCCCTGTTATACTGGAGGTGGAGATCAGGCCCAGAGCAAAATGTTCTCAATCCTTTTTGAAGAAATGTTTTCCTTTGTATTGTAGCTCATGTTAGGCATAACATGCTTTTTTTTTTTTTTTTACAAATTATCACATTTATGTAGGGGGAAAAAGCTTCTCTATCAGAAAAGGCTGAGGTAAAAATAATATATATATATATACATATTACTATAAACAAAAATGATATGAATAGCCAGAAGATTTAAGCAGCTTTTGGGACAATCAATAGCTTTTGGGACAAGAGACCACGTGGAATGAAAAAGGAATCTAAAAAAGATTTCAAGCTTTATTTCTAGCTTTGCTTCTAACAAGACCTCAGTCAGATTTTATTTTTATTGCCACACTTCCAAAAGGAGTCAGTCTTAGACAAGGTAAAGAGAAAGCAAATATAAAAATTATATATAATATATTTAAATATACATATATCACATGTATACATATATTATATATATACATATATAATATTACTCTTAGCATCCAGTGACCTTTTTCTGTACTTTTTCTAAATAAACAACAGAAGAGGAGAATGAGGAAATGAGAGTGATTTTTTTTTTCCTAATGGTATATTACCTGCTTCTTCTTCTTATTGTTGTTAGTAGTAATTACTGTTACTCTGAGGGATCACTGATCTTATCATTGTGGGTCTTCCTCCATCTGCCAGATAGTCTATCATGGGCTTTTCATCTTCTGTGTTTCTTTTATCTAATTTTCCAAGCATCCTCCATAGAAATTTCAACCAGCTCTTTGGAGAATTTTCTTTGTTTCTGTCATTAGCTCAAGGAAGGCAGCGAGATTTAATGATAAAATGCTGGACTTACAGTCAAGAAAACCCAAATGAAATCCTGCCTCAGCGTCTTATTAGCTGTGTAATCCTAATCAAAGAACTTTAGCTTCCTGTGCCTCAGTTTCTTCATCTACAAAATGGAGATAATAGCTATCAATTTAAGAAGGTTTCTGTGAGGATCAGAGTATGTGAAACACTTTGCCAAAGTGCTATAGAAATGTGAGCAATTATAACTTTTGCCACTCAGGATTCACAACTAGTACAAAATCATAGAAAAACAACCCTCAAAAGGGCTATGTGATTACTTCAGGGAAGGGAAAATAGGAGAATGACAGAGGGACTATTTTCTTTTCTACACTGGATCCTAAAGGAGAGACCCTATTGGCAATTAATAGATGAGGTATTAGAAAGGCATTCAGGAAACTAAATGATGACCTGATCCTATGTTATTTTGCTTTCATGTCCTGAAAATATTATAACCAAACTCCATAGTAAGGTCCATAAATATACTATAACAATGTTGTTATTTTGCCATGACTACCTTGTTTCCCTTACTTATTGTGATCCACTTAACACATTGGTGAAGTAAAATATTCTCCTCTTCCCCATCAATATACATTGCAAATCTGATCTGTTATCTTCTTATCCTAAAAACCTTCAATCTTTTTTTTAAACCCTTACCTTCCGTCTTGGAGTCAATACTGTGTATTGGCTCCAAGGCAGAAGAGAGGTAAGGGCTAGGCAATGGGGGTCAAGTGACTTGCCCAGGGTCACACAGCTAGGAAGTGGCTGAGGCCAGATTTGAACCTAGGACCTCCCGTCTCTAGGCCTGGCTCTCAATCCACTGAGCCACCCAGCTGGCCCCCCTAAAAACCTTCAATCTTGATATGACAAATTTCTGAGTTTAGTTGGCTCTCCTTTTTAAAGAAATCAGTAACAGCCTCGGTGACATTATTTCACTTAATCAATTGCCATTGTTAGGTGATATTTGTCTATATACATAATTTGTTGCTAATTGAAGTGGAAATTTTTGTGTATGCTTGGAACTAGACTCAAATCCTGGAGTAAACCATCTGTCATTGGTAAACAAAGTCTGGCCAAAATAGGTCCTGTAACTGAAAGCTGACATAGCCACCATGGTACTTTGAGCAATGAGACAAGAGGACTTTGAACAGCCTGTTGCCCAAGGCAATTACACTAAATGATTTTTCAATTTGACATAACAGAAGTCCCTGGTGATACCAATTTCTCTTCCCAACATGACAAAGATAATTAATGAAAAAATTTAATTCTTAATATGGGTCAGAACATAAAGAAAAAATATTTTGTTTTAAAAAGAAAGATATTACTATTTCTTTAGTTATATGGCCAGAAAACCTTTTATTATAAACAAAAATGATATGAAGAGCCAAAAGTTTTAAGTAGCATTTGGGATATAGGACTAGATAAAATGGAAGAGGTAACTAAAAATATTTACAAACATTACTTCTACCTGGCTTCTAACAAGACCTAAGTTTTTTTTTTTTTTTTTGCCACACCCACACTTCCATTGCATTGACAGGAGTCTGGCTTACAGAAGTTATAAAGAGAGACAAATATTAATATTGTGAGAAGTCTCAAAAGCTTCATATCTTCTCTGTATGTATTTATGCAACCTTACTTTATTTATTTTTCATTTTTTCTCCTAAAACATTTAGTTTCCATTTTATAATCAGGACTGAGGATAGGTTCCAAGGCGGAAGAGCAGATAGGGCTAGGAAACTGGGGTTAATTGACTTCTCCAGGGTCACACAGTTTGGAAAGGTCTCAGGCCAGATTTGAAGCCAAGACCTCCCATCTCTAAGCCTGGATCTATCCATTTAGCCACCTAGCTGCTCCCCCGTACTTTGCCTATTTTCTGACTCAATGTTTAGTCACTTTAATTGGGGGATTCTCATGATACCGAAAAGTTGGTGTTGTCAAAAAATGAGAGCTTGGGAAGAGAGATGGCTTCTGTTGTACTAAGAATCATGTTAAAAGGATCATGGGATCATAGATTTAGAATTGTCAGGTACTCAAAGGATCATTTCATCCCACTTCCCTCATGTTACAGATGAAGAAACAGAACCAACAATGGGAACAAATTTAAAAAACTTAGTGAATAATCCTTTAATAACTTCTCAGATTTAGTACATTCCTCATTTGTTAGTAGAGAAGTAGAATTTTCTTTTGCTTTCCTTTTGTTTTGTTTTTCCCAATCAAAGACAAGTAATATGTAAAACACTTCACTGAGGTAGTTAGAGAAAGATTAATCTAAATCATTATTTATTTATTTATTTCTAAAATACACATGTGTATCTGTTTGGCAGGCAAATGGCACTTGAGTTTGAAAATGTCCTTTCTGTCTAGAGAATAAAACAGCAAATGCCCAACTTTGTCCATTCTCTCTATTCATTCAATAGTCTTCTGCTTTTCTTTATACATTTGTATTGAAAAATTCATATACCTTTTTCCCACTGGGTGACTCTAACTTATTATTATCTTATATGTTCTTTTAAACAAAAAATCCTGTTGCTATGTTAACTCCCATCTAAATATCCAAACCAAAACTTCTTTTAAATTTTGTTCACCATGCTGGAGGGGTAACTCTTTTGGAGGTATTAGGGTTTATAAATCCACAATAAACATTTGACTCCTGTTCTGGAGCAATACATTTCAAAGATAAATCTTGCTCCCTGTTTCTCTTCTCCCTTCCTTTACCACAAAACTCACAATATTTTTCTATAGCAACATGTCTCCAGTTATGATTGAACTCTACTCATTGTCCTAAACTGCCTATCCAGCTCCTATAATATGAAATTCCACTAGAGCCTGCCTTTCAAACTATAAGAATTTCTTTTGAAATCTGCTATGGTACTATTTCTCAGGGCAACTAGGTATTTTTAATCCTTATTTTAGATTCTAACTTTCTTCCAAAGGGAAATAACCACCTTCTTGATGAATGTTCTTTATAATATTCTTTTATATAATACTGTTAAGCATAATTACAGTTAATAAACAATATTTAATTTTTAATAGATTTTATTGATATCTTTTATTTTTAAAAAGCTTAGATTTCCCCTGTGTATCCTCATTCTTCTTCCTCCCAGAGTGCCAATCCTAACAATAAAGAATAAATTAAAAATTAAGGAGGAAATAAAATTGAAAAACCAATCAATAAATACAAAAAAGTAACATTATTTAAAGTATTACACACTTGGGTAACCTGCCCCTCATTTCTGTAAAGAAATAGACCTATTGTTACCTCCAGGTCCTGTAAAATCTTCTTTATCCTAGTACTTCAGCCTGTTTCTTTACAGCGGTTTCACATCTTTCTCCCATAGTTTTTCAATGAACATTTACATTGCTAATTAAGTACACATAAATCTGTCTCTAGGGTACTCCAACCTTTTTTAGAGGAATTCTGCTTTTCATTGTTCTAAAAACTTAAAAATCAACAGTAGTGGTGGTAGATAGATTAACTCACAAGGCTTCCAGAAAGTAGACAGAAGCTCCCTTTGACCAATTCTCTGTCCAAGGTTCTGAAATAGTGTGAAAGTATTTTGCTTACTACAAACTTTACATGGTATAATGATCTCCCCCCACCCCCTTTTAATTATGGAAAAGGTTAAAATCCACTACTTAATTGTTCATTTATTTATATCTTCTTCATTTCCAAAACATCTTTATTAATCATCACAGTTAAATATGACACTAGACCTTTAGTGTGTGCTTTCATAATAAATGTAATCAACTATTTATGTAAAGAAAGCAGGGTTAATATTTTTTAAAAAATGAAAAAAAACCCTAGATACATGTTTATAACAAACTTCTCATTGATAAATTCAAGAGCTGATTCTGAATGAACTCTTGGAGATCAACTAGATGCTGACAAAGGGATGATTCAAGGTTCAGTTGAGCTAAGCAAAATAAAACAAACAATTTAAGATGGTAAAGTCTCTTGTTTGTTCAGCTTTCATAAAGGAAAACTTTCAAAAATAATAGTATTTCTGATTTTCTTATATACAATAAAATTAAGAATATTGAAAAGGATTTTTTTTCTGTGTGAGAGGGGGTATAAAAGGGCTTCCTCAAAAGAAGATCATAAGCAAAAAGTAATTTAACTTTAATGTCCACCTTCTATCAGTCTAGTGTTGAAGAATCTGAGCTGAAGTTGTCTCTTTGAAATGGATTCAGCATATACACTTTTACAAAAAGATACATTTAAAATTTTAGTTTAAATAGATGTACCTCTTTTTCATTTCTACATTTTTGGATTCTTTGGTCTTAAATGTAATTAACTTTCAGTGACAGCTAATTATAAGTGAAGAAAAATTGGAGTCTGTGTGGCTGTTTGTTTGGTGTGAGCTTGGTGAAGTGGTTTTTAATTGGAAAGTCTCTTTGCTGTATGTATTTCAATCCATTTTGCACTATATTTATTGTCTTGGATTCATATTATAACCATGACCTTTCATCTACTGACAGAATCTCACACAGGGAAAATAATTATTTTAACAAATAGACATAAAAGCCATAAAAGAAAAATGAGAGAGGTTGAAAGGAAAAATAACACAATTCAAGAAAAGCCAAGATTCAAATACATTCTGTGGACATCTCCTTGAGGACTATATGGTATTTCTGATCAGTTGTATGTATTTTTGGGGGATAGTAAGTAGACCCAGGTAAACAATATAAGAAAATATGGATAACAGTAATAAAATAACTGAAGTGAAATGAGGTATCATCATCATTATTATTTTGTGATTTAAAGTTCAATATGAAGAAAATGGAAAAAGTGAGAGATAAGGATATGAAAGTTTAATGACCTGAATTGTCCCTACACATACCTTACTTGAGGAAAAGAATTCCTAGTTTTCCTTTAACTTCTTCATTCCTCTCCTTATTACCTCCAAAATAAAAAGCAGATAGCTGTAATATAATTATGTAATAATAGCTATAAACATGTTGTTCTCTAACATGTTTTTTTCATAAAATAGTTTTTCACAAAATAGTTTATGAAACTACTTCCTCCTATAAGAAAGGTAGGAGGAGTTCTATTATTTTTGTTTTAGAGATAAGTGACCTGAATCTCAGAGATCTTATGATATTACCAAAGTCATCCAACCAACAGAGCCTGGACTCAGTGAAGTTTCTTTGACTTTGAAATATAGTTCTCTTTCTACTTTATCATATTGTCTGCTATGTATACATAATAGCAATAAAAAATAAAATTATCAAAGAAGATCCCTTAAGAATAATCAGAGTAGTTGAAAAGAATGAATAAAAGAGATTAAATTATCTTTCCTAAAGACAATAATGTCCTACTATTAAGAAGAGAAGAGTTTAAAGTCCTTTACAGAATCTACACTATCTAACATAATAACTTTTTCCTGACCTGATTACTTGATTAAATTAATAAATACAGGTAAATAGTTTCTGCATTCATATCAAATCTTTCAAACATTGTTTTAAAATGCCACCTTTATCACTGATGCATTATTAGACGAATTTGTTATAGGAACATTATTTATAATTTTTATTGTAATACATCAATGTATTTTGTGTGTAAGTGTGTATATATGTTTGTGTGTGAGTACTAAAGGTGATAGAGCATACAATGCTACTGAGACAATAATCATGAGTGAAGGATTGATGGATAAGTCATTTATCCTTGGCCTTATACATTTAAATATCTTGAAGATACATATTATTTACTCTAAGGCATATTATTTTTTAGAGCCTTAGAACAAATTGATACCCATTATGAGTATTAATTTTTTCTAAGGCTCTAAAAATAATAATCCTCATTTACAGAAGATAGTGTATGAAAATAGCTATGTATGCATGTGTGCATTATATATTATACAGAATTTATATAGTATATACTGTGCATACATATATGTATGCATGCATGTATGAATATGTACAAAAATGGAATATTGTGAATGTGTATTTTATATCCATAAATGGGGGATGCAAATTCTATAACTCTTTAATTGATAAAAGGAATTCTACCAATGCACATTGGCAACTGTATCACAACTTATAATCTTAGCAAGTTGCTTAGGGAATCAAAAGGTTAAGTGATATGCCTAGGGTTATACCACTGAAGTATGTCAAAGGAAAGACTTGAACTGAGGTCTCAACTCCATGTCCATGTTACTATTCACCATATCACACCACTGTGCTTCTCAAATTAAACTAAAGAACTTTATTAAATGCCATAAGACCATTGCTTTAAATTTGGGATGAGCCTTAGAGGCAACCTAGTCCAGTTACCTCATTTAACAAATCAGATATATAGTGGCAAACAGAAATATTAGGTGACTTATCAAAGGTCTCAAAGATAGCAAGTACAGAGCTATAGAATATGGAGCTGACCTTCTGACTCTACATCTAATACTATTCCCACCCTATGGCCCTGGCTTTTAAGTTCTGTACATCATTTTATGTTGCTTCATTTATCTGCTACACAGAAATGGTTTTAAAAGTAACCTCGGTGCTACTATTTTGAATCATATGTATAATAACCTGTCCCTTATATCTCACCATCCTGACTTTTTAAGTAAGCCATAAACAATTTGGAAAGCTTTTCTCAGCCAAAGATTACAGTGAATCTCCCTGGAAAACCTCAATATTGAATCACTATACTTTGCCCAATTACAACCCCTAACCACTAGAATTGCTATTATTATTAGGGAGCCCAATGGTACAGGGGATAGAACACTTGTTCTGAAATTAGGTAGAGCTGAATTCAAATCCAGCCTCAGACACACTAGCTGTGTAACTGTGAATATCACTTAACCTTTCTGTGTCTCAGTTTTCTTGTCTGTAAAATGGAGAAAATAACATCTACCTTCCAGGGTTATTTGTGAGGATAAAATGGCATATATGCAAAGTGTTTTGAGAATCTTAAAGTGTTTAATAAATACTGGCTATTATAATTAAATGCCACATTCTTTAGGGTCTTTGCTCTAAACATTTCGAAGCTCTCTGCTTGGGATATCAAGAAATATGGGATAGAAGATCCTTCTGTATATGACAATATCTGCATCTATATATCAAATATGTTTATTCCATCAACACAGGCCCATATCTTTGAAGTTACCTAACCTATTCTGGAGGTACTTTAGTTTCTCAGTCAATACCAAGGAGTTATTCTTTCTACTTTGTGACTTTCTTCAACAAGGTTTCAGGATCTCATGCTTCAGCATAAAAAATTAAATTGAAATTTTGTGGGAGTTTTGAGGAAGCTGCAGATGACACATGAAGACCAACAGATGACACAGAAAAATCTAAGAAACTCAGAAATGCGTGCTTAACCCAAACTTTATAGTAAAACATTATAAAATACCCAATAAAAGAAAAATAAAAAAAATCAAACTACTTCTCTGGTGCAAAAGGAGGGCCATACATTTTTACATGAATTTTCCAGATCATGGAAGTGCCCATGCCCCTGACCCCAGCAATGTAGAAGGGATAATTGTCCTTTGTGTCAATGAGAGACATTGAAGGATAATCAATCAATAGGAGTACAAATTTGGAATCCCAAAGCCCTGGTGCTAGGTCTTGCTGTTAACAGCAGCACAGGAACTTGCACATTGGAGTTGCTTAGTAAATGCTCATGGACTGATTGACTGAATGACACATAATGGCTGGGAGGTCATGACAGATTCATTTATTCTTCTCTTCATTATCACTGAAAGGTTTCTATCTTGGAAGTTCTCTCATACTAATCAAATCACAGGTTAAAGATCAGAAAAATGGGTCGGGATAAATAAAATCACTGGCTAAAAAGGGGAAAATAGGTTGCAAAGGGAGACAAGGAACTAAAAACGGATGATACACTTCAGTTACTTGAAATTAAAAATAGCAGTTACATTTTTATTTTCCCTTTACCCTTTTTCAAGTTTCCAGGGCTGGTCCTATTCTAAGAATAAGATAAATAGAATTTGCATGATACAGTGGAAAGAGCATTGACTTTAAGATTGGAGGAGCTGAGATCAAGTCTCACTCTAGACACTGTGATCCTGGTTAGGTCACTAAATCAAGGGAGCTGGTGTGGATGACCTAGATTCAGTTCATTCATATTTTAATGTTTGTAACTTTTACAAAGAGAATGATCTTACTGCTTCTGTTTCCAGACTGAAAATATTGTTTAAAACATTATTCAATGTAATTTTAAATTATTTTATTTTATTATTTCAAATTATTAATTATTTTAATTAATTAAATTAATTTTAAAATTTTATCCAATAATTTTATAAATTGGTCCATTCACCCTCCAGTTCATGTTGGACTGTTCCTCAGTTATTTTTTGGGGGGAGCAACTAGAGGAATAGAAGAGGAGCAACTTATTTTAGCTTTTATACTGAGGACTCTTGATAGGTTCATCATGATTTTGGAAAAGAATAGCACAATGTCCTTTTTAAAGACCTTCCAAATGGTGTTTAGAAGTTCAAAGAACTTTTAGCAATAGCAAAAGGGCTTATGCCTTTAGGGAGCAGTTGCAGTGATTCCCAGGTCTTTTTTGGGACATAATAGATAACTTGGAACTCATCATTCCATAGATACAGTTGGAGTTATTTTTACCTAAATGCTTTACCATTCATTTGCCCACATAGACACTCATGTGCCACTTAACCGCCTACTCAGACAGCCTTTAGACATCTTTCTGCAGTTTATTCCCATCTGCTTGGTATTTCACTATCACCCAAAATCTTAAATTCCATCTGTGAACCCGGAGATTTCATGGTACACTCTCTCTTTCAGGTCATTTACAGATCTGTTCAATAAAACTGACCCGGGACCAATTTTTGGATGACCATCAGAGTTTAATGATTCTCTGCTGTTTGAACTGACTGCCCTTCTACCTCAATGATGTTTTTTTCAGAGATTTTTTTTTTGTGAAATAATAGATTTGTTTAAAATTACTTTCAATCCTATTTCTGTATACACACACATATTTTCTTTTATGGAGAAGTTAAACAGTCCACAAGCATTTAGTAAGTATCAGGTACTATGCTAAGGGGAGAGCAAATGCAAAAACACAATCCCTCCCTTCAAGGAGTTCATATTCTAAGGGGGAAGCAACATGAAAGAATTATGTGTATAGAAGATAGATACAGGCTGGGCTCATGTATGAGGAACCTCCCGTAGAAATTGGTATTTGCAAAAAGACTTCAAGGAAGACAGATCAGACAAGAGTTGAAAATAATGGGAGAGAACATGCTAGACATGAGGGACAACAACTGCAAAGACATGGGATTGGGGGATAAAGTATGTTATGTGAGGAATGGCACGTAGGCTACTGTAACAGAATGGTAGGTTTTCTAGAGAGAACTAATGTGCAAGGAGATTTTCAGTGGATAAAAGGATCACATTGTGAATTTTTTTAGAGGCAAAGAGAGGATTTTATACATGGTTCTATAGGCAAGAGGAAGCCACTGGAGTTTGAGTAGGGAGTTACATGATTGGATCTACTCTTTAGGAAATATAGTTTGGCAGCTGAGTGGAGGATGAATTAGAGAGGGAAAACACTTAAGATTGGATGAACAATAAGTAGCTCACTATATTATCTAGGGAAAAAATGGAATCAGGTTCTTAACTATGGTGAACATTTTATTCAGGGATGATTTCTTTTTTGTTAAAAGTGTGTTGCATTTCCCTTATTACGTGATGAATGTATACATATTCAAGCATATTGAAAAACACCATTATTCTGCATTCCATTTAGAACTTTGGAGCCAGTTAACTCTACAGGTTTCTCTTGCCAACATCTGACTGCAATCATACTCCATCCCAACATGTTCTTAGACATTTCTAGCTAACCAGTTTCAGTCACTACAGCATTAGATGCTTTTTCCTACTTCCTTCTGCTGTACCACTTTTGCCTAATTACATAAGCTTTCCTCTGATTCCACTCCAATCCCCTGTACCCATCTCCTAATCTATTTCATAATCTTCTTTGGAACCACTATTTGATTCATTATTAGCTCTTTTTCATCCTCAAACTTTCCACTAATGCAAATTTCATTTTCCTATTAAAATATACTATATATATGTATATATACATATATATATGTATATATATATATATATTTGGTGAAGAAAGTGGCGTGCTGTTCTAATTGGGATTTTCTGCTGAGGGTACTATATTCATTGTAATTCTTCCCAAAGTTTTAACTATTTCTCTGACATACTCTTGCTCTTAGGAACAAGAGAAATGCTCTTTGGTCTAGATGACTATTTCCAGACTACTAAAAAACTGTTTTCCTTTTATAATGTTTCTTCCCTTGATAAGCTGTAGTATATTTATTCTGTCCTTGTTACTGACAAAAATCTTCATCAATCACTTCGCTATCTGCCTTAGTGTGTTCCCTGGCTCCATCCCAACATTGTTCTTAGACATTTCTATATTCATATTTATGGTCCTATCAAAATTCCACAAATTTCCTAAGCATCATCAATTCAGATATTTTTATTTTATTTTATCTACCCACTAGCAACCACATTATGGAAACTTGCATCTCTTCCTCATTGAAAGTCAAGATTCTAAACTCCAAGTACCACTTTCTATCCTCCTTCACACTTAACCTTATCTTTGACTTCACTGTGACCTGAAAACTCTCTACTCTCTCATATTCTGCCAGTCTGTCTCTCAGGTTCTGGATTCACTGGATAAGGTCTGACTTAATGATTGCCACTCCAACCATAAATTCCCTTAACCCTGATTCCAAGACTTTCCATTTTTCCTTGTCTGCTAATATTCCATAGATAATCCTTGCCAACTAGTGTTCCCACACTTCTTCCAAGTCTGGGGAGCCAATGCTGGGAAAATGTCAGAAAAAGATCACAAAATTACTGATTTCATCGACTATAAATTCATAAGGTATAAACTTGAGTAGGCCATTCTCAGTGCAACTGGCTGATATTGATACACATGTCTTGTCAACATCTTATTCCTACTGCTATCAAATATTTAAAAGAGAGTTCTTGACACCAAAGTCTTTGAAACCATCACATGATTTGACATAAGAAATGAATGTGGCTTTACCAATGGAAAAATGAACAAAATCAGATACCATCTAATTTAAAATTGAACATTCCTCTATATACTATCTCTTTTTAGAGGAGTGTGAGTTACTTGACAGAGAAACTGTTTTCAATTTTTGTTTATCTCATTAATAAATATCATAGAATTCCACATAAAAACTTTAAAACATTTTTATTCACTCATTCTCCACAGTAACTGTTATAAAACTTTTCTTCTGTCCTCAAGCCAACAATGACCTTTCCAGTGTTGTAAATGCTACAAACAAATTATTCTCCATTTGACTGGATGACTGAGGCAAGTCAAAAGGAATAAAACCCATACTCCTAATTTACTCTTCAAAAAGTCTTCACAGCATCATCCGTGTTCTCCTCTAATAAGAATCTACTCTTCTAACAATCTTTATGTTGTTTTTCATCTTTGACAATTTGATTTGTATGATGTGAAACATCTGAGTTATTTTAATTTTAATTAACCTAATGAATATTGATATTTTCAGGTGGTTGTCCATTCCTTGGATTTCAGCATTTGAGAATTGAATTTTTACATCATTTTCGCATTTGATAGGCAATTGTTGTCATTCTTATATATTTGAGTCAACCCATTATAATTCTTATATATTAGACCTTAATCAGAGAACTTTGCTATAGTGGTTTTGTTCTAATTAATTGCAATCTGTTACAATTGTATGCCAAATATTTTCTTATTTTATTCTTTTAAAAAGTTTTTCAATTAAGTTTGCTTAAAGTTTTAATAAATTTAATGGATTATACGCAGCTAATTGACTGAGGTCTAACTACTGTATCAGTAACAACTCTCTTCCTGTCTATTAAAATAGAGTCTATTTTATTTTTTATGGTGTTATTTGATGCTAGCTATATCTAGAGCCTACCAATTCTTTTTCTCCCAAAGAAAGTATTCATGATTTAGAAGGGTGAGACTTCTGTGTAATCTGTAAATCTTATCATCTTTCCTTCTTTCTTCCGGAACCACACTTTTCCATATATTTCTTCCTCTTTCTTATAGTGTTTCATCTTTAAATAATCAAATTACAAGAATGGGTTTTGCTTTCTTTTGCAAGGATTTATAAACTGTAAAAATTAATTTTAAGTGACATGTGCTAGATGCTGAGAATATAAATAAAAATGAAATAATATTCATAAGGATCTTTTGACAATAAACATATGAAATATACATATACATTTGTGTGTATAATTAAGAAATGTAAAAAATAACAATGTGTTCAAAGTACTTAAATAAAAGGAAGTTTGTGAAAGATAGTAATAGTAATTAGGAGAATTCAGAAAAGTATGAGCTTCATATTAAAGGAAGTAAGGACTCCAGGAGGTAGAGATGAGGAAGAGATAACCAGTTAAAAATACAGTGAACAGAGATGGAATGTCATGGAGTAAAGAGAAGAAGCAGTTTGTCCATACTGCAGAGCACAGCAGTAGGGGCCAAGATATATATATATATATATATATATGACTTTAAGAGTTCAGCAGGGAGGGTTCAGTTAAATGACTACATGCTTTGGTAACCAGGCTCAGAAATGGGAGGTCTTGGGTTCAAGTCTGCCTCAGATATTTTATAGCTGTGTCAGCCTGGGAAAGTCATTTAATCCCCATTGCTTAGCCCATAGTGTTCTTCTGCCTTGAAACCAATGTTTAGTATTGATTCTAAGACGTAAGGTAAAGGTTTTTTTTTTTTTTTAAAGTTCAATAGTGGAGGTTATGTCTAATTCTAGCTACAATAGAATATGAATGTAGTTGACCCAATAGGCGAATCATATGATCATTTTTATAGAAATGAGTAGGGCAGATTTAATGGTGAAAAACTTGAGGCAGGGAAACCAGTTAGCATATTACAGTAAAGAGGATCTCTCTCTCTCTCTCTCTCTCTCTCTCTCTCTCTCTCTCTCTCTCTCTCTCTCTGTCTCTCTCTCTGTCTTTCTCACTGACTGTCTCTCTCTCTCTCTCTCCCTCTTCCTCTCCTTAATCTCTGTTTCTGTCTCTCTGTCTCCTCCTCTCCTCTCCCTTGTTTCTCTCTTTCTTTCTATCTCTGTCTGTCTCTGTCTCTGTCTCTGTCTCTGTCTCTGTCTCTGTCTGTCTCTCTCTCTTTCTCTCTCACACACACACTAATGAGCCATCCTTCCATTAAGACACATATTCTTATGATTTTCTTTATTCTCATTTCATTCACTTGTTTAGTTATGCTGGATTATTTTATGTTGTTATGTTCATGTATTATGAACCCCCAGATCATGATATCCTCAAGCATCAGGACCATAACTCGAAACTTTGTATTTCATCTCTCACCTAACATTGTGTTGTAAATATAGCCTATTATTTATATTTAGCATTACATGATGTAATATTCCTGATCACTCTATTTCAAACACATGACCAGTAGAGAAAGATCCTTACAGCCATGCTAATCGTTAAAAAATAGTCTGCTATTATGAGTGTTTCTTTAGTTCTCACTGTTGGTGGCCTAGACCACAAAGCTCACTCTATGTATATCAAAATAATTGTGTTTAAGCCTTTGAAAAGTTAAGAATTTATTCTTTTCTTCATCAAATTATATTCAATGCTTATTTGATAGTAAGAATGGCAGTTTCTTTGAAATATTCATCCCACAAAGAAATACGTCTCCCAGTGCACTTTCTATTTTTCTTTCTTTCTTTTTATTTTGGAGCCACTTACAGACCAATACAACATTTGATTCTAATCTCAATAGCACTTCAGCATTAAACCTTGGGTGGGGATAAGGAGACAGGGAGAAATAAATAGAAAGACATTTCATAGGAATTCCTTACTTATCTAGGATACATACCTTGTTTTACTTAAACCATCTGCTTCCAAGTGAGTGTGTAAGAAAATACTCTCCTTAAAGATAATATACCAGGGTGAAAGGGGGGAGAGGCACGAATGGGCAGCTCAAGATTATAAAAAAATTACAATTATTATTCCTAATGTTGTTACACTTGAAAGAGAGATTCAGTTGTAATAATGAGGGAAGGGTGACCAAAGCTTTCTCCTAAAGTACTGAATTCAGAAGTTATTGGCCAAGATTGAAGACCTTTGGCATGGTAGAAATAGCAAAACTTAGCCCAAAGATAGTAACAATAATTGGTTAAAATGGGAAGCCACCAGAGAGATGCTAGACTGGGATGAGCTTCTCTCCTCTTCCATCTTGTTCTCCACTTTACTTTCCAACCTCTTTGCAGAGAGTGTTTCATGCTGCTTACTCAAGGAGGTGTTTGTGGCACTTGCTACAGAATCAAAACTTCACTGTTCCGTTTCCAGAGAAATGAAAGTGATACAGTTCTCAGTTCCCACACTTTAATCCTTCTGAAACTTATAGTCTTCTAGATGTTGCTGCTGCCTTCATTGATAAATTAATCTCCAATAAAATAACAATAACAGTGGTGATAATGCTGCTGCTAATAATAATGATGATGATGATGATAGCAATTAACACCCTCTTATAGTCAAGTTGGCCTTTAAGGTGTTAACAAAATCAACAGAATTTTTTTTTGGGGGGGGAATTGCTTCCTTTTGAGGGATCAATATTAGTGGATCAGGGGCTATAATTTTTTTCAAGAAGCAGGTTAGACTTAGCAAAAATAATCTTTGTTTTTACTATTGAATTTAGTTTGTTGGCACTCTACCCATTATTAAATATACACATTTATTTCTTATCAGATGAAACTATTGAACCCAATTTGAAAAAGATGCTTGGTCCACATGCCCTGAAACACAGAACTCAGAGAGAGTTCTTTGAAAGTTAAATGGAAGGCTTAGTTAATATTTAATAAATTATGCTTCTTTTTTTTTTAAAGTCAATCTGTATTTTTACCAGATTTTATTGCATTTTAATTCATATCTGTGAGAGTTGTGTCAGTGCTTTCCATATAAAGGCAAAGATTGAAGGAGATGGGAGCAACTAAGGAAAGGAAAAGGACATCTTTGCTAAGCATAGACTAGGCCAATGAATATCTTATTGGGAAAAATGTCACTTTTTTTTTGTTGTTGCAAAATAAAAGTATTTGACTTGCAGGGAAGTTTTTGGTTTTTTTGCTGCAATATAGATGATGTACACATACATTGGATTCCTCATTTTTGTTTCAACTTCCAATTTTGTCCTAAGAAATATCAACAATAGAGAATCATGTCCTGACATTGAAAATCCTATTTCTATTCTTCGTTATTCCCTGGACATGAATTCATAATAGGGAATTAGGAGAAGGATCTAGAACAGATTGAGAGCCCTACTGGTATTTTCTTTGGACATTTTTTTTTACTTCTAAGAACAGGATAAGAAATATCCTCTGATCCTTGGAACAAACAACCAAAATTAACACAAAATGTATCTACTTTGGAAAGCAGGTAAATGGCAGGTAAATAGAGATGGGGGTCCTGGGTTCAAATCTGAATTCAGTCACTTCCTACCTGTTTGATGCTGAGCAAATCACCTAACTCCCATTCCCTTGCCCTTACCATAATTCTGCCTTGGAACCAATGCACAGTATTTATTCTTAGACAGAGTAAGTTTTTTTTTTAAAGTATCTAGTTTCATGTTTCCCTTCTTCTACTGATATTTTCACAAGGAGTGAGGGGTTAGAGGATTAGTCTAATATATGATTCCAGGTTTTCCAGTACCTTTAGCTTAAAGTGAAGCTAAAAATGATTTTGTATTTGTGTTGGAGTTTTTCTGTAGGGGAAAGTCTTAGGTTATATCCCAGTATGTTTATATGGGAGAGGCAAAAGAGATTAAAAGGACATGTTTACATTTAAGATTTCCTGTCAAGTCTCAAGTTAGAAGCCCAAGCACAGGGGATTCATGAGAAAAAGAACTAGACAAGGGTTTGAGCCCAGGCTTATTGCTTCAACGCCTCTCAGCACGGCGAGAGTGCCTCGTTTCTGAATCTTCGCTGATTCTGAGGGACCCAGGATGCTGGCACAGCGAAAGAGAATAAAGGAGGGTTTTTGTTGAGAACAAAGCTTTGTTGACTGCTTTTTTTTTTTTTCTGAAACAGAAACATGCTTTCTCCATCCTCGCGGTATGCATCGTGCCCAAGATTTCAGGCAGTGCCACAGCCTAAAAATCCACTTGTGTTCAACCCCAAATCACCCAAATATTGGCATCTAGAGAAAACTAGCGCTAACACAGGGGCTTTGTCACGAAGAGGCACCACTTGAATTCTGAGCCCTCCCTTATTCTCCAAAAACCCAGCAGTTTATCCAAAGCAGAAAATGCTTGCCTAAGAAATAGCCCTCATCTTGGTCCTTATTCTCCCTGTTTCTCCCTATTGCTTACAAGCAACCTCAGAGTAGGACCCAGACTGGTACAATCCTTTAGAACTAGAGCTTACAATGACTGCTTGCCACCTCCACACCTCACCTTCCTGGGTGAGAACTCACGTGACTCACTTTTCCAAGCAATTCCCTGTAGGTCAACATCATAGGCATGTCCCAGGGGAGCAAAAAGGAGAACTTCTCTAGAATTTAAAAAAAAATTAAGCTAACTTAATTTTTGTGAGTTGGGGAAGTTATTTTTGTTGGGAAGCCTTTTTTTAAAAGAGGTTTTTCTGTAATGGGAAGAAAATAAGTAACAATGTGTGCTAATTCCTTAAACCTGGTGTCTTTTCTATTCGAATATTTTAGTGCATCTTTTCACAAAATTCCCATATAGTTGTCTCAAACAGTTTAGCCTATCACCAAGTCTGGTCACCAGCTCTATAGAAATGTCCACACAAAGGCAAATGCTAGCTAGTTAAGGGTGGACTAATTGATATGGGCACCAGTGCAAATGATACCTCTGCACAAATGGATCCTGGAAATGATTTAGTAGATTTAGTAGTTTAGTAGAAAACATATAAATGAGGTTCAAATAATTGAAGTAAAGAATTACCCCTAATTTTGTGTGTGTGTATATATATATATATTTATATATATATATATATATATATATATATATTATTTTTATTTTTTTTACCCTGGATTTGTATATTTAGCCAATGGCTCAAAGTGATCGAGTCCATTTATTTTTTTCTATTATGGGAATTTTATATACAAATATCTCTGCATAAAACAAGTATTAGCAACAAGTAGCATGAAAATGTCTCTTTTATAGTACCAGGCAGGCAATTTTGGGGTTTTTTTGGGGGGAAGAGGGGTTGAGGAGCACATTAAGGAAGAGATCACGTGGAAAACAACCAACCAACATCTGGTATCTTTAAGTGTCAAATAAACATTCTTGCAACTATACACTAAATGTAATTGTCTTTCTGATCATTAGGGCCAGTGACTGCTAGGAGGACTTTCTGCATTTTAGCACCTTGGCAAAAAGCCTGAGTGGCCTCACCTTTGTTATAGCTCTGATAATCACAGGCCAATACAGCTAGTGAGAACCATAAAACTGAAGAAGGAAGATGGGAAAATACAAATGAGCCTTTGTGCTCTAACTTTCTGAGTTGCACATATTTATTTTGGGGCAGCTTGGGGGCCCAGTAAATATAATGTCCAGTCTGGCATAGGGAAGACTCATTTTCCTGACTTCAAATCTAACCTCAGAAACTTACTCTGTGTTTGTGTGTTCCAGGGCAAATTGCTTAATCTTATTTGACTTGGTTCCCTCATCTGTAAAATGATCTAAAGAAGGATAATGGCAAGCATCCCTAGCATCACTACCAAAGAAATACAAAATGAGGTCACAAATACTAGACCACAAGTGAAAAACAACTAAATATCTTTATTTTTCCTCCTGTGGGTAAATGAGCAATCGCCCTCCAAAGAAAGGCGTCTTACTTTTGTGGGAATCCTTAGAGAAGAACACAGTAATTCGACTCTAGTGCAGTTCTATGCACAAACACTCCAGCAGTGAAACAGAGACTATACCAGAATATAGCAGACAACAGGCATATATAACAACATGTATAAGTGTCATAATTTCCTCTCATTACTCATTCTCACCATTCAAGGAAGCTAAATTAAAATTCCTTAAAACTTGCATCATCTATGGATAGGAAGGACTGCGACACATAAAGCTAAATTTGTGCTTCTTCTAATGGCCCACTGAAGTTAATTCCAGTAATTTGATGTCTCATGCCAGTCCTGCTTCCAGAGGCACTAACCAGAACAGACAGGAAAGAGAGAGGGGGTTGCTAATTATTGTTTCAAGTTTTCACTGGCACAAGATCTACCTTTTTCCAACCAGGTTTGCTAAAAACACTGGAAAAACAAAACAAAATAAAATGCATTGAGTCACTTGGCATTTAGAAATCTGCTTCTTGGAACTTATTTTCCTTATATTTCTGCTACGTTATATTTCTGAAATAGCCAATAGCTCTCCAACTTCTCTAACCAAGAAAAAGCCTGTGGTTAAGAAACATTTCAAGAAGTCTCCCCCTTAGGGAACCAAAAAACGCTTAAGTTATCCTTTTCTGAGATATTTTGAAATCTAGAGCCACAGTTCTTAGTTTTTTTGGTCTTGGGATCTTTTTACAACCAAAAAATGTTTTGTTTAGGTAATATGCATTGCTATTTGGCATATTAGAAATTAATATTTCTTATGATTATGAAAATTATTTGACCATGTGGGTATACAAAGGGTCCCTGGACCACACTTTGAGAAACTCTGGTCTAGAATACTTTGGAAGGCTGAGAAGCCACATCATTGAAAACACAAGTCCTTGAAGTACTGAAAAAAAATTAATGAATTGCATGTAAATGAGTCTTGATTAACCGAAAGAAAACACTACTTTCCAAATTTTAACAGGGATTTACACATTTACACTCCAATCCAAAGTATTTATATAATGCAATGATCAAAATAATTTGTGTTTCTCATTTGATGACCCATACCAGTATTCTAGAGCAACCATCTTTTTTATTATGAGAAAGTACAAGTAGACCCCACTTAACCCCATTAAACACTTCTGAGGAAATACAGGAATAAAGGAAACAATATTGTAGGAAGCACTTAGGTTATGGTCGAAATTTTATCAATGCAATGATGTTTTGGAGCCAAAGGGGATGGTTCAAGTAGTTTCATTATAGTATATTTATAGCTTTATTGTGAAATAATATTGGCTAGGGGGAATTTCAATGAGATATACCTCTACTATCTAATGTTTAAAGGTTAGATATCCAAACAAAATATTCAAGATCGTATATAACAAAAGACTTACCATTCCTTTTCAAGATACTGTATTAAGAATACGAAAGCATCAGGACTTACCTAAAAGAAAGAAAAAGAAAAGGATAAGATTAAAACAATTGAGAACTACTTATATTTAGTTTCTTAAGACATTTTTCAAGGTTACAATACCAGTCCAGAGCCTTGTAAAAAAACAGAGGAATTACAAAAATGGAAAAATAAAGTTTTTAATTTATTGAGACCCCTTGTATAGAACACAAAGATAAGATATAAACACTGAGCTTTTTCTCAATCAATGAACAAAAATAGAGCATTAAGTCCATTAACTAACTTGATCTTCACTAGAAAAGGAAGTTTCTTCAGAAAAAGTTACCTAATTGTTTAAGTATAAATTAGTTTCTCAATGAAAGATGGATGGCAAAGAATAAGATATATTTAGTGCCTACTGATGGAGATACTTTGTATGTACTGCTTGTTTTCCTTAAGATCTTAAAAAATTGGGCCATATTTTTGTACGTAAGAGTTATTTTGGGGCCATGAGAAATGATGAATATGAAATATTAAGAGAAGTAAGGAAATCGTTGTATGAACTGATGTAGATTCAATTAAATTAGGCTAGGAAAACAATACATACAGGGACCACAATAACCAAAGTCCAAACTACTAAAGATCCAGGAAAACAAAACTCTAGCCAGTAAAATCATTGTCAAACAGTTACAGGTAAGAAAAAAGATTGGTTCAATTAATGGAAATGTTGCCAAAGATTTCTTGCCACTGGCTTTGTCATTGTACCCTAACAACATAAAGACCCTAAGCTTTTCCAACTTCAAGCTGAAACTTCTTGATGTGTTTTTGCCCATTAGATTGTTTGTGAATGGGAACTATCTTGTTTTTCTTTTTGTATTCTCAGTCCTTAGAATAATTCTCTGTACAAAGTTAGATCATAAAATATAATTTTGTCATTCACTGACTCATTCATTCATTTAAACATTCACTCAAAATATAATTCACTTACACCAATGGAAAGGAAAATAATTTCAAAGACATTTTAATCTTGATTACAGTTAAATATTTTGAAACAAATTTCTCGATTAGAAATAGTACAAAAAGATTCATTTCCTAGCAATTTTAGTCAAGGTAGTTTATTTTAATGTTATAAAGAAGAGTTATTTTGTGAAAGGGTCATTAGAAATTACAAAGATGTCCAAAAATAAATTCTTCAGTGAGCTTAAATCCTGTGATCTCCATTCCAAATAAGTATATATAACCCCATTGTAATGAGGGTACAAGACCAGAGTTATTATTTTGTTTATAAAAGTTCTGAAAGACTATGTCAGTACATCCCAAGGTCTGATAGAATGGACCAAGCTGGACCTGGCATCTGGAGATGTCATCTTCCTGTGTTTAAATCTGGCCCCTGACACTTCATAGCTGTGTGACCCTGGGTATATCACTTAATCCTGTTGGCCTCAACTTCCTCATTTGTAAAATGAGTTGGAGAAGAAAATGGTAAACCACTTTAGTATTTCTCCCAAGAAAAACCCTAAATGGGGTCAAAAGGACTCAGACATGACCGAAATGACTAAAGAATACTATAGAGTAATATATTGAGAAGTGCTGAAAAACAAACCAAAATGTAGAGTGGAATGAGTGTTGGTCTTGGTGTGAGGAGGGAATTGGGTTCTGATCCTACCACTAATCCTTATTAACTGTGTGATCAAAGGCAAGTCATTTTCATTCCGAGCCTTGGTTTTATCATCTTTCAAATGAATGTAATACCTTCTGTATTTAATAGGACCCTTTGAAAGCTCAAATGAGACAGTATGCATACAAGACTTTACAAACATTTGTGTTCAGTTGTTTTTCAGTCGTAATCACATATTGGATGCTGTCTTTTTGACTCCAGGCCCTAAACTATCCATAGTCCTTCCTAGAAATGAATGAGGGGGAAATGTTAATAGTCTTAGCCCCACTTTATCTCACCTTCCTAATGATATCACAAAGGGCTTCATCCATCTCTGGAATCCCTATCAAAGAAAATTGATTGAAAATTTCTTAGCCTATGGAGCCAGGCTTGCTCTGATCTAGTTTTCCATCAATGCTTCAAAATATGACTGAATGAGCCTAGTGTTGAGACTATGTTTTTATATTTTTTATAAATCTGTTTTCATTTATCCTTTCCTCAAAATTAGATAGATTTTTTTTTCTCTTGGGAAGAAAGAAAAAGGATGTGAGCAGAGGAATCAAAAGAGACATCCTATTTAGTTTCAAAGATTCTCTTTTCCTCTAATGTCAGTCAACTTATTTGAATTTGAAACATTTCTATAACGATGCATTAAGTGCTTACTTGAAGGAGCCAAGTGTAAGATTGGTTGGAAACCAAGACGTGGAATCAGAAAGACCTGAATTCAAATCCTGCCTCAGACACATATTAGCTGATCATGCTTAGGCAAATCATTTAACTTCTGCCTGGCTCAGTTCTCTGTCTGAAAACTGTGAATAATTGTGAAGATAAAATGAAGTAGGATATGAAGGTGCTTTGGAAACCACTGAGTGCTCTGTCAATGTTATTACTATGTTCAAGGTATTATGCCAGGAGCTGGGGATCAAAATATGAAAACAATGAGTCCCCAACTTCAGACATAATAATAATTCACAATAATAAGTAAAATCATAATTTATGCATCTTTGGAGTTCATAAAGCATTTTCTCAAATAATAATATTACAAATATATAAATATTATAATAATATTATAAAGCTATAATATATTTGTGATATTTATTAGGTAGTACAATTATTTCTACTTATACTTTGCAATTTTGAAAAAGAAGGCTCTGCATGAATACGAGATTTAGCCATATTTGGTTCCTTAAGTAGTAGTGGATAGGAAAGACAACCTCAAAGCCAAGAATCCTAAGTTCAAGCCTTGCCTTTCACAAATATCTGTCTGTATGATCCTGGATGCATGACCTCAATTGTGTTCTCAGAAAAATCTTAACATTACAAATTAAAGAGAAGAAGACATATGTTGGTAAAGGGAATTTATACTCATCCGAGTTCCCTAAAGCAATGAAATTCTCAGGTTCCATCTCTATCCATACCAATAGGAAGTGTTGAAGTCTAGATTCAAACTCAGGTCTTCTGACTTCAGCTATGTCACTCTTACCACTGTACAAAGGAATGGATGATGTGAAGGCAAAAAGTCCTTTCACATCTAGTGTGATTTGCAATTAAGGTAATATTTCTGAACAAACTATGAACAGATATCATTTACCAAGTCCATAGAGGGTTTAATCTCTCCTATTAGAGACTAGGGTAAATTAGGACAGGGAATATATCCTTTGGCATTATTTAGCTTTAAAAAGCAACACCTGAGGGAAGACATATTTTATTCTATACAATCAGATCCTGGTAGAGGCAGGCTTTGTTTCTACCATTCCTGGCAGCCAGACTAAAGTGAGTTTCTCAAGGTTATACTTCCTGCACGTCTCCTGACTTTTGCTAGCTTGATGATTATTTTATGGCTGTTTTCAAAATACTTTATCATCAGATGCACTAGATGGCGTTTTCACAGATATTTTCTATTTAAGTTAAATCAAGTAATTGAACATTTACTCCTTATGGTCTGAAGTAAATGACTATATCATGGGATTAGAGTAAACCTGGATCAGTCAATTACATACGACTATGTAGGGTACTGGAGTGAGCTCTGGATTTGGAGTGTGATGACAGGTTCTAATCTTGCAAATACCATTTATTACCTCTGTGTCCTTGGGTAAGTCACTTCCCTGCGTCAGATGTCAGCTTTAGCATTTAAAAGAGGAAGATGTCGGACAAATTGACCTGTCAGCTCCCTTCCAGCTCTAAATCTATTGTGCTTGAATAGGAAAATCATTTAATGTTTGATTTAAACAGATTCAAAGTAATAATATACACCATTGACGTCTTGGAGGTGAGCTATGCCAATTATATTCTTTGCATTTATCTCTAGGAGAGCAATCCCCTAATGAAACTTTTTTTAGAATAAAATACATCTTCATTGTAACATTATCATCATATGCAGCTCTCCTGTTGGTTACCAAACTCTTCTACCAGTGGGAAATGGCCAGTATTATGTGCAGAACTTTAACCTAGGGCAATGGACAGCTATTTGTTTTTCAGTTCATAAAAAAGGTAATTACTTTATTTACTTAATGTGTTTGTGTACTGCTGCAGAAAAGCAATGGTTATCTGGAGGCTACTGCAGCCATCTATATACCTACACACACTAATATAGGCATGTGTGTGTTTACCAGCCTGCCTTCCCCTTTGGAGACACATTAGTAGTAAAACAAATTATTTCAGAAATATTTGCTACACCAGTAAATTGTTACTCAACCAAGTCCAGTAAAGGAGTGTCCATTTCCAAAGCAGAGAGTTAAGGCAATTCTTCATTGTTATTGCATAAGTGGACAAAGGAACTTCCAAATGATCATTTTGTTTTGGGAAATTATTCCCATTGGCTCTTGCTGATTGAGTATGTAAATTATAGCACTGGAAATAGGCTGATTTGGTCCATCGCAATATATTCATTCTTATAAATGACCAATTGACTGGGGAGAAATTGATGCTAATGAGAAGGGAATTCAACTGATTATTAATCCCCAGAGTGTAACCTTAGGCTAATATCAATGTTATTTAAACACTAATATCAGTCCAGTTGGTTTGTCTAGAGCAATACTAGGAAATTATTGAAGGCAGAACATTTATATATTTAATGAGCATTCATTTGTTTATGCATAAATAGAAGTTGCTTATCAAATTGACTTTTTTGTCCTCTTAAAAAAAAAGTATGTTTAGCCAGTGAAATTGAGCATCGGCTATGGGAGCAGGGTGGGAGAAGGGGAGGGAAGAACATGAATCATGTAACCATGGGAAATTTTTTTTTAATTAATCAATTAAATAAATTTCTTATGTTTAGGACCTAAATAGTATTATCTTGCACTGGTAAATTCATGGCTCTGGCAAAAGATCAGAGTAACCTTTCCATTTCAATCATATTATGTCCCTTTTCAAATCTCTGAAACCTGTTATCTAAGCATAAACCTATTTATGAATATCAAGGCATTATTTTACCTTGACCTATACACACTTTGCTGCAACAGTCTCTCAAGATAAAGTGATTCTATTAACACAAACGTAGTTAGTTGTTATTGTGCTGCACATAGTTTTTGTCTTGTGAATCTGTTTTTTTATTCAACTTGTCCTCTATGCCTCTATCCTTCTCTCTGCCTAGAATTGCTCCATTTTTTACCTTTCAGAGAAAATTCTCTTACTAGCCACCTGAAGAATTGTCTTCTCCATTTCCTTTCACCTATACATGTTTTCACAAAGTTAAAGATACTTTTTGCCTTCCTTGCATTACTTACTACCTAAACACTTCCTCACACACAGTCCTCTCTCTGATTAAATAGATGCACTTTGTCCTCTTATTTTCTCGCATTTAAGTTTCTTATTTTTGCCATCCACATGATTTACAACATTCTCTCTTACCATCTCATATTTCGTTGTTTTAATGACAATAACCAGGAGGCAGCTAGATAACTCAGTGGATTAGAGTGCTTGGTCTATAGTCAGGAAGACATGAGTTCAAAGCCAGCCTCAGATACTTAATAGCTCTGTGCCCTATGCAAGTCATTTATCCTTGGCTTGCTTTAACCTGCTGGAGAAGGAAATGTCAAAACACCTTTATATCTTTGCCTAAAACTGTCATGGACAGTATGTTCCACAGAGTCAGACATGCCTGAACAGCTGCAAACTTTCTGTGGTCAGGGACCATGCCATTTATCTTTGGAGCATGTCTAATTTTTATTCCTCTTTCTGACCCTTAGAACAATGTGTGGCCACATTGTAGGTTTAAAAAATAAAACAATAAAAATAATAATAACCTTTATATAGTGTTTTAAAGTTTGCAAAGTGCTTCATATGTTATTTCATTTAATCTTTATAAGAAAGTACTCAACAAGAGATTTTATTATTTATTATTATCTTCATTTTATTAATATGGTCATTGAGGAGGAGGATGGTTAACTGGCCTGTGTATGGTCACACATTTACTAAGTGTTTGTAATATAATATGAATTCAGGAATACCTTTAGTCAAGTCAAAAACCCTAGTCAATTTGCTACCTAACTGCCTAGGTTTTCAAGATATATTTACCAGGTATCACATTTTTTAGGAGGTTAGTCTCGGAAAAAAAGTGTCTCTCATTTAAAAAGTGATGATTGATTATTAAAATTCTGCTGCAGAGGATATTTCACTGAATATAAATGTTATCTATTATGGACTCATTAAGTAATTCTTCAATAAACCTAGTTTCACTCTGAAACATGAACAATCTGGGCTCTCTATGACATCCTTTATCATGTCTACTGAATTCTTTTGAACAAGAGCTCCAAAGGAGAAACTACCTATCTGTACACTGCATCTCCTTCAATGCTGTACCCACTTTAAAATATTTGATGATGAAATTTCAACCCTAGTTTTGAAAAAGGCATCTGTTGAGAGAGTTACCCCATTTCTTCAATGTTTGCATGAATTCAACATTCAGGGAGGGTAAAGGCCATAAATGACCAATAAAATCTGCAGAGATTTTCTCTGGCTGTCCCTGACTGGAATGCAGTCACTCCTCTACTCCAACTGCTGACCTCCATTGCTCTAAGTCCTCCCTAAAATCCTACCTTTTACAAAAAGCCTTCCTAAATTCCAAGGCTTTTATCTTTTAATTATCTTCCAATTATCTTAAATGTAGTTTGTTTTATATATACATATTATATATTTAAATGTTGTCTCCCCCTCCCCAACAGATTATTATATCCTTAAGGCTAGGGAATGTCTTTTGTGTCTTTTTGTATCTCCAATTCTTAGCATAGCACCTAGCACATAGTAGGTGCTTAATGAATCTTCATTGATTTAAAAATTGATAATGTATATGTGTCCATGAAACCTTTACTCCATGCCATCCCAATTATGCCCTTCACAAAAGAAGAGGATCAGTTCCCTCTCTTGTTTTC
Organism: Monodelphis domestica; assembly: GCF_027887165.1. Classification (NCBI taxonomy): domain Eukaryota; kingdom Metazoa; phylum Chordata; class Mammalia; order Didelphimorphia; family Didelphidae; genus Monodelphis; species Monodelphis domestica. The sequence goes on from NC_077230.1 coordinate 80,048,376, forward strand.
TGTTTTACATAACATTTATCTCAAACCCTGCTCCTCTCTCAGACAGGGCTGTGCCTTATGATGTGTTCAGTAGTCTGTTTATATTATTCTCTTTTGAGGAAAATTTCTAGCAAACCCCTTAAAAGGTTAAAAATGATTGCCTCTAATTTCCCTTCCACTCCACAGGTCTTTATAGTTTTATAAATTGTCAATAACTCTAGGGTGTTAAATCTATCTGGGTAAATGGTGGATGAAATCTAAATGACACCACAATGTACTCCAAAGCAAGGTACTTATGGTTATCAACTCTGGAAACCAGAAAAATGGAATGAAAACATATAGCATTACAATATAGAAAATTGTTTTGATAAAGCCATCTTCAGGAAAACATGGAATTTCCTTCCCTCTTCCTCCCACCTCCCACCTCATGGGCTCAAAGACCAACTTCTTATATCTACATTTTGGAAGGAAAGGGAAAAAGCAATGACAGAGGCAGAATTAGAGAGGGAAGAGAGAGGAGAACAGAGACAGAAAGCAGAAATAAAGATAGAAGCAGAAAGACAGAAAAAGAGAGACAGAGGCAAAGACAACCAGAGAGACAGAGACAGCACAAGAAGGAGAAAGACGCAGTTTTTTCCTTTTATTTTTCACGCCCAGTGAGTCTTGCTTTGGAATTTGGTGACATCTGGATTTCCTCCATTTCCATCCAGTCAGCACACAAAGATCAGTTACCAAGTGGCACACAAGGCAACTCTCTCATTTAAGGAAACTGACTGTGCACTTCCATACAACACCTCAAAAGGAAAACACATCTCCCAAAATCCTGATTAAGCAGAAATTCTTAAAATTCACTAGAGTGCTGCAAGATACTCCCATCTCCTATTAATAGCCTTTTCCTCCATAGTTTTCTAATGTTCCTGGAACATGCTTAAGCAGTTATTGTTAACTGTGGGCAGGATGAACTGATATCTAGGACACAAAGGAATCTTCAGGAAATAAAGCTTTTGCAGGGATCTTTAGAACAATGTTCTTTGCTATGGGTACTGACTGAGAAACTTAGCCTAAAATTGTCCTGAACCTCAGAAAATTAATATGAGGAGAAAATTCTATACAATCATAACAGCGGAAGGAAAACAACTTTAAAAGAGTTATCATTATGACCAATGCAAAGAGCAACTATGATTCCAGAGGACAGAGGATGATCTAGGCTATTTACTTCTTAAAAGAAAAGTGGGAGATTAAGAAACAGAATGAGATAAACATCTTTGATCAAAGACAATATGTGGATTTGTTTTGCTTGTCTACATAGATGTATATATGTATATGTGTGACTATATATTCAATATGACTACATGTACATATGTGTGCTTTGCATATTTATGTATGTATATAATATATGTGATAAATGTTTTAATTTTTTCTTTTTAATTGAAAAAGAAAAACACTCAATTGATATAGGTGTATGTATATATGTAAAGACATCTCGGTACATGCAGAAAAGACACACACAAACAACTCTCTACACACATACATTGAACCTTTCACATTTTAATAAAGTGTTTATAGTTGAGACTGCATTATAAGATTATTGTAGTACCTCCCTAATATGGCTTTAAAGAAGCATCAGTAAGTGGTATTATAGAGATCTTGATCTATTTATTATTTCATAATTCTCTCTAGTCTCCCTATACAAAAATATGAATTTTTGCTTAAATGCATTTATATATATATATATATAAAGATTATACACACACACACATATATATATATATGTATACATATATATATATACATATGAAGCAAGATAGTACAGTGTGTACAGTGTGGGGCTTGGAGTCAAGGAAACTTAATTTGTTGAGTTCAAATCTTCCCTCAGATACTAGCTGTGGATTTTGGGCAAGTCACAACCCTTTTTCTTCAATTTCCTCATCTGGCAAAGGAGCTGGACAAACAAATGGCAACAACTCCAGTATCCAGTCTCTCTACCAAGAGAACTCCAAATGGGGTAAAAAAGAGTCTACATAATTGAAAAAACCCAAAACCAAAGAAAAAAATTGAATGATAACTGCAATAAATTTGTACATATTGCATTTATATATGAAACCATTTCTAACATGAATATGGCCAAACCGAAATCTTTTTCCGCTATTTTATTGTGGTATAGAATTGAGCTTTGTTTTTCAGTATATATGTTAGTAGAGGGTAAGCTCTTACAGATCCTAACCAATATGAAAAGTGTGCACTCATTTGCACTCATCAAGGGAATAGAGGTCTGCAGGGACAACTAAGTAGCCTAGTGGATAGAGTACTAAGACTAGAGTTGTGAGGACCTAGGTTTAAATCTAGCCTTAGACTCTTCCTCGTTTTGTACCTTTGGTCAAGGGACTTAACCTCAATGGCTCCCCTCTCCAAATATATATGCATATGTATACATACATATATATTCCCATATATATATACATATATATATATATACACACACACACACATATATATATATAACTGCTTTCACATACATTTAAAGAGTCTTTTAAAATATCTTGTCTTTTCTACATTAAATCTCTAACACTATCTACAAAACTACAGAATTGTGATCTACATGCACAAAAAGTCTACTCTGATGAACATGTAGATCCTTAAACACTTGAAATATTAATTGGATTTACTTTTTGTTGAAATAAATGGACAAGCAGCTAGGATGGGGATCTATTTATTTTTATTTTTGTCCTTAATAGTTTATGTTATAATTGCATTTGTTTTTAAAGAATTTCCCTTATGGAAACTAAAAGCTAGCACTTCTTTGCACCCAGTTTCCATGCTCTAGATGCCTACATCTTATAAGATCTTCTTAAAGGTACTATTCAACTACTATACTACCTCTCTGCTGTGGAGAAGTAATAGTCACCGACCTTTAGAAAGCCAGGCATGTGTCTGTTTAAACAAGTATCTACTGGATTTCATATATGTATTAGTGTGTAGATTACAGAATTATATATACATGCAGTATGCAAATATTTGTGTAACTGTCATCAAGTAATTTTTTATTTCATTGATTTCTGAAATTTACATTGGCGATGCATTTCCCAGGTCATTCTTGCATGTGGTAGCCATTCAGTTAAGTTCAGTTCTACAGATATTAAAAATAGGGAACACTATAATGCTTATAAAGGTCATAATACTTATAAACATTAAGGTCTCCAAATAATTTTGCATATGTTAACTGATTTGGATTTAGTAAGTATATGCTCTGTGACCCTCAAGAGATAGTATGTTATAGTGAATGGTTTATCTTGGAGTCAGGAAAACCTGGGTTCATTGGCCTTAGAAAGCCATTGACCTATTCAGAGTCCGAGGCAACCCTCTAAGGTTCTAAAGTGCATTTCTGCATTTCAGGTAACAATAGGTATAGAGGGAAATATACTCACCCAAATGTATATAGGCATGCACATGTCTATGTGTGCATCTATGTTTATGTGTACATAGTCTATGTGAGCATACATATTATACACACAAATGCATGACACACAGAGAAAGAATAATTACATATGTACATTCAAACTTTGGAGAAGGAAATGACAAATTATTCCATTATCTCTGCCAAGAAAACCCCAAATGAAGTCAGGAAGAATTAGACGTGTCTAAATAATAAGAAATCCTACTTTTCCCATAACGCTGTGACCTTTCTCTTTGAGAGTTCCCTATATCAATGAAATTGCAGATCTGGTCCAAAAATTGTGGCAGACATTATGTAAAGTATTGAAAATTTAAGAAAAAAATCTTTGATCTCAAGGAGTTTACATTCCATTGATCTCAAGGTATTGCCATCAGTACCTAAGTAGGAAAAAGGAATAAACATTATATGCTGCTTGGAGTTACTACTTTGATAAATCAATAGGGATAGTGTCAAGATAGTAAATATTTTTCAGGCAGAAGAGGGCACAATAGTTTGAGTTCCAAGCTCATAATAGAAGTTGAGTGAACATTTATTGAATGAGAGAATAAATAAGCCAACATCTCAGTTTCACCTTGTAATTGTTTAGAGAGTGCACCTGCCCAGATCCCAGATGTTTAGAAAAGGAACTCAAGTGGTAAGTACAATAGAATTCCCTCTCTTACTGCAGACCCATTTCCTTTAGTGTAAGAATATTTACTGGTACAGAAGGTGGCCTCTTCTTTATTCCATCTCTTTTTTTTGGAGAACCTCAAGAAGCAAATTAGGTTAATGTGCATAATCAGACCCAAATGCCTAGAAGGGAAATGGGAGGCAGAAAGGCAAATAGAAAAAGAGTAAGAGTACCTTCCTGAATTCCCCTCAACTCTGGAGATGCCCCTTGTTAAACAGGAGGTGGATTGTATAACTGTGTGCCAATGAGGAGGTAAATGAAATGGATTCCTCCCAGAAAGCACAGAGTCTTGTTGGGGCTCAGCCAAAGATATATATTCCCCAAATTCCCTGAGAATACCTTTTGAGAGGAGAAGAGAGCTATGGTTACAAATCAAGAGAAATTTTCAATAGTCCAGAGATTTTGGCCCTCAAAGCATAAAAAAGCAACAGCAGTCAGGGTTTCTCAGGTGCTAGAAAAGTAGCCCACTAGTCTCCGCTAGGAATAGTGAATTAGGGAATTGAATCTGTAACACTCACTGCAATTGAAGGCAGATATATTAGAGGAATGTAATATTAAAGGGAGACCTGTGTGATATGGAGACAAATACCATATCCTTCCTACTTCTTGGTGCCTCACACAGTGTGTAAAAGGTGAAACTTTCCCTATTTGGTCCCCTCTTCTGGGTAGTCATTAAGGCTATACATGAAGGATATGCCTACAAATGATGTAGTCATCTCCTAGGAATTGAAAATGGCTCCACTCTCCTGGGATATACAATGAAATCTTTCTGAGCCATTTTCTGTGTAAATAAATTTTAAAAAAGATTCCCTGGCCTCAGGAGTTTAATCATCTAAATGAAGAACCAAAACATAAAAGGAAGCAAGAAGTCAGAGTGGAGATGAGGTACAGAATACCAGGTGATAACTTTTTTCTAGCCAGTGTAGCAGAGGCAAAGTGGAGTGAGATGTTTCTGCCTCTGTAAAGGAAGGCATTGGGAAGAGTTCGGCACCCTACCCTCCGGGCCTCTAAAAGAGAGGGAAGAAGACTGAGGGAAGTGGTATCCATCTAGGCTGGAATTAGTAACATGGTGGTGAGTTTAGAAGTGATGAACTTATCCTGGGAGAAACATAAAATTCTGTGGACTTGAAAATATGCAGGACAAGAGAAACAAAGTGGATGAGTGTGTATACACACACATACAATATGTGTAAAAGCACACTCACATGTCACATATGTATACAAGATAACATGTACATATGTTACATGTGCATGTTATGTTCACACGATAGCTACACACATGTATATATGTCTCTCTCTATAAACGTATGTATAGGTGTAAAATTAGCTTCTGTGAGAAAGTCACCAGCAATGGGAATTAGGAAAGGTTTCATAGAGAAGGTTGTGCTTGAATCAAATTCTGAAAGAAAGAAAGGAAGGAAGGAAGGAAGGAAGGAAGGAAGGAAGGAAGGAAGGACGGAAGGAAGGAAGGAAGGAAGGAAGGAAGGAAGGAAGGAAGGAAGGAAGGAAGGAAGGAAGAGAAAGAAAGAAAGAAAGAAAGAAAGAAAGAAAGAAAGAAAGAAAGAAAGAAAGAAAGAAAGAAAGAAAGAAAGAAAGAAAGAAAGAAAGAAAGAAAGGAAGGAAGGAAGGAAGGAAGGAAGAAAGAAAGAAAGGAAGAATTCTAAGAATGAGACTGAGGTGTTTGCCTTCCAGGGAGGAAGGGACAGCTAATGCAAAGCCTAGGAGAGAGTTGATGTGGCTCTGTTGGTGAGGAATACAAAGAAGAACAAGGTAGTACAACTATAGAGTAAAAAAAGTCAAGTAATGGATAAATACTAGGAATGACGAAGTAACTTGGGGTCAGACTGTAAAAGGATTTAAATGTCAAACAGATTGTATTGGATTCTAGAAGCATTTGCTCAGGGCGCCATTGATGTTTATGAATAGTTGAGTAATATGGTAACACCAGTACTTATTTTTTAAAAATCACTTTGGTAGCTCTCTAGAAGACAGATCAGAGAAGGAAGAAACTGGAGAAAGGGAGATGGAGAAGGGTGTTGTTGAAATAATTCAAAGATGGGTCATAACCATGCAATAAATAAACATTTATTAAGGGTCTCCTATGTGTTTGCCACTGTGCTTTTAAACTCCATACAAAAAGATGCAAAAGACAGCCCCTGCCCTCAAGAAACTTATAGTTTAATGGGAGTGACAACAAGCAAACATGTAAACAAGCTGTGTGCAGGACAAATAGGAAATGATTAACAGAGGGAAGTGAACCTGGAGGAGGGTGTTGAATGTATGAAGACAGAAAAAGGATTGTACCTGGGAGATGTTGGGCAGATCGATTGAGATAAATACTATTTAATGGCCACCCCAACACATTGTAGAGAATACCCATTTCTTGGTAAACTGTGTCCAGTGCAAAAAAGCATAATGTTCAGACCTAGCTTAGGACTGAATTAAGTAAGACAGGGGTGGAGAATTTCAATCCTCTCTCTCTTTAAGACTTCTCAAGATTCATGCATTGTTTTTTTTTTTTAAGATTTATGCTTTTCTACCTGGATTTCTGGGAAGCAGTTTCAGGCTCACAGTATTGTTTTGGTAGTTTGGAATAGGATTAAGAAAGGAATATGGAACTTGTGTGGATGGAGTTGTGGTTTTGGACCCACTATGATGTAGCTTTTATCTTAATGAGGAGAATTGGGCTTAGCAACTGCTAGAATATTGGATGTGGAAAGCAATAGTAATGGAAAGACACACAGAGAGAGAAAAGAGAGTGACAGAGACACAAACAGAGAGGATCAGAGGCAGGTACAAGACAGAACAAGAGAAAGGCAGATTCAGGGTCAGGCAGGGAGGAACAAAGATTAACAGAGAGAGACAGAGATTGAGGCATAGGTTGTTAAAAAAGAAGAAAGACCATTTATTGGCTTTTAGAAAACAGAGAGAGAAAATAAAATATTGAAAAGCAGGAAATATCAAAAAATAATGCACTATGAACAGCTATAAATTCTCCATCTCTACCTTTCAACCACAGTGAATGAGCTAAACAGATATTCAATGGGTTGTGAGAAGGGGAAAGGAGGAAAAGGTGGCAAGATATACACTTAACCCTTTCTACATTAGAGCCCCTCTTCTATACCCTCATCTGATTTTTCAGAATGCTTCCTATGTTATTCACTTGTCAAGACACTTGGACCAGTTCTTTCTTAAGAACATTCAACAATGGAAACCTGACTGGTAGCTTAACCAGCCCTGTGAGGGAGATTATTCAAAAGGTTAATTACTACATGAGCAGAGTGGGGTGAAAAGAGACCTCCCCCAACCATACACAGACCAAAAAAAAAAGACATTCCATCTGCTAAATATGCCTTTCAGAATCTTTAAACTCCATTTCACTAAAATCTGTATAAGGTAGAATAAGGGCCAGGGGCAGGAGGGGGTTGTGTCACTTATTTGAACATTTGATAAAACCTCAATTATATTCCCTTCCTAATCCCATGTCATTAGGAGCAAAATGGTACATTTGGAGGCCATTTAGATATAAATGCCTGCAACCTTCCCATCAGACCTGCTGACTTCCTCTTTTTTCACTTTTCACTTGCTCTTTTTGTGGCCATGGCCAATTATGTGTTTGGAGACATAGTTTTCAGCTCAGCACTCTAGCCTGGCATCAGGGGTCCCACAATGGCTTGGCTGGAGACCCTTATGGCCTGTAATATTATTATTTTGGCACAGCCATTATAACTAATAACTGGGAACAAATATATCTATTCAGCTATTGAAAATGGGGAAGAAAAAGAAAATAAGGGGGGAAAACTCTGCCAATTAACATTTAGGTAAAGCTACAATTGCTACACAGACCTCAAAGAAAGTCAACATTAACTTTGAAGTATGTAGGTTCTTGAAATTGGAGAGGAGCTAAATGAAAAAAAATAGGTTCATGGTGTTTTGTTTTTTTTTAGTGCCTTACTAAATATCAGATCCAAGACAGAAGAGCAGTAAGGGCTAGGCAATTTTGGTTAAGTGACTTACTCAAGGTCACATAGGTAGGAAATATCTAAAGCCAGATCTGAAGTCAGGATTTCCTGGGTCTGTACCTGGCTCTCTATCCACTGTACCACCTAGCTGCCTTAGCTCTTTGTGTTTTGAAAGATGAAGTCAAATGCAATTTCATTTATACCCAAGTCCTTTTTATAGACTAATCCTATGATCAGAGATCTTGTCCAGTCTTTTTACTGAGGTTTAGTTTAAAATACAGCTTTAAATTTAGAGCTTGAAGGAACATTAGAGGTCAAGTCCAACCCTTTCATTTTACACAGGAGCAACCTGAAATCTTGGGAAGTTAAAATCATTCAGGGAGGGAGGGAGGGAGGGAGGGAGGGAGAGAGAGAGAGAGAGAGAGAGAGAGAGAGAGAGAGAGAGAGAGAGAGAGAGAGAGAGAGAGAGAGAGAGAGAGGTAAAATATGATCCCAGAGCCCCTTACACTTATTCTATTCCCTTGTCTCTGTATGATGTTTACTCATATTTGGGTACTGCATGATCTCATCCAGGTCCACCTATCGCCTTAAAATTTACCTGATAGTTACCAATGATCAAGATAATCTTTCCTATTGGTCCCAATTGTACTTGTCATTTATTAGGTTGACAATTTCTTTTGCTCTGAACCTGTCCCTCCTTTCACCACTCCTGTTGGTTTTGATTGAGCTACTCTCCTCTTGATTTGTCAGGCAAAAAAACTAGGAGTCATTTTTGCCTCTTCTCTCTTCCTCATTCACACTACTGACTCCTTGTTGTTTAGCTCTGTCAAATCTACCTCAACATCCACCCGACAGGATGGGAACTTCTTGAGTTAAGTGACTTTTATTTTTGGTTTTGTCTGTCCACTATACAGAGCACCCTGCACAATCCTTAACGCTTGTTGAATTGAATTGATTTTCTCCCACCTATGTCTTGTCTTCTAACCCTATCACCACAGGTAGCTGAGACATGTATCACCTCTTGCCTGGTCTCAGTTTTCTCATCTATAAAATAAGCTAAGTGGATTTTGCATTACATGCCTCAAAAGCTTATTGCACGGAATGGATTCTGTAAAACTTAAAGCACTATTATAAATAGAAGTCATTACTTTCTAAGGAAATAGGTTACTAAATTAAGTGGCAATTAATTAATTATTTGTTATGATATATATCTTGTATTCTGAAACCTCTTGGAATTCATAAAAATACATTGTCATTGTTGTTATTCAGTTTTTTCAATCATATCCAACTCTTTGTGACTCCATTTGTGGTTTTCTTGGCAAAAGATCAGAGTTGGCTTGCTATTTCCTTTTCCAGATCATTTTACTGATGAGGAAACTAAGGCAAACAGGGTTAAGCATATTGCCCAGAGTAACCCACTTAATAAGTATCTGAGTCCAAATTTAAATTCGGGAGGATGAATCTTCCTGACTTTAGGCCCTTAAAATATGTAGGTCCTGCAAAAAAATAAAATAAAAAAGGAAAGTCTTATACTCAGATTCTTTTAACCCAGTAATAAGTATGTCCCTATATCTGTATGAACAATAGCAAGCATTTATATGGCTTTTGAAAGATTGCAAAGCAATATATAAATATTATCTTATTTTATCTCCCTAGCAATCCTGGGAGGCAGGTATTATAATTATCCTAATTTCTCAGTTGATGAAACTAAAGTAGACAAAGGTTAAATTACTTGTCCAAGATCACCTACCTGCCTAGGTCTTCCTGACTACATACAGTTCCAGCTCCTTCTTTACTATGATGTTTAGCTGCACTATTACCAGTCTGACAGTCCATTCAGACTAGTATTAGTCCAGCTAAAGACTTAAAACAGAGCAGTACTCTAGGTCTTTTGGGGTTTTACATTGCCAAACAAAAACATAAGTCTGCTGCATCCATTCCTTCTCTTTCCTCTTATTTTTTTTCTCTCACCTTTCTTTTCCTCCTTGCTCTCTCTCTTGTTCCTCCTTTGTTCTCTACTGTCCTTCCAAAATTCCAAAGTGCAAGTCAGGTTTGAGCAAAGAAAGAGGAAAACCACTCCAGTTCCTTTAATAATTAACATATCGAAGGAGTCATAAGATTCATAGATAAAATTGAATAGAACAAATTCTCTCTGCTCTCCATCCTATAAGTCCACTGCCTAATCATAGCATCATAGTTTTAGAGGTAGAAGTGATGCAGGAAACATCAAATGTAACTATTTCATTTTATAGATGAGGAAAACAAGATACAGTGGGATGGTGTTTTTGAGAGAGTCGCCTAGCTTATAAATGTTAGAGGCAGTAGTGGATCCCAGGTCTTCCTGATTTCAAGTCCAGTGACCTAGCCAACAAGTCTCAGGGAATGCAGGCATCTTGATTAGGGAACAAAATGTACATATGGGCTAGGGATATAATTTCAGATGCAAAATTAAAAATAACTTGCAATAACCTTCTTTTCTAATACAGAAATCAATATCTCCATTTTATAGATGAGCAAACAGGCTCACTGAAGTTAATGAACTAAATCATAGTCACAGAGTTAGTTTCCCAGATAGGATTTGAATCCATGTTTCCATGGATTCAAGTTTTTCATGATTCTGAAGGAGTAAGAAAGAACAAAGGGCAGAAGGCTGAGATGGAAGGTAGAGTGGAGCTCAGTAGGATGCGCTATGAATCCACTATTTGAGTTAAGTTCCTTCTTTCACACCTTGTGTTCACTTGGGCTATAGTCATAGGAATCAGTCATCCCCTGCTATCACTGCTATTTGAAATTCTGATTAGTTCCACACATTTTCAATCATTCTTATCAACCTTGCAATATTCTTAATAGGATGGCATTGGGTCCCACAGGGTGGAATTATGCTCCAGGCTGCCGCAAAGTGTCCAGAGTAATATCAATCACTTCACAGGATATAGGACATCCTCTGGACCAGATCAAACCAAAGTAAGGGCCATATTCAGTTCATATTAGAAGGCCTGAACAGACAATAGAATGGTAGTCAATGATTTTGCCATGCATAGACTCAGCCTCCTTATCCTGTTCTTTTTTCACAGTATTCAATTTTTATAGAAGAATGATTCAAAGGACATTTAAAAAAACGAACAAGGAAAAGAATAATATTAACAGATACAAAGAACAGTTGAATAATCTGCAAGGAGAGATAAGCCATATGAACCACATACACATGAATAGATAATATAAGGAGATAGATGGGAGAAAGAGATAGGAGCTAGAAAGACATAGTAAATGACAGCCAGCAAGAGGCTGAAACAGGAGAGAGAAAAATTGGAGAAATAGTCTGAGCTATGAGACAGAAATTGCAAGAACTCATTCAGTGATTTCAACTATTTTGACTTAACTGACCTGTCAATATAGTCAAATCACACCCATACATCAGTTTTGATTATTTGACCAGAGAGATGAGCCCAAATGATCAGTTGGTCATGCCTGACTAGACCCAATCAGAGGGCAGTATGATAGCAACAGTTGAAACAAAAGATTATGTTCTATCACAAGCCACCCATCTCAAATGAAGCCTTTGTTTAGAGTGGCACACTAAAAAACATAAATCATGAAGATCACAACTCTCAATCACATTGCTTTGACATTGTTTATCCTGTTAGAGAATCAGGGCAATCCATCTTCTACCCTATTCTAATCTCTATTTTGTAATTAAGATGGGTAGATACTGAATGTCTTTCTCCTAGACTTCTTTCTAGAGTGACTTTACCTTTCCAAGTTTGCTTCTTGGGTTTTCAGATTTCAGAGCTCAATTTTATTATTTCACCTGAAAGGGACTGGACAATGGGAGGCTGTTTTAAATAAACAAATTCATAGGAGATTAAATTGTAAAACAAAGTGACAGTAGTTTGATTTATAATGCTTCTTCTAGTCATTAATGAAGAAAAACTCTCATTGTCAGATGAGCCCACTTAGAAAATCAAAATGAATAGATAAAAACGTTGATGAGAGAATAAGGTTAAAGAAAATGTGTCATTACAAAAATATTTAATTCATACCACCCAACATGATGTCTTCAGAATGCAGGTTCCTTTCTTAGCCATATTCTATTGTTAGTCAAGAGAATCAAATAATCACTCCTTGCCTGCTTTGGGGCAACATTAATCAGTTTATACTTTTTTATTCTCAGTGGTCCACCAAGACTGCTATGTTGAAGAATTCCATTCAATTTGTTATTTCCAGTATAGTTTTCTTAGTTATTGTTTATTTTAATTTTTTGACATTTACATTGATAGGAAAGGTCTAATCTTCATTTTTGCCAATAAAATACCATCAAATATTTCAACATTTTAATTTGACAGATACCTCATGATGAATTAGTTCAGTTCAATTCAACAAGAATTTAATTTTTTGAAATTTTTATTTAATTGATGAATTTAGAACATTTTTCCTTGGTTATGAATCATATTGGTTCCCTCCCCTCCCCCCAACCCTTCCTGTAGCTGATGCGCAATTCCACTGGGTTTTACATGTGTCCTTGATCAAAACCTGTTTCTATGTTGTTGATGTCTGCAATGGGGTGATCTTTTAGACTCTATATCCCCAATCATATCCCTCTCAACCCATGTGATCAATCAGTTGTTTTTCTTCTGTGTTTCTACTCCCACAGTTCTTTCTCTAGATGTGGATAGCATCTTTCTCATAAGTCCCTCAGAATTGTTCAGGATCACTGCATTGCCACTAATGGAGAAGTTCATTACTTTCAATTGTGCCACAGTGTATCCGTCTCTGTGTACAGTGTTCTCATGGTTCTGCTCCTCTCACTCTGCATCACTTCCTGGAGGTTGTTCCAGTCTCCATGGAATTCCTCCACTTTATTATTCCTTTGAGCACAATAGTATTCCATCACCAACATATAACACAATTTGTTCAGCCATTCCCCAAATGAAGGGCATCCCCTCATTTTCCAATTTTTGCCACCACAAAGAGTGCAGCTATGAATATTCTTGTATAAGGTTTTTTCCTTATTATCTCCTTGGGGTACAAACCCAGCAGTGCTATGGCTGGATCAAAGGGCAGACAGTCTTCTATCACCCTTTGGGCATAGTTCCAAATTGCCCTCCAGAATGGTTGGATCAATTCACAACTCCACCAAGAAAAGCATTAATGTCCCAACTTTGCCACATCCCCTCCAGCTTTCACTACTTTCCTTTGCTGTCATGTTAGTCAATCTGCTAGGTACGAGGTGGTACCTCAGAGTTCAACAAGAATTTATTAAGCCCCTACATTGTGCCAGGCAGGTAGGATGCTAGGTCTAGAAGATAAAAAGGAAAAAAAGAAACAAAAACAACAATGACATTCTTTGTCTTCAAGGGATTTTACTGGATGAATTGGTTCATAGGATTTTAGATTTAGAACCAGAAAGTAATCTTAAGACTATATTGTCCAACCTTCTTTCTCAAGAAAATGAGGCTCAGGACAGTAAGATAACTTTTTCAAAGCCACTGAAGCAGTAAATGACAGAGGCAGAGTTTGAAACTATGGCCTATGATCCCGAAGGATACAGAAATTTATACAAATGTCAGATCTCGTCCACTTTACCATGGCATCTCTTAGGTTCCTTTGGTTTTATACGGTGGTTATTTTTGGCCTTGTCCCCAGATTATAGTTTATTACATTTGGAACTAGAATTTAACAACAACAAAAAGAATCAGAAGAAAAAAAGAACATTCATCATTGACCTATTATCTGCTAAGTATTTTGCTGAGTAATAAGAAATAGAAATATAAATAAGACATCAGCCCTGCATTAGAAGCATTACCTACTATATGAGGATTTCACTGATTTCCTGTAGCCATAGATATTTCTTCAAAGATATAATATTGTGAATTTACATCATATAGATTTCTCATCAACATATATGAGCAAAAGTTGTTTCCTCCATAAGAGGCAGAGACCATATCATAATGGGTTTTCTGTTCCATATGCCTATCACAATTCCTGGGACACCATATGTACTCGATAATTTCTTATTGATTGATTGATACTAAGTGAAAAAATGAAGATTCAAACATAAATACATTTAATGCAAAGATGAACCTGACAAATGCATATGAAGAATGATGGGAGAATTACATTTCAACTGGGAATTATCAGGTATAATTATATGAAGGAAAGAATATTTTTAATTTTTTTTCAAGATTATCTAGATACAATGTCAAATATTTGTTTTCTGACATTTTGCAATTCATGTTCTCTCCCTCCCTCCCACCTTTCCTACCTACCCAAGAAGACAAGTAATATGGTATATGTTGTACATATGTTAGCGTACAATATATATTTCCATATTTGTCATGTCATAACAAGATACATATTGCTTACACTAAGAGAAAAATATCAAAGTGAAGAATGGTATAATTTCAATATGCATTCAGACTTTGTTCCATCTATGACACCATCATAGAATACCCACCAGGTATTCTTTTATATTATGAGTCTCTTGGAGCTGACCTGGATCCTCTCCTTGTTTTTAATAACTAAGTCATTCACATCAAACATTATTGTTTCTAGATCAGAATTCATTTGATTCTGCATACTTCATTTCATATTCATCTTTCCAGGATTTTTTGAGATTATTCTGTCATTTCTTATGGTACAGTAGTATTCCATTAAAATTATGTGACACATCTTTTTCAGTCATTCCCCATTTGATGGATGTTTCCAGTTTGTCATCACAAAAGAGGTTCTATAAGAAGGAAGGGATATTTGAGTTGGATTGTGAAAAGTAGGTGGGATTTCAACCAATAGAAATGGTAGATTGAGGGGAGAAAGCATTTCTATACAGATAGACTTATGGAATCAGAGGAATAGAAGGAAGGGATGCATCTAACTCAAGTTCCTCTTTAGACATGGGGAAGGCAGAATTTCAGTGAATGACTGAAATACCATTTAACTTTAAGCTTGATTTATGATAACCTGAATTGGCTCCCTGGGTGAAATAAGTAAGACTATGGAAGCCGACTGGTATGGTTTGGATAGATCACAGAAAACCAGAAACATGCATTAGGAAAGTTGAAAATTTTGATCTTTTCCAGACCAGACAGTTCCAAATGCTAGACAAAGGACATGGTATTTATTTAGTAATAAGTAGTGAGGAGTCACTAAAGATCTTTAAACAGGAGAGTCATGACTATCTTAGAAATATTATTCTGGTAGTGATGCATAAGCTGAATTGGAGCAGGAAAAGTCCTGAAGGTATAGAAATTAGTACAAATTATTTCAGTAGCCCAATTTAGTGCTTGAACTGCTTGGTGACAAAGAGAAAGGAGAGGATGGAACCTAGAGATATCCCTCTGTTCATGAGTGTGCCTCTTTACTACAAATTTGTTTTTGTTCTTCATAAAACTCTTCAGTTCAATTATCTAGCCTTCAGGTTCCCTCAGTCACCAAGCCTGCTCTTCAAAGTCATCCTGAGGCTGGATAATTCAGTTCTTTATCATTTTTTTTGTATCCAAATCACTTTGCACATTGTCTTACACATAGTAGGTCATAAATCCTGTTTGAAGCAGATTGTATTAGAATTGTGTAAATATACATCTATAAAATAAGTAGATATAGAGAATACGCAAATTAACTTAGAGAAGGACATTTTACTAATATTGGGGATGTGGGATTCAGAAAGAATCAGGAAGCTGGTGGCATCTGAACTGTGCTTTAGGTGAAATGATGGATTTTATGAAACAAAAGTGAGGAAATTAATTTTCCAGATGTAGAAAGTCATTTGTATAGACTCACAGATGGAAGATAGACTCCTTTGTATGAAAAATAGCTACAAATTATTTGACTAGAATGCCATAAAAGTATTCAAAAAGTCTAAGTGGCTCATTGGAGAAGCTAGATAAAATAGTGGATAGAGCACTGGGCCTGGATTTATAAAGACCTGACCAAATCCAAACATAGAGACTAGGTGTAGTCACTTATCCCTTTTTGCCTCAGTTTCCTCATCTCTAAAATGATCCGGAGAAGGAAATGATAAATCACTCCTTAATCCCTTGCCAAGAAAACTTCAAATAGGTTGTGAAGAGTTGGACCTGACTGAACAACAAGTGAGATGTTGTTATTGACTTTTGAATTATCCCTGATAGGGTTATGAAAAGGAATCTCAAAAAATAATACTAGAAAGATACATAGGAGTAAGGTTGTTAAGGGCTTTAAATGCCAGGCTAAGAGCTTTGTATTTTATTGTACAGTCAATGGGGTGCCATTAAAGTATTTATGAGTAAGGACATGATATGGATCTTATTTTAGAAGTATCAATTTAGTTGCTGTGTATGTGATAAAGGAAAGGAATTGGAGTCAGGAAGACCAATTATTAAGTTACTTTAGTAATCCAACTAATAAGTGATTAATAGCTATAACAGAGTGGAGGCCATGTAGAAAGAGAAAGTGGGTGAATATGAGAAAGATAAATAAAATCAGGCTATTCCTTATATATATTTCAATTGCAAATGTTTATTCAAAGTAGTGTGAAAAGGAGAGATTTAGCAAATGTTTTCAGATGGATAACGAGACCTTTCAAAAGCCATGGAATTGATTTGATCTCTCACCTAACAGAAATTGTGAAATTGGGATTGTATCAGTTTCGAGTATCTTTGAATTTTAGCACTTGGATGGACCTGTGGGCTCACTAATCTGTATAATCCTTCAACAATGAAGGTAGAAGGACATTCATGCCTGCCAGTCCTAGGTCAGTCTTTTCTGTATCTCCTACAATTACTTTATATAAATTTGACCTGATAATAGCACCCACAATATGCCTGCAATATCAGGGAAGAGGAGAAGGGAGGAGAAAACTTCCCTCTAGATCTCTCTTTGGGAATGAACTTAAACAAATTCTTTTTGCAGTGTCATCTTGACCACCGATTTCATTAATTTCAAAAGAATATGAGTTAGGATGCAGGAAAGCAATAGGGAGATAATAATAGGCATACTATCAACCTCACAAGGCTATTGGGAGGAAAACACTTTTTAAAGGACCTCTCATTATTAGGTACAGATTAGCACAAGTGGCATGGTGTAGGATAAAATTTTTTACCTAATGACATCACGTATCACATGTATAGATGGTTATGTGATTTGGGATTTAGTCTTTATTTAGTATTCATATAGTGCCTACTTCGTGCCAGTCCTTGAGCTAAGTAAATCATAGAAATTTCCCGATTTGATTTTCACAACAACCCTGGGAAGCAGGAGCTCTTACATCCCCATTCTATAGTTGAGAAAACTGGTATGAATAGTGGTTGAGTGACTTGCCCAGGGTGACATCGCTCATAAGTGTCTGAGGTTGGATGTGAAATCAGATCTACCTAAATACAATCCCAGCATTCTAATGATTGAATCACCTAATTCAATTTGACAATCATTTGTTAAGAACCTACCATGATATATATATATATATATATACACATACTCTCCTAATCAATGGAAAAGGAGGCAAAAGTGAGATGATGTTTAGAAACTCCTAGGGCAGTGTGTGGGAAAAAGAATCAAAAGGAAAATAGAATAATTTGAGGTGAAAACACAAACCACTGCAGGGATTACAAGGGTCTCAAGTAGGATATGAGATATCATATGATATGAGCCTTGAAAGGAGCTCTAATTCTAAAAGGTAGAGATGAAGGAGAAATTCATTCTGGACATGGTGGAATGCTTAGACAGAGGCACAGAGGTGAGCGGAGGCAAAAAGTGTGCAAGTAGAAACAACAAGTAAATCAGATAGGCTGCAAGGTCATTTGAAACCAGATTGGAAATGACTTTATTATTCTGCTTCCATTTGCCCCTAAACCTTGTGCAGGGGGTGGCATGTCCCAACACAGATTATATCTCAAAACTTATGACTTTTAAAAGGTCTCGTATTCAGTCCCTATTAAAAGTCAGGCAATGCCTCTATGTTTTAGTTAATTTGAAGATATCAAATGATGACTGGCTGAATCCAAGATCATTCAGAGATTTTGCTGATCAAATTTCCAGCTCCATCTATTCCTCCAGCTTTCTTTGATGATGAATTCTTTATATAACCCCTCGTCCAGTTCTTTTTTAGAATCCTAGGACAATTTCACACTATTCTAAAAACTTGAGGCAATTCCAACCAAGAGTAAGGGAAGAATCTCATTCTCTCAGAAGGAATTATTTCAGTTCTCCTGTACTTCCATTCTTTCTTATCCATTCTCCAGCTACCCTCCCTCCTGATCATGTCTCTTTTGAAAAATGACTCCTATTAAACTAGATTTTTCCGTCACTGCAAGAGACATAAAATTAAAAACTATCTGTCTTTAATCATGCCAGGATTCATCTCTGTCTCCCAGACTCCATTTATCAATAATTAATATACAAAGAAGACTGAAATCCATTTCAATTTCAAAGAACCAAATGTTACACTGATTAATTAAAAAAAAAGGTTCCTGCCAAGACTGACAGACATTCAGACATGCATGGGTAAGGTAACTGAAGACACAACATGAATAGGGATGCAGGGCTAGTGGGCACTTGTCAATGCTAAGTGAAAAACTATATCTTCATAGAAACCTGGATCTCATAAAATCACAGGGGAAATTTATCCCCAAATTACAAAACCTAACCTGAACAATTAGGTATTTTCAAATTGTAAGCTTTACTCTCAGAGAAATTTTTCCAAATGTAAGGGTAACTTCATCTTACCCCACAAGAGTTCCTCAAGAAAGCATATCTCCTTTAAAATAAAATTTCTACTACCTCACAATCTAGCTTTCCCTCAATAAGCCCCAGGTTATCTTCTTCAAATAGGGGACATGCACATATGGAACTGAAGCATGGAACTAAATCCACTATTTAGACATTCCATGCCAATAATTCAGAAGTCTAAGACATTTACATGAATCCTCTCCTCTAACTTATATGTGTTTTGATAAGCTAGAAAAAAGTATATATGATGTCATAAAAATGACAACATATACTTCTTTAACTCTTTAGGTTTACAAAAGGTTTTATAAGAACAGTATGCTTATAAGAACTATATGGAAAAGACTTGTACAAGAATATTCATAGCTGCACTCTTTGTGGTAGCCAAAAATTGGAAAATGAGGGGATGCCCTTCAATTGGGGAATGGCTGAGCAAATTGTGGTATATGTTGGTGATGGAATACTATTGTGCTCAAAGGAATAATAAAGTGGAGAAATTCCATGGAGACTGGAACAACCTCCAGGAAGTGATGCAGAGCGAGAGGAGCAGAACCAGGAGAACATTGTACAGAGAGACTGATACATTGTGGTACAATCAAAAGTAATGGAATTCTCCATTAGTGGCAATGCAGTGAACCTGAACAACCAGGAGGGATCTAGGAGAAAAAACACTATCCACAAGCAGAGGACAAACTGTGGGAGTAAAAACACTGAGGAAAAGCAACTGCTTGACTACAGGGGTTAAGGGGACATGTCTGAGGAGAGACTCTAAATGAATACTCTAATGCAAATACCAACAACATGGAAATGGGTTCAAATCAAGAACACATGTGAAACCTAGTGGAATTGCCTGTTGGCTATGGGGGTGGGGGGGGGAGGAAAAGAAAATGATCTTTGTCTCCAATGAATAATGTTTTGAAATGACCAAATAAAATATTGTTTAAAAAAACAGGGAACCAAAAAAAGAACTATATGGAATTCACAGTAGATACCAGTTTTTCCATTTGTATAGATAAAAAAATGGAGGCTTAAAGAAATAGTGATCTTGGACAATTGATTTCACCAATTTTGACCTCATTTTCTTCATCTCTAAAATGAAAGAGTTGGACTAGATGACTTCTAAGGTCCCTTCCAGCTCTATATCTATAATGCTATGATGATAATAATAATGTTCATGATGATGGTGAAGGGTAGAAATATAATTATTTAGAGGCTAGACTGGACAATGGACCCATTCTGAATTTTTAACCACATATTGGTCAGTTTGATTTTAATTATTTTGCTCAGAATTCTATTTCATTAATGGGTGTGCTTCATTTTGTTTAGAAGATATGGAGTATCATATGGATATTGGACAATCAAAATATCTACCAGGAGAGTGAGAGAGAGAGAGACAGAGAGAGACAGAGAGACAGAGACACAGACACAGACACAGAGAGACAGAGAGAGAAGAGTTGAAAACAGACAGAAGGGGGAAAGAGGAAGAGAGAAAGAGAAAGAGACAGAGGGTGAGAGAGAAGAGAGGGAGAGCAAGAGAGGGAGGGAGAGGGATAGAGAGAGGGAGAGAGAGAGAGAGAGAGAGAGAGAGAGAGAGAGAGAGAGAGAGAGAGAGAGAGAGAGAGAGAGAGAGAGAGAGAGAGAGAGAGAGAGAGAGAGAGAGAACAAGTAGCTAGCAATAGCCAGAAGAGCAAGTACATCCTCCCTACCAACAGCACCAAAATCTGTTATTGTGATCTAAAGCTCCATGTGTCTCATTCCAGTTGTCTCTACTCACTACTGAGGGCATTCCTTAGTATGTGTAAAGACACAGGGAAAGGAGTCTCTTTTAATAGCTCAAATTTCTGTCATCCCTTCTCTCATCAGCAGCTTGAACAAGCCCACACCATTTTGGCAAAGTCTTCAGCCAAAAGGAAAAAAGCCAGGAGAAACAAGGCCTCCGTTAGGGAAAACATTCGTAGAGCTCTGGCATTTTCCAGTGATCACAGGACTACAATGACGGCATTTGGGCACGTTACAAATCCTCTAACCAAATTGGAAATACCGGTATCATTAGGCCTTCAGCACTGATGATTTCTCCCCCTCTCGTGCCAAAGTAAACCTTCTGGAAAATACCGTGGGTCATTTGGTAATTACGATGGAACAACACAGAAACTAGATCATGGCTGGTATTACACCAAAGCAACAATCCCATTCCGCCTTCTAATTACGATGGAGCTCTTCGGGAATCATAGAGAGCAGTGCACCCTGCTGTTAGACCCCGGCAATAACACTCATTACCCGGTAAATACTATGGAAATATGCAGTAACACACAGGGGCTTCCCTGCTGTTAGGCTGTAGCAATATCACTCATTAGGCTGAAAAGTATCACTCAATAGTCTTTAATTACTGCCAAAATACACAGTAACCTGCCCGCTGTTATAATACAGCTATATCACTTATCATGCTTCTCTTTCTCCTTACTCGGGAACCCTACAGTCGCCTCCCGATAATGGTGATGAATTGGGATTCTATGGATTTAATCATACAGAATTGTGCATTTTAAGGTTTCCGAACTCAAAAGCTCCCAACGTGGGATGAGAAATAAGAAATATACGCTGAACCACTGTTATCTTTCCAATAAGATCCTTGTTCCCACGGTACTGAATTGTGACAACACTGTAGTCATACTTTCATTTTATTTTAGAAATGAGGGTGATAATTGCACCACAGCCCAGCAGAATCGGTGGTACTTGTAATTATATCCAGTTACCAAGTAACATAGCAATTTCAAACCTATTACCCACAGGTATCATTTATGTTCATTGCCCTCTTTACATAGTCACTTCTTTTATTCTGAATCCCAAATGTGTGTATGTGTATTGGGGGTGGGCTGGGAAAGGGAAGACTTTCAAAGCTGGATGCACTGAGGAGAAATCAAAAGGGAGAAAGGATTGCTTGCTGTCACTTAGTAGGTGCTTTGCTGAATTGAACCGAGGAGGTAGATTCTTATTTGTCTCTAGAGGAAGCATGGCTTTTCCACGGCTGAATGTGGATTGGTGGAAGCTATTTCAAAAAGATGTAAGAGTTAGAAAAGTGTCTTCCAGCAGAGGGTGGTTCCTCACTACAGCTTAAGGAGGAGACTTTGGATTCAGAAAGGGCATCTAGACTAGAAACAAGGGAAAAGGGTAACTTCTTACTTGGTTTCCTCAGGTGAAAGCACTCCTGATGGAGAGAATTGGAATGTGAGGGGCTAATACTATTATGAAAGTAAGCCCTGTGGCCATGCCTACTCTGGAAGGCAGCTGTTGGAAAGGTTTTCCAGACCTGGAGAGGATAACAGCCTTTTCTGTTTGCATCTTAAAAATCCTTTGAATTTCGATTTTGTTATGAGCTTCTGGTTGAGAAAATACATGCCATCCCAACCTGTACATTGATTTATTTAGACAATTTATTCTGAAATCCTCATTTGGGGGAATGTCCATTTGCATTTGGTTATTTGTTATCCCACTCATATCACCACCAAGTTGAGTAAACTATGCATCACCTGTGAAGGCTGTTTTTTTTTTTAATAATTTGTTTTGTTTTTATAATGGATTCTGTTGCATTATTATCACAAAGGGAAGACTTAAGAAGTATTTCAATAGTTCAGTGTTCACAGATTCTAAGGCTCTAAAATTGTACCTTTCAGGGTTTATAGGTGAGGATATTGTTTTTTTTTTTTTTTGAATGATTATAGTCATTGCTCTGACTATGGAAGAAAAGGTTCTACATTAAAAAATGGATAATATATCGATCAGTCAAAAGCTTTTATTAAGCATCTGGGTTATGTGACATATTGTACTAAATGGTAAATCTCAAGATTTGATTTTCCTACTGAAAGATCAACTTGTTGCCTGATTCAACTGATTGCCCAGAA
Organism: Monodelphis domestica; assembly: GCF_027887165.1. Taxonomy (NCBI): domain Eukaryota; kingdom Metazoa; phylum Chordata; class Mammalia; order Didelphimorphia; family Didelphidae; genus Monodelphis; species Monodelphis domestica. The sequence continues at coordinate 80,071,035 of NC_077230.1, forward strand.
ATCTTTGATTAAATATGTGAAAAAAATAAAATTTGGATAAAAAATTTGAGCTAAAAATAAGATTTGGCTAAAAAATAAGAGTTGGCTATAAAGGCTATAAACATACGTGCACATGGGATAACTTAGAAGCAAATTGCAATCAAAAGGGCAATCAATAAAAGCAATCCTTGCTGAAAGGCATTTAGGCTAGTTCTACCATGATAACAAATAAACACATGCTTTCATATGTGTCCAATTTAACCACATCTTACTGTTACAATCAAATTATGCTAAATGATTTTTATGTGATTAATAGTGAATTCAAAATATATTCATGTAAAGCATTTAACACAGTGCATGAAACACAGTAATGTATCATAGATATTTAATACATTTTAGTTCCCCTCCTTTATTTATCCTACTACAATATCAGTTTATTAGTGAATATATATAGCTAGGACCTGAACTGAAGGGAAAAATATTTTGTAAAAGGTATTACCCTCACCAACAAAGAAGATGTGTTTTGTGTTGTCATTCATATTATTTTTAAAAAATTGTGATGTAATGAAATAAGTCATGGATCAGAACTAGACATCTAAGTTTATGTTGCTAAGGACATTATTCTAAACTTCCTCTTTTTGAGTCCTCTCCTAACTCAGGATTGAGGGTCTGGAAACATCTGGTCCATTCTAAACAGAAGAAAGTACAGAGAAAGGTAAGGTCCCTCCAAAGTCTGGAAAGACTTCTATGAATTGATACAAAGTGAAGAGAGCAGAACCAGGAGACATTGTATATGGTGACAGCAATAAAGTAGGATGATTAATTGTGAATGATTTAAATATTATCTGCATTCCTGGAAGGATCCAAGACAACTCCAAGGAAGCTATTATGCAAAAAAAAATTCACTGCCAGAGAAGGAACTGATGGAGTCTGAAAGCTACTGAAGTATATACCATTTCACTTTATTTCTTTCATGATTTTTCTTATATAAATGGTATATGTCTTTTTCACAACCAGATGAATATGGAAACATGTGTTTTATGATAGAGGAGAGAGAAAAGAGAGAGGAAGAAAACATGGATCAAAATATGTCAGAGAATTATTATTAAAAAGTATCAAATGTAATTGGGAAAAATACAATAAAAAGAGAAATTAAAGGGCCCACACATCTCATGCAAGTACTTAGGATAAGAACATATTAAATGTAGGAAATATTTTATATCTTGTAGAAAATACAAAACCCATAGAACTCACAACTAGTCCATAAAAAGTAAGAGTTTTAATTGCTTTAGGAAGCAAAGCACTCACTGTCCTGGTTTGCCCTAGATCACATAGAGTTGAGTTTAATTGGCTTTTTTGGGAAGTTCCTGAGTTCTGTCTTAGTCTTCCTTGGGTCTCAGACTTAGGAATCTTCTTTAACTTTTTGGTTTCATTCCTATGATAGATTGAGGGAAAATGCTAAAAAATGAATCCTCCGACTTCTCTTAGTCAACATTTTCTTCCTTCATTTACAACTTTATCATCTCTCATTTTTTCTATTCATATCTCTACCTCTTAAAGTCATTTTAGTGGGTTCCACAATGCATGCTTAATAATGATGCTCATCAACAAAAGACAAAATTAATGTCCATACAGCCCTTTTCAACAAGAGATATAATGTCTATAATGGAAAGAGTGATAGATCTGTAGCTGAGGGGAAAAGGCATAAATCTCTGTTCCATTATTTTTTATTTATACAACTTTGGGCAAGTTACACACAGTGGACCACAGGTTCCTCACTTATAAAGTGAGAAGGATTGCACTAGGATATCTTTAGGACCCCTTCCAATGTAAATTCTCTGACCTAAGTGAAATCCCTATCTTTGAAAAATGATATATTTTAAATCAATTACCCTAGCCAGAGGGGATACTCTTAGTTTATCAATGATTTGGAGGAAGGGAATTGATGGGTGACAATATATAATGCCAAGTCCAAATTTTATTTTGTAAAAGCTTATGTTAATAGAGTGTTTTGAAAATTCAGAGTATATCTGGATATTTGAAAGCAATCCTTTTGGGAAGGAAGACCTTAGAGCAAAAAGTTCTTCTCTTCTATGTTACAACAGAATGCAAAGAAATTAAAACAAGGATGGAACTAATCAAATGCCTTTAAAGAACAGAAGAAATATTTATGTTTGAAAAAGTAACCAATAGGACATATTGATGAAAAAACAGGGGTGAAGTTAAAATAGAAAAAGGAAAATTGAAGGAACAAATAAAGAGTGACTGAGCAACCAAGATTATGAAAACAAGAAAATTGTGACCAAATTAACCAACACTTGCTATGTTCCTATTGTATGTAAGAGAATATGAGAAGAAATTATGATTCTAAGGCAGTATTAACAGGTTAACTAGTGTTTGAGGAGATAAGAAAGGTCATGGACTTAAAGGATTTTTCTAAATGAATACATTAAACCCAAACCTAAAGAGAACCATAGGTTTGGAGCCAGAAAGGCCATTAGTACTTCTTTTTACAGGTGAAGGAACTGAGGTTTAGGAAGAATAAATGTTTCCCCCATAGTATCATAAGTATTCTAAGTAATGGAGCCAGGATAAGAAATCAGGCCTTCTGTATTTTAAGCTCAGTCTCCACTGACCCACAGACTCTTTAAGAGATGTGATCTACAGTCAGTCAAAAGTCTGAAATACTGGAGAATGAGGTCATATTAGGGGTTTAACAAAATGTCTGAGACATTTGGCCACATTTGCCATTTTGTGGACTTGTGAATATTATATACTTGGTGGAATAAGGTTACTTCTTGTTTCCAGTTTTCTTTGAATTAACTTTCTCACTCAGGTTTCCCAGGCTAGATAGTATCACCCTTATGGAAATAGTCGCCTTTAATTCAATTCAACTCAGCAAACATTTATTAAAAGGCCAGCAGATATTGAGATGGGTGGGGAATTTTGGAAATCCCATTTCAGGTTCAATAAAACATTAATTAATGGAATATGGAATGTAAAACATTTCTAATTAGGCTTTCCTTAAGCTATCAAGTAAAGAAAATCAAGCTAACATTTTATTTTTCCATCTTAAAATATAATCTTCTCAGAGGCCATCGCAAAGGGCACTTTTATATTACCAAAGGACATACTTTGATTATGAACAGGCAGAAACTTGTGAAATATTAAATTTCATTATATGTATCTTTGCAGCTCTTACCAATGACCTAAAAAAACCTTCAAAAACATTATCTAATTCACCCATTAATCTATCAGTTTCTATAAAGAAGCATGAGGTAGAACCGTCTAGACTTGTTCCTTTTTTCTGACCCATCTCAACTACTTTGCTTATAGATGTCTAGTTTTACTTGCAATACTACTAAGAGACAGAAAAAAAATTTTATACGCTTTTCTTCTTGTCTAATAAGGTTAGGTCAGCAGCCTTGATTAATGCTCCAACTGGTATTTCAAGATCTGACACTAAAGGGGTTGTCCCAGTTGTTCTCTACAATAAGATATAGCTACTTTGTGGAAGAGGGCAGGTAATTGGCATAATAGATGAAGCACTGGTTCAGGAGTAGAAAGCTTCCTTCCCGAGTTCAAGTCTGGTCTCAGATACTTCCTAGCTGTGTGACCCTGAGCAAGTGATAACCCTGTTTGCTTCAATTTCCTTATTTGTCAAAAGGACTGGAGAAGAAATAGCAAACCATTCCAGTATCTTTACCAAGAAAAGCCCAAATGGGTCATAAGGGGTCAAATACAACCAAACAACAATCCCAAATCAAGAGAAGTCTTAATGATCAAAATATGTGGCACTAAAATCGTCAGTGATTAAGTAGGTCAAACTAGACAGTAAGAAAGTCATCCAGTCAGTAAGACACTCATTCAGGCATTAAACATTTCTATGTTCCAGGAAGTACATGATGACTAAGTGCTAGAAATACACAAAGAGACAAAAACCAATATCTACTCTCAAGGAGCTCACAATCTAGAGAGGCAACAAAGAAATGAATATGTATGTACAAACACATTATATAAAGGTCATTAGGAAATAATTGTGAGTGAAGACACTAGAATTAAGAGAGAAGCATGAAGAGGGCCATTTCATTAGAAACATGACTATCAAGGATTAATTGGAAATACTAGTTGTTCTGAAGAGAGAAAAGTCATAGATCAGGCACCTGTCTATACTTCCATGATGGCCACAGTTTTAAACAAGTTAACAGTGGCTATCTCTCTTCAAGAAATGTCAGATTATATAATACTTTAAAATTAAAGCACTTTTTTTCACAATGGCCCTTTGAGGTAAGAGATATAGTTGTTATTATTCCCATTAAGCAGATAAAAAAAAATTGAAGTCATGAGAAGTTAAGTGACTTCCTCAGTATCACATCCTTAGTTATGGACTGAGACAGAAGCAGAATTCTGATCTCCTAATTCAGAATTCAAGACTCTTGTCACTCTACAATGCTGCCTCTCTTTCAAGTGACAAAGAGAGGCATGCCTGATTGTGACATTTTTCAGACTTGGTCAAATAAAATCAACTCTGTCCAAGGTCACCAGACTCTCACTCAAAGCAGAGTACCTCCATCTGTTGATAACAGCTGACACTTTGATAACCAGCTCAAACAAACCCTTCATTTTAAGCCTTGACTTTGAAGGAAGGGTTACAAACATTTGATTGACCTCCCTAAGCTTTTACAGTTAAAAACAGAGAGAGGCAATGGAGGAGAAATGAAGAAGGGGAGGAAGAAGTCAAGGTAAAGAAAGGGGAAAACAAATCAAGGGCAACAGCATTGAAATACTTGAAAAAAGAAAGGAATATGGTAGATGACAAATGGCCGGAAGAGTTGGATAACCTCTATAAGCAAACTGGGATTGTTCCCAAGACTCCAAGGCTACTAAGAAGAACCACTCAGGGGTGCTAGACAACATCTGCTCTTTAATATTCTCTTTCCAGTTCCTTCCCAAAACTCCAACTCACTCCAGAGGCTATCAAAGAACTGACTGATTGATCTCTAGGGCAATCTGACCTTTATGGTTGGATGAATAAAGAAGGGAAAGATGAACAGCAACCCATATGGTCTGGATTTATCCCTCTGCTGTCCATCGTTGTTATTGGCACCCATCTGTTCCTTCTTGGTGACTGTGGCAATAGCTTTGGAAATTTTACATATCTGCCATGAATTATATAATTGGGATGATGGCAGGAGGAATGTGCCCCATTTTTAGGACTGCCCTTGATAAGCAAGGGTTTCCATGTTCTTTACTTTAGAAAACCTCTCCCTGACTGACCCCTCTTGACTTATTGAGGCATTTATTTCAGCCATATGACAGTCACATTCTTACTCATCCAGGCAAAATTCTTAGGTGTTCCAGGCAAGCAGTTATGTGGAACACTTACAATTATATCCAAGTGTGAGAGACAGGTTGTTATCATTAGTTATTGTCATTCAGCCTTTATAGTTGAAAAAACTCACATGACAAGCAGAATCAGGTTGTTGGTTAGTAGAATAATCTAAATCCAGAAGCACAGATGAGTAATCTAACCCTCAGTTGAAACTTTGGTTTAAGAGGAATGTCTAGAAATAGAAATGGCATTGGGGAAACTAACCCTAGGATACAGCACTGGATGAGATCTTAGCGAACATCAACTCCAAATGCCATATTTTACCATTTAAGGTGAGTCTTTGCAGAGGCTAAATGCCTCGGCCATAGTCTTAAAGTTGGTAAATATTAGAATCATAATTCAAATTCAAGTTCACTGATACTAAATCCAGTGCTCTTTCAGGCATGCCTCAGTGCCAGGTTCAGAAAAATAAGCAAACAAAAACCAATTAAGACTTGATCCAATAGGTACCAAGGAGTCATTTCATGGCTGAGGAGAGGGAAAAAATGGCATTCTCAGTGGTGTCCCTTTCAGAAAAAATGTTGTAGCACTACTTAAGGTTTTTAGCTTTTTTAAGATTATCTGTGGGTACAATTTTCAATATTTTTTTTTATTTTTTGAAATATGTTCTCTCCTTTACTCTCATCCCTCCTTCTTACCCAAGATAGGAGGCAATACAATACAAATTGTACAAGTGTTATTATATAATTTATGTTTCCAGATTCATGTTGTGAAAGAAGACAGGCATTTCTTGTGGTAGAGAAAAATTCATGGAGGAAATAAAGTGAAGAATTGCATGTGTTAATCTGTTGTCACTTCCTTCTTTAGCAATGGATAGACTTTCACTTCATGAATCCCTTGGAGTTATCCTGGATCCTTGCATTGCTGATAATAGTCAAATGATTCACAGTTGATCATCATACCTTACTGTTGTTACTGAGTACAATGTTCTCCTGGTTCTGTTCACTTCACTTTACATCACTACAGTCTTTCCAGGAATATTTTCTCTCATCTTGTTTGTCATTTCTTCCACAATTTGTTCAGCTATTCCCTAATTGATAGGCATCCCTTCATTGTCCAGTTCTTGCTAACATAAAAAGAGCTGCTATAAATATTTTTTGTTCAAGTAAGACCTTTTCCCCTATCTTTGATCTCTTTGATTTCAAGGCATGTTTACGTTTAATTCTTCATTATTAACACTTTCCCTATAACTTTCTTAAGTCTAGACCATAACAAAACAATATATCAAGCCCAAATTTGTAGTAATACACAATTTCCTGAGCATATATACTCAGATCAAAAATTTAACATTTTTTACCAGTGTATTTCCAGTACACTCCTACTTCACAAATGGAGCCAGAGGCCAAAAAGGTTAAGCTACCGCATTGCTCTTCTAGTTTATATTCATTTTACTAGCCCTTTTTCTGTTCCCTGGGTAGTGTTTGTGAATAGAAGGTTGAACTTTAAGCCAGGAAGGATTTAGGGTTCAAACCCTCTCTCTTTTCTTCCTAAGTTGAACCACGTGAATTCTACATGCCCTGGGAAACTCTAAAACCCATCTTCTTAAGTCAAAGACCCACTGTGTTTTGTGGAGAAGTTACCTTAGCAGGAATCCTTATATTTATCATTCCCCACTCCTTCAAAAATAATAAAAGAATCTAGAATTCTCCAAAAGACATGCTCTCTAGACTTTTAAAATATTTTTCATTAGTGTTATGATAAAGGATGGAAAGGTTGGCAATTCGCAAAACTGTGCAAAACCTGAAAAGTGAAAACTTAGGTATGATTGACCGTGGCATGTGACCAAGGGTCACATGGGAGCCTGAGCTGGAGGATCTGGGAAGACTCCATCTTGCCCCAATGGACTTTTCTTCTGGGCTCCTGAGGATGTCAAGAGGAAGGTCTGAAGAGGATTTCCCAGTGTTGAACTGAGGAAGGGTTCTTGTATCTAGCTGCTGGCAGCATTCAGTCTCACTTGGACATCAGGAGTTGCTTGGACATCTAACAACAACAGATCCTGGCTCTAACTGGTTAGTTAGTTTTTTAAATAAGAATAAGCATAAGTAAATCCCTAAGCCCTTATTCCTTTCCCTTCCAAAACAATAAAGTAGATTTTTATGTTTTTTCCTCTTGTGTTTCCCTTACCCAGAAAATCCTATCCTAAAAGTGGGTAATCTTTCAGAAAGTCTTTTCTGATTCTCTCAACTGCTAGAGCCCTTCTTCTCAAACTACCTTCTATTTGATTCCATTGTATTTATTATCTTCATATTTTTTGGAATAGAATCACATCCCCATTAGAATGTAATTTTCTTGAAAGTAGAAATTGGTACATTCAATGTCCTTATATATCTATTGAATAATCCAGTTGCTGGCACAGCGCATTAGTAAATACATATTGTTGATTGATTATCTGGCTCCTTCCTCAGTTACAACTATTTCCTTAAAGACAGGACAGGTGTATATTCTTTGTCTGATATACTTCTGTGACAAAGAGTAAGTAGTGCCAGTTTCAGAACCCAGTAGGCATTCCCAAACTACCATCTGTGTGCTATGGATTGACAATGGCCAAAATGCTTTCTACCTGTAAGGGAAATAATACTCAAGCTCTCTCTCTCTCTCTCTCTCTCTCTCTCTCTCTCTCTCTCTCTCTCTCACACACACACACACACACACACACACACACAGTCCTTTTCTCTGAATCTTGGATTTAGATTCACAAGTTTTCAAAGCTTATCCAACTTGACAAAACAATTTCAGTTTAAGTAGCTCCTTTCATTAACACATGGTAGAGCCATATCTAAGAAACTTAACTGACACCTGCAAAGAGTAAAAATGCTTCTCAGTCCAGGAAAGGCAGAATGACTGACAAGTGCGTGCACTGTTGTGTTGACAAAGCAAGCAAGGATCCAACCCCAATCTGTTGGTTTCTCAGGGCTCACAACCTGCCAGATTGTAATGTTAGTGCTGAATATAAAATTATTGCAGCAAAAGGGAAATGCTAAAATTTGGAAGGATTGAAAAACCCGCACACACTCCTCTAAGCAGAGGTGACTGATTTTTGTACCTATTTATTGACTAAAATATGGTTTTCCTCCCCACTATTCAATTGATAGGTTGTGGTGTTGGGATGATTCTAGCATTGCTGTATCAATCAATGAATCGTCTATATATGAATGTAACCATATTCTCAAAGTCTACTGTTAGGAGTCTCTCTCCTCATTGTTGGAGATCAGCACCCTGTTCCTATGTGAGGCATGGGACAGAATTGGCAAAAGATGGAACAAGGGGGTAGCTCTAGGGCTTCAGTCTTGTTTGTCTCCAGGAATTCTTGTTTCTATCTTTGAGACATAAGATGGACCATGCCAATCCCACCTTAGATTACTGAAGGAAATTACTTTGGAATGAAGGCAAAATGAGAGGCTCCAACAGTCTCCATCATGTTCCTGTGCCTAGTTTGCCAACCCAGAGACTTTGGGGAACATTCCTCTGGCAGAGATATGAGATCCTCTCTCTTACTTGAGCTATTGGAGAGCACCTTCACCCTGTATTGTCTGGTATATAAGCTATGCATCCTTTCTTTGATTTGTGCTTTTCTGTTTTAATAGATAATTGGGTTTCTTTGCTACTTCTTACACATGCTTGTTCTGGAACTTCTATTTGGGAGTCAAGCCTTGAATATAAAAGTTGGGATTCTACTCTTCCTACTATCTCCATTAAGAGATAATAATCAGAAGTGAGTTAGAACCTGAAAAGGACATCTCTTAGATTAAGTGTCTGAGGTTGGATTTGAACTCATGGACAGGAGTCTTGCTAACTGCAGGCCTGGCAGTTTATCCATTGTTTCACCTAGCTGCCAAGCCTTCACATGCATACATGTGCAGGCAAATACATATGTGTATACATGTATATATGCAAATTCATTTGCATATCCATACACATGTAAATATACACATAATATATGTTTGCATATATAAATAATACACACATAAAGATGTATTCATATGCCTATTGTGAATTCATATCAGATGATTTGGTGGTAGGGCATTAATAGGAAAGGTTATAGAAAACAGCAAATTTCATGTAGCTAGATGTTGTTTCAGCTGCGTCTCAAAGACAACAAAGGATTCTAAATATCTGAATTGAGTAAAGAATGCATTCAAGGCATGGGGGATAGACAATAAAAATTATAGCATGGAGAAAGGAAATGCAAGATCATATATGAGGAAAACTAAGAAAGCTTAACTGGCCTGCAAAGTGAGTGAAAAGAAACACTATGTAATAAAACCCCCAAGACTGGTTCCTGCGAGATTGTAAAGGGCCCTAAATCTCAAATGGGGGGTAGCATCCTCGAGGCAAATAAGGAGCCACCAGAGTCTTACATGAACAGATCTCTACGTTAGGATGATGACTTTGACAACTGTGCTGAGGACAGATCAGAGGGAGGCAAGACTCGATTGGACAAAACCAATTAGGAAGCTTTTGTAATAGTTCTTTTGAGAGGGAATGAGGACCTGAGCCAGGTTGTGTGAGTGGACAGAAGGAAATATGGTGACGTGCCAGAGATGTGGAGGTAGAAATTCCAATCTTTGACAAGTGAGTAAATCTAGGGAGTGAGAATAAGGAGACTTTGATGACCCAGGCGTTACCACCTAGATGACTACAGGGATGGTAGAACCATTGGAAATGTAGGATATACAGTGTATACACTGCTCATTCAGTGGCTTCCCAGAGCTTACATGGGGGCAGCTAGGTGATACAGACCTGGATTCAGGAAGATTTATCTTCCTGAATTTAAATATGGTCTCAGAATCTTACTAGCTGTGTGATCCTGGGCAAGTCACTTAACTCCATTGGCCTAAGTTTCCTCATCTGTAAAATAAGCTGCAGAAGGAAATGGTGCACCACTCTAGTATTTTTGCCAAGAAAACCCCAGATGAGGTCACAAAGAGTTGGGCACTGCTGAAATGACTGAACATTGAGACTTACAAGATGAAACCCAAACTTTTCTTAATCTTTCTGTTCCAGGCAAAATGTGCTATTCCCTCCCTTAAAATCTGTTTTGTGCTTTCATGCCTATAGAGAATCACAAAAATTTAGAAGTTGACAGGCTATCTAGTGGCTATCTAAATCCATCCCATAAGTGAAAGAGAAGCAAAATTACAATTTATTTGATAAATGGCCATTCAGGCTTTTTTTTTGAAAAGCCTACTCTGAAGATATGGGCAGAGAAACCTGTTACCTACACAAGACCACCCATTCTTCTTTTCTGAGTATCTCTATTACAAAATCTTTCTGAATACCAAACCTAAACTCTCCTCTTTGCGAATTCTGGCGTTACCCAGGACAATTCTAACCTCTCTTCCATTTGATCATGCTTAAAAGACTTAAACAGTACTACAATGCTCCACCCCAAATTTTCTCTTCTTTTAGGCTAAACTTCTTCACTTGGTCAAATATTTAGCATGGAATCTGAGTCCTTCACCCTCCTGGTTACCCTCCTTGTGGACACTCTCCAGCTCATCAATGTCTATGGCACCCAGAACTGAACACAAAACACCTTAGGGGATATCACCATTTGATTCTGGGAAGCAATGCATCCCTTAATGTGTCTCCATCATTCCTCACTTTCAACTCCACCTCCAATCATGAGATTGTTGCAGAACTGTCCCCACAAGATTTCTAACTTCAAATCCTATGACATTTTCTCTCTACTGGATAGCCATTCATTACCTTTCACCTTTATTATTACAACAGCCTCCTAATTTGACTCCTTTAATAAAGTGTTCACCCTTATCTATCAAAATGAGGACCCTAATTTCTTTCCTTATGCATTTAGCATCATTATTGATTTTAAAAGATGAAAATATCCCAAGGAGGGAGCATTCTTTTTCATTTGAGATCCTAATCATTTGAGGGCTAAGTAGGTAGTACTTATTGAGCTATTGATCACCATTAATAAAAAGTCATTCAGGATTGAGAGCCAACCTAGAGACAGGTGGTCCTAGGCTCAAATCTGGCCTCAGAAACTTCCTGGCTGTGTGACCCTGGGCAAGTCCCCATTGTCTATCCCTTACTGTTCTTCTGCCTTGGAACCAATTGATTCTAAGGTGGAAGGTAAGGGTTTAAAGTTTTTTTTTTTTTAAGTCATTCATTTGTTAAACCCAGGACTGATTGTTCACACTTTCCTCAACTTTCACCCTCAGCTAGCATTTCTATTGAAATTTAGGAACTCAAAGATACATAATTTGATAATGGAATTCCTAATTCCCCTTCTGGTACCATTGATAGAGCATCACTCTTAGAGTCAGAGGATCTAAGTTCCAATCCTGGCTCTGCCATTCACTACTCTTCTAATTATGGGCAAATAATTCCATCCCCTTGGGCCTTTTTTTCCTCGACTGTAAATCAAGACTTTTTAAATGGATGACTTCTGATTTTCCTTCTCAGCCCTAGATCTATGATTAAAAGGTTTTAATTTCCATTAAGTTGCATTAATCTGGAAATTAGGTGACATGGGTTCATTCTATTTTAAACTCTGGCACTGTCTCCATCATGTAGCAAGTCACTTCATTTCCTTGTGTCTGTTTTCCCATCTATATAATGGGGATTATAATATCTGTCTTACCTACATCACAAAATTGTTGGGAAGTATTAAATGAGATAATGTATATGAAAGTTCTTTGAAAAGCATAAAAGGGTTATATGAATTCAAGGTATTATTAACTGAAAAAATTGACAGTTCCCCCCCTTAATTTCCTCATTTAAATTGTCAGATCAAATAGCTTTGGTTTAACATTGGCTTTTGTTAATGGATCTTCTTTTTCTATCTTAAATATGCCATTACATAAAGAAAAGAGAATGAAAATCCTAAGATGATAAAACTTTTATATTCATTTTGCACTGTGCCAAATTAAGGAGGTATTTCTGTTTTAAGAGTTTTCTCATTTGGTCAGAGACTACTACATACATGTCAATGTATACTCATATATATACTTTTCTTTTCTCCAAATTCTCCTTTATTTATCATTTCCTATTTTTCTTATTTCCTCATTACTTGCTACATTTCACTTTGGAAAGACTCTTTGTTCATTTAGCCTCTCTCTCTGTATAGCTTGTCTGATAGATGGGTTGAAATCTCTACCATGGGAGTGGAAACCCACATCACTTCCTGGTACCTCCTTGCCCTCTACCTGTTCTCTGATCAGCTCTACCATACAAGAATTGGATTCCAATTTTGGTTTTCCACAGGTCTTATGAATGCACTTTTAGTTTTATCTCAGAGGAAATTCATTCAGTAATTCACTTACTATCTATATATGCTTTTTCTGTCAATAAGATAACAGATCCACTGAAATATGAAAGTTTGAAAACTATAGAATATTGGAGCTAGAAAGAACCTGCATTTTATAATATCAAAGTGAGATTGAAGATTACTTACTCAAGATCAGAAGGGTAATAAATGGAAATTCTTAAATGTAAAAATAGGTCTTCTGATTTCCTCGCTATGTCTCATGATCTCTCCTTTAAACAACACTGCTCCCTTAATCTGCTCATCTTTGCTAAACAACTCGAGTTTTAACCATTCTTCATGGGTACCTCTTTTCCATCATTAATTATCTTCATATTGTTCTTTTTTTGGAATCTTTCCAGTTTCTGCACATTTTTTTTAAATCTAGAGACAAAATCTCATACATACACACTAGACTATTACAATTCTTACTAATTATTCTTTTTTCCCCTGAGACAAATTTCACATACAAAAAAAATGTGAAATAACTCTGGCTTCAAGATTGGATGGAATGAGTTTCTTTTGCTCCTTCAAGCCCCTGAATTTCCTACTGAGGCTAGTGGTAGAAAAGCTCATTTCTTATAGGACTAATTTTATGTGATGGTCATCCACTAACTGACCTGCAGCTAGAAGCTTGTTTTTCTCAGACCATAAGCACCATTACCTGCCTCCCCCAAATAAAAGCATCCATTTAACAATTTACTAAACCATCTAGTTCCTCTCTAAATGACTTTTCTTTTTTATAAGTGCAAGGTACTTTTTGCCAGCAGGAATGTAAAATTTCATAACAAATGTGGCAAAATTAACCATTGAGCAGGGAAATCTGTCAAAACATTTCAAGATATTCTGCTTAGCTACAAAACACTTCCAGAAGATGAAGAAGCATAGTTTCTGCTGTAAAGTTCCCAAATTTCTAGAGTATCCTGAATTCTCTTATGACTCATTGCATGTGTCCTGAGAATCACAATCAGCTACAAAATTCTCAAGGAAACTTAGCCATGTCTTTACCTAGGTAGGGGTATTATCACAGAGTTTTATAACATGACCATTTATCCATGCTTAGTGGTCCTCTTCAGTATTTAGTCTCCTGTCTTAAACATCTGAAAAAAGGATTTGCAGAGAGAAATAAAAGATGAATGCATACATATACACATGCAGGGTTGCATATATGAATACATAAATATATGCACACACATATGTATACCTATATGCATGAATACCAGTATAAACAGATGCTGAGTGAAATGAGCACAATCAGAAGAACAATTTTAAAATAACAATAGCACATTAAAGTTGACAATTGAAAGATTTTAAAACTCTCATGGAAGAACTGTTCTGCTGTCATGATTCCAGAACATTCCAGAGAATTCCAGGAAAGAATCCTATTTACCTCCTAACCGAGAGGTATTGGAATATATATATATGTATATATATAATGTTTAGAAATTCCCAATATAGGAATTTGTTTTGCTTGATAGAGCATATTTCTTGAGAATTTTGTTTTTCCTTTCTTTTTATTTCTCTAGGGGCAAAAAGGGGAAAAGGAAAAAAGAATAAATGCTTGTTAATTTAAAAATAATTTAACAGAAAAAAGAAAATATTTGACATATTAAAATATCTGTTTACATGTTATTTCTCCCACCCTTAATAAAATAGGACCTCCATGAAGGCAGAGGGGTTTTTTTGCATGCATTTGGCACCTAACTCAATGCCTGGCACATAGCAAGTCATAAATAGATATATATTTTAAAAAATTGAATTTGCAACTCAAGGGCAGCTTTTTATCCTCTAACTTTGATTCCTCCTTGGCTTTATTTAGAGGGACTTCTGAATGCATATTCCTGGCTAGGTATATATCAATGAAATGCAAAGACAACATGGTACAGTACCAAAAATTGAAATGTATAGGAAGGAAAGAAACAAGTGTTTATTAAGGACCTATTGTGGGCACAGAACCAGATACTGTGCTAAATGCTTTGTGGATATTTGATCCTCCCAACCATAGGGTAAAGGTACTATTATTTTTCTCTGTTTTCAAATGAGAAAGTTGAAGCATGCCCTGATTAAATGTTTGCTCAGCTGCAAGGTGTCTGAGGAGATATTTGAACTCAGGTCTTCCTGACTCCAGGCTAAGATTTCTATAAGAGAAGCATGATTTTAATCCCAGCTCTGGAACTCATCACCTCTGTGATCTTGAGAATGTCACTTCAACCCCTTTTCCAGGTCTTCAGTTTTCTCAACTGTGAAACAAATGGGTTGGACTAGACTTCTACAGTCTCTTTTAGCTCTCCATGTATAATTTTCGATCTCCTTTGTTGTCTGTTCCCCCTCTTTCTCATATTAATTTGGATGTCAAAAACAACTCTTTCTCATTCTCTTAGCACTGATTTGCTCTTATTCAGATCCTAAAATTTCCTTCTGGAGCTCACAAAATAAAATGTGATTTTCACCATTCTTAATATATTCCCTTTCAACCTTAAGGGATCTATTTTCATTTCCTTCTGCTTCCTTCTCTTTCTACTTCTTTTCTACTTCTTCTACCCTTTAACTTGTGCTATAATATTCTTTATTTCAGCTCTAGGAATATAGCTTTTAACCTGGAACAGTCCTGAGAATTAATTTAGATGATCATCTTCATTTTAAAAATGAAGAAACTGAAGTCCACGGGTTAATTGACTTATGTAAAGTAAGTAAGTTGTAGGGAGTAACAGTGAAAGAATCTGAATACCAAGATTCCCAATTTCCAACGTCCTTGCTTTTTGCAATATACCATAAAGCCTCTCTTAAAGAAATATTGATCTCTGTGTTATCCTTAACCTCTCTCCTTAATGGGAGTAACAAAAAAAGAAGTTTTAAGTGTTGAAGATCAGACCACATATCTTGTTGTTGTTCAGTCATTTTAGTCTTGTACAACTCTTTGTGACCCCACCTGTGGTTTTCTTGCAAAAATCTTAGAGTGCTTTGCCATTTCTTTTTCTAGCTCATTTGACAGATGGAGAAACCGAGGCAAGCAAAATTAATTGATTTACCCAGGGTATGACACAGATACTGAGTATCTGAGGTTGGGTTTAAATTCAGGAAGATGTCTTCCTGATTTCAAGCCCATTGCACCACCTAGCTTCCTGAGCATGCATTACCAATAGTTAAATATTTTAAATGGCATCAGAAATATAATGAATGACATGAATGTTCAGATAAAGTGGTGGGCTAGTCTTTGAGGAAAAGTAAGCAATGTACATCACTATTATGGTAACTACTACTATCAACAAAATATCCAGTGGAGCAGAGAAGGATCTTCAACAAATTGGATGAATATCCTATGATGAATGTGAAGAAAGATAAGGAGAAAACTTACATGAAATGATATGGAGGTATTGCCCTCATTGATGAGCTAAGAAATCTAACAAATCATGTAAGAAACAAAATGTTTTGGTGCCAGAGCAATATATACTACCTTTCATCTAGGACATTATGATTTATAGTCAAGTCGATATTTTATTTTGAGCAAAACAAGTCTGATGAGTGAAACTTTTTAATTCTTGTCCTATGTTTATCAATATATAAAATTACATATATACACATTTCCATATATGCATTTTAATATATATATATATAATGCATGACACCAGAAACTATAAACATATATACAAACATATGTACACACTGATCTAAACCAAAATAAATAAATAGGCAAATATATGTATGTATCTGTGTATTATCTGTGTGTATGCATGTGTGTATGACATGTACATATATACATCTGTATTTACATAACACATATGTACACAGGTGTGAATGAAGTAGTCATGTTTGATCTGGATATGTGTTTTTACCAGTGATGAGGAGGACTGTAAGTTCAGTTTAAAGTCTTAAGATGTTACGTAGGGGCATATAAATTCCCAATAACCTGTCCATGAGAACAAAGCTAGTATATATCAAAGGCAGAGTTTGAACCCAGATCTTCTTGCCTTAAATCAAAGACTAGTCCTTAGGCTGCAGTATTATGCTTCACTTGGAATAAGCAAATCTTATAGGTAGAGTTCAAGAGGAACTCACAATGAGAATTGCTGGGAATAGCACATGGAGAGAACTGAGAAGGATGTATGGCAAAATATGTGTGAGAAGAATTGCTATAAGCAGTACACCAGACTGTGAAGCAGAAACTCTGTGAATCATCACACATGAGCTGTTTTCATGATAATGCCCTGATTTTAGTTAGTTCTCAATAGTTCCCGAATTTTTAGATGAGCAATAAAGAAAATACGCATTAAGGAACAAATATAAATGATATCCAGTTCCAGATCTGTATTGAGATCTCCAACACTTACTCGTTGTGTGCTCCTGGTCAAGGATCATACAAAATTTTAACAAAAAAAAATTTAAGCTGGTAATGCAGGGTCAAAAGAACAACCCACATATTCCTCCAGTGGTACAAATTATAACAATAATAACTATGAAATGCTCTTTTACTGTTTTATTTCATTTTCTGGAATTGTTATTCTATCTTTTTTGTCACGCTAATCAATTTTGCTTGAACATTTCCAGCAAGTGATTTGGTCTGCATATGTATCATGCTATTATATTGGTCAATATGTGCCTTGCACACTTTATAGACAATTGGAAGACTGAGTACTAGAAGTTCAGCAGGAAATAGATGGGCAATCCCTTCTTAGGCAATGTCTACCTTAGTTTTTCCTCATCTGTAAAATGATAATAATAATACCTAACGCCCTATGCTGTTGTGACGATAAAATGGTATGATACTCATAAAACAATTTGCAAAACTTAAAGTATGCTTGTTATTATTATTGTTATTATTATTGGTAGGTATTCTGTGAGTCTGGACCCTTTGATATGTTTTGTATGCACTTGGCTTGCCAAAGAATAATGCATCTACTTGTAAAACAAAGGTTGTTCTGGCTTCCCAAAGAGATCTAGCAGCCTTTTGAATGTTTTTGTTGTTATGGCAAGAGAAGTTCTGAGAGTGACATGAAAAGATAACATGGAAACATGAAGGGAAGACCTAAAGCCAGTTGTTATGGAAACTGGGATCTCCAAAGAATGAAGGGTTGGATAAGCTCCCTCCCTCTTAGTACCCCAAACTTCTATCTCCCAGGGTAGAGCAACAGTCATATTTCATCAAGGAGATTCATTCCTCAGGGGTCATTTTTGCTCTTCTGCGACATTTCTGATCCCTTACAAGTCTCTTGTAGTCTGAGTAATCCCAAGATGGTGACCTTGTTTTTTGATTTTCTGACACTTTACCTTTTGATTTACTAATCATGAGCTGCTTAGTGTGTGTGATAGGAAGTTTAGCCTTTTATAATCTAGGCAATGGGGCAAGAGGTCTGAGATGAACAATGGATATCACACTTTGATGGAGACAGGCCAACATTCAAAGAAAACAATGTGGTACTTCTGCACAGTGGAGTTAGCCAGTTGGACTTTCATTTATTTTGCTGTTAATGAGCTGTCTCATTCTCATCATTACCTTTCTATTTTTTCCCTCACCACTTTTTTCTCTCTTGAATTATTATTGTTATATTATTATTATTCTCTGATTTTTTTTAAATTATGCCTCCTCCTGGCATGGCATCCTGGTATTTTGTCAGGATTGACTAGCCAGTGAGACTGGCTGAGTTCTGCAAATAGAAGGAATTGACTAACAATAAGGTAACAAGATGCTCAAAGATCCTGAACTCAAATCTTGCATTTGGGAAAGCCACTTAACTTTCCTGGACCTCACTTTTCTCATCTGTAGAGTGATGGGACTGGACTAGATGGGTTCTAAGTTTTGGTTCAGTGCGAATAATTTATCACATAATGATTAACTCAAGTTCCTTAAAGACGGAACTGTTTCATCTTTGTCTTTTTATTCTCAATACATGGCATAATACTAGCTATATAGTAGGGGCATAATGAATGTTTTTGGAATTGAATTGAAAGGAATTTCAGTGAAACTCTATATTTCCCTTATTCTGCCTTACACAATTTTTATTCCTTGAGAGTAGGAATCATGTCTTATTCTGGCCCTTTAGTCACAGTATTTAGCACAAACAGTTAATAGTATGTAAAAGAGAAGAAGCATGGTGTCATGGAAACCATCCTGACTTTTTTTTTGGGGGGGTGGTGGAGGGTGGTAATCACAAAGCCTGAATTCAGGCTCCATATCTGACATTGATTACCTTTGTGACCTTGGGCCAGGGTCTTAACTGTCCCCGAATCTCTATTCTCCTCTGTAAATAAAAGCATTATAATGGATCAGAGAAGAGTTAATTAGGAGTTCATTGACCTCCAAAGGAGGGGACAAGGATAGATCTGTGGACAGATTTCAGGGCATCTGTGAATTTGGAAGGGAAAAAATAACTAAAAATTTTCACTAACTTCTAAGTGAAACTTAGCCTTTCTTTCAATGACATAAAATCATTCTTTTGAGAGGAGGTCCCTGATTTTCACAAGCCTGCCAAAGGAGACCATTGTACATAAATGATTTCAAAACTCTATACCAGATATTCTCTAAGGTCTCTTCCAGATCCAGATTATATAAAACTAAAGCACATATGAAGATGAATAGACCGTGTCTGTATCAATTAATATAGGTAATAGCATCAGGGGAAAATTATGAATCTTGTAATATAAAGGACACTGAAAAATATCTGTTAAAATTTTTAAAAAAAATTAAGTCCTTTTCTATTGGAAGTATTTGAGGGTTTGATACTGTCTTGGAAGCCCACAGGGTAGAATCAGAGGCTAAGGCTGAAGGTGCAATGCAGTAAAACTCCTACAGGAAGTCTCTGACAGTAGCTGCTCCAAAGACTTCTGAAGGGTTTCTAGGGCTTATAAATCAAGAATGCTTCAGGCTTGTCAATTCATCTTTGTTCTTTGTAGGCTGTCCTTCAGCAATTAAAGTACCCTTGCTGATTTCTTCCCGATCATCTCACTGTCTCCATTATCTGACTTCTTCAGATATATGGGAGAAATTAGAGGGGAAATTTAAATCTTGTAGGATTCCAAATCTTGACTTTAGCCTGCTGTTCAACATTACTATCTTCTTTTGAGGAATGAGTGAAGGGTTGTCACAAGACCCCATCAATTTCCACAAAGAAACAGAGCATCACTATTACTTTTAAGCTCAGCACCATGAGCACATATCATAGCTGGATCCAGACTTAGCTTTCACACTTGCAAAGAAGGATATAAGCAGGCTCTGCCACTTGGCATAATTGGAGACTGCCATCACTTAGAAGGTACCATCTATAAGCGATCAGGGCCCTCACTTGCTGTTCTATGCCTTTTAAAGAGTGAAGTTTGAGCATTTCTGCTAGTGATGTGTAGGAAGTAAAAAGATGAATAATGGGTCTTTTCTATGCCAATTAAAGAACAAGTGGGAAAATTATCACCCCTGCCAATAAAGCTGCCAATACATTGCCAATGTCATCCTAAGTCTAATGAGGAAAACTGGAAATATGGCTAGTAAATGTCAAAAGCAGGATTTGAATTTAGGTGCTCTAATCCAAGAGCAACTCTACCCTACTTCCTCCTAATATTCTGAAATTGCTCAAATATTCTATAACATACACACATGTAATTACATGTATATATGCATATAGTTATAATATTTAAAGACATTCATTAAGCATTTTTAAATCTAAAATCTGCTAAAATAGCCTCTCTACTTTCCTACAAATTTATTGCTCTACTAAGGACATGAAAAAGCTCATTCCTCAGAAACAGGGGAAGAAAACTATCTTTTGTTTAAAAAAAACAACAACAACCCTTACCTTTTGTCTTAGAATCAATACTGGGTATTGGTTCCAAGGCAGAAGAGTGATAAGGGCTAGGCAATGGGGGTTAAGTGACTTGTCCAAGCTCATAAAGCTAAGAAGTGTTTGAGGCTAGTTTTGACCCCAGGATCCCTCATCTATGAACCTGGTTCTCAATCTACTGAGCCACCTAGCTGACCCCCTTCCCCTTTTTTTGAAATCTATCTTTGATTCATTTTAATAAAATTTCTTAAAGCTAATCAATCAAATGAGCAATCAATAAATATTAGATTATGATGGATAAAATCTAAACCAGAAAAAAAAGCTTTTAACTATTATATTTTAATTCAGCACAATTGGTTATAATGTGATTTTTAATATACTGGTACAGCATGAAAAGATTCAGGTGCAAGTATTAGCTTTTCCATTTTTTAGTAGTCTGATTTTGGTCTAGCTACTTTTTTTCAACCTCAATTTGATCCTCTGTCAAATGGGTAAAATATTTCCCTTTTGTGACTCATAAAATAATTTTTATAAGCAAATGAATTGTATTTAATGGGTATGTTTTGTAATCATTGAGCATATATACAAATAAGGCATTGGTATTATTTTCATGATGAGTTGATTTCCCCATCAAGTCAAATCATTCTCCCCCAGCCCCAGTCCCAATTCTCCTAATGATGCAGTTTCAAAAATGTGTTAGGCATCATACAAAGAAACTGAAACATTGTGGCACAATCAAATGTAACCAACTATTCTACTAGCAGTAATGCAATGACCCAGGACAATCCAGAGGATCTTAGGAGAAAGAATCTATCCACATCCAGAGAAAGAACTGTGGGAGCAGAAACACAGAAGCAAAGCATATGTTTTATTAAGTAGTTTGATGGGGATATGATTAGGGTTTTGGTGTTAAAAGATCACTCTACTGCAAACATAAATAACATAGAAATAAGTTTTGAACAATAATACATGTATAACACAGTGGAACTGCTTGTAAATCCCAGGAGGGGGGAAAGAAGAAGGGTGGGAAAAATCAGGAATCATGTAACCATGGAAAAAAATCTAAATATATATTAAAATGTGTTGAGTGGAAATGACAAGACAATGAGAACCACTTGATAACAAACACCTCTACCAAAGAGTTCTGTGATGGCGAGGAAGAAAAGGAGTCTTTTTCAAGTCTTGACCACAAGTAAGGGAGTAACTTCTGCATGGTAGCTGAAGCCATATTCAAAATACAGTTGTGTCAACTTATAATACAGTGTTGTAACCACGCTGGATCTAGCTTCAGAGAACCCAAGTTCAAACTTTATTTCTCATGTCTACTTGCTGTAGATGCTGAGTTTCTTAATCTGTAAAATGAGAATGCTAGCTCAGATTGATCTGGATGTCCATTTCAACTCATAATCCATGATCCACTGACCTCTCCTCACGGAATTTACAGACTGCAGTGTGTCAAGAAGAAAGTGGGAAAAGAAAATTGAAATGGAATTGTAATATATAGGACACTGAAAAATACCTGTTAAAATTAAAAATTTTAAATCCTTTTCTATTGGAAGTATTTCTAAGAGTCAGTTTGCTTCAGTGATAGAGGGCTACATTTAAATCTGATCACTGGGCTAAAAAAATACAAAAAAATAGTGACCGTTTGCTCTCCAAGACCTGAATTCTGTGAGGGAAGTTAAAGATATACATCTATCTGCCTCTATAAATCCATAGATATCTATATGCAGATAGATAGCTATATAAATCAATATAGATTTCTATCTATAAATCCTATTTAAATCTAGATAGGTAGGTAGATAATCATCTAAATATAAATAGAAAAATTTATATAGATATCTATAAATCCTGTATAGATCTTTCCTATCCTAGTTAGATCTATATCCTCATTTTTTTCATATATATGTATATATTCCAACAAATAAGCACTTTAGTATTTCATTCTGAAACCAACCTTGAGAACTTGAATGCTTGTATGGGGAGGTCATTTAAAGCATCTGCCTAACTTCTTTTGTGCAACCCCTTTTTGAGCAAAAGAGAGATGCAGATTGTTCTTGCCTTGCAGATTGTGAAATCCACAGCTCAAAAGAAGTATAAGTCTAGAGGACATTCATGATTGAATTGAAAGAAAAGATAAAAGGAAAAAAAAAGATAGAGCATCTGTTGAGTAACCACATATCCTTGACAGTAAGCTCTGTCTTTTAATCTGTATGGTTACAAAGTCTAGCCGACCGTGAGGTACCTGTGGATGGACACTTAACAAGCACTGTTAAGAGAGCTAAATCCTACTATCCTTGGGAATCTGAAGATTTTAGATCAAAGAACTATGGCTTTTGTCTAAACAATGGAAAGAAAAATTTTCTATTCTTCATTCAGGATAGAAAGCTATCCATTTGAATAGAATATGTAAATAAGCTGCCAACCTGATAGAACAACATTTTCTATTATAGGTCAGGCTTTAGTGTTAGGCAAGTCAGTTGTTGGACTCAATCCAGAGGAAGGTTGGTAGTTACGGAGAGATGGAAAACCCTTGTCATCTGGCCTCTATCTCAATTGCTCAGCAGGGACTCTGGGAGTAGCATTATTGTCTCACAGGTCAGATGCCCCTCAGCTGGAAGTTCTTTCTCTCTAATCTGATCTCAGAGCAAGTTGTACTCCTCTTTTGTACTGATAAACTAATTTATATTCTATTTATTTTTATTGATCTGTCTATATTATAAATCCATATTAGATAGGTTTATCTTATCACTCTATCAGTCATACATTAGAGACCCTGTTTTACACTTCTTGATACTCTCCCTGGTGACTAACACAGTCCATGAAATGATTGATTTTTGATTATTTGGAAGAGGAAAAAGTTCTACAGTGAGGGAGAAAGAAAAAAAATAACAACAGCTAAGTCTGGAGGTAAAGAATCTAAGTCCAAATCCTACCTCTGGTATTTATCCTTGGGCAAATAATTTACTCTTTCTAGGACATAGTTTCCTCACCCATAAAATTAGGGGATTGGTCTATATGACCTGTGATGAGTCTTTTCAAGTCCAAGATCTAGCATCCCGTTTTCTTATGACCTACGTTTGAATTAAGTTTTGCCACTTGCAAACTGTGTGATGTTGGGCAAGTCATTTATCCCTTTCAGTCTTGTTTTTCTCATCACTAAAGAAAGGGCTTTGACTATATGATTTTTTAAGAGTTTTATTTTATTTTATTTTTTTTATTTTTATTTTTAATTTCAAACATTGTTCCTTGGTTACAAAAATCATTTTCTTTCCCTCCCTCCTCTTGCCCCACCCCTCCCACAGCCGACACGCAGTTTGATTGGGTATCACATATGTTCTTGATCAGAACCTTTTTCCATGTTGTTGGTATTTGCAATAGGGTGTTCATTTATGACTAGATGATTTTAAGGTCATTCCCAGAGGATCATATGTTTACACAAAGAATACCAATTAATTATGCAAAATCTTTCTTTCTTCCTCAGCTGCCAATTTAGGGACTTTAATAGCAGATAGGTTTATAGAGTCCTTCAGGATCAGCAGGGTACTTAAGCAATATTATCTCATTTTATTTTCACAACAACTCTGAAAGGTAGGTGCTATCATTGTCCCCATTTTGTAGATGAAGAAACCGAGATTAAAAGGATTATTTTTTCCAACTTAAATAGTATTTTTTAATTGACAAGTTAGAAACAACAGACACAGGAAAAAAAGGAGAGGACTCTGATCAAAAGGCTCTTGGAAATTAAATAAAATTATCCAAATTAAAATAAATCAATAAATAAAAGTCTCTTGAAGAGATAGAAGATATGGCCTCAAAGGCCTCAAAAAGTAGGATGTTCTATCAGTCACACAGTTAGTAACAATCCAAAGCTGCATTTGAACTCATCTCCCTAACTCTAGGAGCAACAATCTATATCCATTGTGCCACAAAGTTCCTTCAAGCCTGAAGTCAAGGTTGGTAAGATAAATTTAGAAGGTTTTCAATTAAAAATATATATATAGATTTTTGAATCTTCTGTTTTGCTATGTGAACAATGTTTGTATTGTTGCACTTGCAAATGAGAAACAATGCTTTTGGGCAGAACTTCCCAACCCAGTTAATGTTGAACTTGGGAAGGATTAAGGAAAACAAGGAAAAGAGATTGGGATCAGGAGAGTTTTGAGTAAATGGACAGAAGGCTGAGGAAGCTTAGAAACCACAGAGGAGCAAAGGCATAAGAAGTGGAGAAGTTTTTATATTAAATGACATGCAAATTATATGCAAAACTTCATGAAAATCCAAATTATTGTATTTGAATCAACAGCTTGATCACTTTTTGGAAAAGGATTATGCCACTGATTCTGGACTAACTTCTGAATATGCATTGAAAGATAATATTGAAGGAGGGGAAGAACATGAATGAAGGCTCCTTAGAAGCCAGGCTGTATATAGCTAGGTACAAGGGATTGGATTCAATTCAATTTCAACAAACATTTATTGTATTATCATATATTAAATGTTTTATGTGAACAATACCTAGCACATATTTAGTGCTTAATAGGTATTAATTTGACTGGATTAGCACCCACAAGATGCCAGGCATTATGGTCCAATCCTTTCTCATTCTACAAATGAAGAAGCCTAGGGCCACAGAGATTAAAGAGCATGCCCAAGATTTGTCCTTGTTTTTCAGTCATTTCTGTTGTTTTGGACTCTTCTTGACTCTGGGGTTTTCTTGTCATTTCCTTTTGCAGCTCATTTTCCAGCTAAGGAAGCTGGAAGAAACAGGGTCAAGTGATTTGCCCAAGGCTCACAAAGCTAATAAGTATCTGAGGCTGGATTTGAATTCATGTCTTCCTGACTTCGTGCCTAATGCTCTACTCCCTGTGCCACCTAGCTGCCCCTGCCCAATTTTACCTATTTAATAACATCTAAAGCTGGGCTTTGAAAGCAGAGCCTCTTATTCTAGCTTCAGTGCTCTTTCTCCTAAGGATCCCTGAATAAAATCTCATTCCTTTCTCATTTCATTGCCAAATGCAGTTTTTCCCTGTTGTAGAAGAGCAGGTTAGCTGTATTCTCCCCACACCCACACCCACTTCCTCTCCTGTGTAGTGAAGGATTTTATAACTGGCAGAGAGTATTATCAAATGTTTTCATCTTCTTCTGAAGCATTCACTATTAACTGCCGTTGAAAGCAGAATCCCAGGCTGGACGGGCCATTGGCCTGTTCTGGTAGGAAAGTCCTCGGTTTTTAATGTTCATAAACTGTTTTAGAAGGAAGCAAGGGGGAAGAAATCTCTCTGAGACAAACGCTATTATTGTGAGTAGCACTTAACTGATTAATCCAGTGTGCTGAATTTAGCTTTTCATTTTCTGTTGTAATTTTAATTGCTAAAACATAAAACGTTGTACCCCTGCAGGGGCACTGGAGTGCAAGCTTCCAGGTCACAGGCACATGCTTGGAACCTGTAATGTGCAAAAGAATCTCTGAAAAGCTGCTTACCCAGCAATACCTTGAAGTCAGCTCCACAAATCTGGGCTCAGAGGTTGATTCAGAGGTTGATGCAGAGTGACAGCCTTTATGCCAGAAGCAGCCTACTTAGCTGAGCTCAAGCTGCAACCTCATGACTCTAAGACAGCCAATCAATTCAGTGGAAGGAAGTCAGTGAAACTACCTGTTGGGACCGGTGGCCTGACTTTGGTAGTTCTGTGAAAGGTTCTCATGGAATCCACCAGGACAAATCCCTGGCTTGCCAATATTTTCATGGCCAATTACATATTCACGGGCTATTTTTGCTCCTTCATTGTAACAGAGGATCATAGTATCATGGCTCTAGAGGTAGAAGAAACCTCAGAATGCATCTAGTTCTAAGGCTATCATTTGACCCAGGAGGAAACTGAGTTCCATCAACATAGTGACTTGTTCAAAGTCACAGGAGCCAGGATGTCCTGTATTAATGCTATGCATCTGGATATGTCCCAACACTGCTGAATTGTTCCAGAGCAGCACCACTCACAGTTCAGGAAATGAATCCATTGTCAGAGCCCGTGTCCTGGTTTGGAGTTTCAAAAATGCAGCGAACCATCAGCAATACAAGGATCTGGGACAACTCTGAGGGACTTATGACAAGGAATGCTGTCCACCTCCAGAGAAAGAACTGTTGGAGTCAGAATACAGATGGAAGCATATGATTATTTGCTTTATTTGGGGTTTTATTTTGGGGTTTCAGTTAACATTATGGAAGTATGTTTTGCATGATAATATATGTAGAAGCTATATTGCTTACCAGTTCTGGGAAAGAGGAGAGAAGGGAGAAAGGGAGAAAGACAATTTGGATCATATAACTTTGGAAAACTTAAGTGGAAATTGTTACTACATGTGATTGATAAAATAAAATGTCTTCATAAAAACACAGTGAAAATAATTAAGATTTAGATCCTGAAAGCACCTTAATGGCCTTCAGATCTAAATCCCTCGTTTTACAGAAGAGGAGTTGAGGGCTTGAGAGTTTAAATAACTTGCCTAGGGTTGTGCAGGTAACTAGTTATTGGTAGATCTGGAATTCGAATTCAGGTCCTGTGACTCCATATCCAGTGACATTTGCCCTAGAAACCACTTATATCCAGCAAATGAAAAGGTGTATGTGTTTGTGGAGGGGGGAGTTTGAGGGGATGGGTTAGGAGAGAATGAATATCTAAATAATTCAAGCCAAAAGGAAATCAAATATAGAATATACAGTATTTTAAGATCACATTGAATGGTCTAGCTAAGACCTTTAACAGTGGACATATTGACTAATTTCTTTATCTTCATTTTGCATCATGAGTGCTTTTTAGATGCTTAGGAAATGGTGACTTGAGTTTCAGAACTGACGACATTCAGCAAAATTGACTGATTTCCTGTTAAGTGAATTATTTCTTCACTTCCTTCCATAATAAAACTGGTAGTATGTGACGGGGGTGGGAAAAGAAGTAGGAACTCTGAGAATGGCTCTACAAATACTAGGTTATGCTTTCCAGGATGTGCAGCTTCTAATTTGTGAACCTGGGTGACTAGAAGTGTGACCTGACTGAAACTGGGAAGTAGGGAAAAGGATGGGTTTTAATTCAATTCAATAAGCAGTTAGTAAGTGTCTGCTATGTGGTAGCCCCTATGCAAATCACTAAGGCAAGAACGAAAACTCCCTGTCTTCAAGGAACTAGAATGGGAAGTTCCATTTAGATTTAACCTTCCTAGCCTCATAGGTTTAAATCTGGAAAAGTCTTCGAAGTCTATCTAGTCCAACCCTCTCATCTTATAGATGATATCCTGAGGGCCCTATACTTTAAATGGCTCCCCCAAGTCTTTTCGCTTTATGCCTGGATTGTGATAATATCCTCCTCTTTGGTCTACCTACCTCAAGTTTTTCTCCAGCCCAGCTTCATCCTCCATTTATATGTCAAACTGATATTTTTCAAGATCCAGTCTGACCATTGTAAGATTAAAAATTAATATCCAAATACCCCAAGTATTATATTTAATAAGATTTATTGATTATAATAACTTGAACTAAAGGAAAATAAAAGAGAGCAAAGAGGGAGTTAACACAGTGGCAATTGAGGGAAAAGAGGGAAAAAGGTAGTTACAGAACTTATAAACAATTATAAGGTATGGCCAGCAAAGGAACACCCACACCCACAGAGGAAATGTAGGGAAAGAGATAGAGACAGTTGAGAGAATGAAGAGGGGGGAAGAGAATGATCTTCCCCTCTCTTCCTCTTGGGGAAAGTAACCCTACTTGTTTTCTTGAGGGACAGAGTATGTCTCCTCAGAGAGTGATTCTGTGAGGTGGAAGTTAAGAACTAGAAAAAGAGTTACTGAAATGGCACATAGCTTCCTTTCTTGGTTTCAGCTATAGTGGAGAGACCAGATGGACCTTCCTCTCTCTGGGTCCTTCAAGCACACCAAATGCCACATCTCTTCAAATCCCTGGGTTTATACTCCCACCAAGGAGAGATGTTGTTCCTTGGATCTAGTTATTTGGATCCCTAGGATCCTGAGCTAAACTTCCTTTTTGGGGAGAAGCATGGTTCTCCCCAAATCTTCAGCCCCCTTCCTTAATGTCAGGAACTAGGCACACCTGATCTAAGTAGTAAACACTTTATTTGGGTTCACTCAGGGAAGGGAGAGATGAAAGTATTAGGAAAGTGGGTAGGCAGGAATCCCTATTGACTGACAGACTGCCCCCCCAAAAATCTTAGGGGCCTAGCCTCTCAACCTTAACCCCTCTTCTGATCAGCTGCTGGTTTGGTCTCTACTCCTATGCTAGCTTGAGAAATAGAGTTCAGGACAAGTTAGGGAGAAAAGTGGAGAATAGATCTTTGGAGAGAAGATTTCTTAGTAGACTGCTTCCTTCAGAGTCCCAGTCTACTATATGTTAAGCTGAGTGAGAGATTTCAGGGGTTCACTGGGAAACAGTTGATATCCAGAGTGACCCCAGCTTAGAAGATCCTCTTCTCAGGCTCTTAGCTGGAGGAGTCAGGTGACCTGGCAGTTTTTGAGTTCCCTCAGCTTCTGTTCTCTCACTGGAATCCTGGGTTTTTTTCTTGCCCCTCCCCCATGTGAGCTGCTCCTTGCTCCACAGGATCTGATTTCTCTCTTTTACAAATTGCTCTCTTACACATTACACAAGGACACTATGTGGACAAAGGGAAAAGGATTCTGGGAGATGAAGTCCAAGGGTTCAAGATTTTCTAATTACACACCATGTCACCCCTTCCCATCCCACTCAGACACTTACTTCCCTGAGGGCACAGAGACTGTCTTTTGCCTGCCTTTGAATCCTCGGGGCTTAGCAAAGGATCTGGTACATAACCAAACATAACATTGCTTGTTTATGTACTGACTAGGGGTTTACCCTTCTTCCTCAAAATTCAGAAGCAGTACTCTTTCTATTGAACTAATATGTACTCTAATTTAAATGTACCCCCAATCAAAGGATTATATTTTCATGAAACATATTAGAGTCCTGTTAGATCAATTCAGTGACTTAGAAATGCCACGTCAGCTTTAATTAAATTGAGGGTCCTAAATCATTGTATTCTCTTTGAAAATATCATTAATATCTTTTGTTTTTCATTTAGCATAGATTCTTAGAACAGAAAAGACTATAGAAAAATCTTCTAATCCAACCTGATAGAGCTGATAACTAAGGCATAGAAAGGTTGACTGGACTCATTCAAGGTCACAGCTAATTAAGGTCATAACTAAAGCTAAATTCTGCTCACTCCCAGTCTAGTGTTCATCCTTTACAGAGAACTGCTGCATATCACCCCACACACATACCCTGTTCCCTCATCAAAGTCTGTAAGCCCTTGAAGAGACCAGGGGCACAGTATGATTCTGCTCTAACATTCTCTTCAGCAAAAGAAACTAATTTGAACTCATTCCAGAGTTTCTAAGTTCTAATTGACCCTGAAAGTAATCACTTGGCCTCTGTAGTCCCTTTTGATGGTAGCCATGGGGGAGATATGCAAATAGATGTATTTGTACAACATACACCATATTTCCGTTAATCCAAAGCTCCCCGTGCTAACATTTGCATTAAAATCTATTTTATGGACTTGAATATTTAGGAGATTTCTGCTTATGTGAGTGTGTATGTATGTGTGTATTAGTTAAAAAAAAACTTTCTGAATACAAACTGACAGCTTAGTATATTTGGTTTATAATCCAACTCCCATATGGCTCATGCTGTTTTAAAGGAGCTTGTACCAGCCATCCTCAGACCACCAATCTGGCATTTCACTAGATAAGATATGCACTCTGAGTTTTGAATAAATTCTGATATTTGTCTAAGAATGCATTTGGCAACGACTTTGGAAACGTTACATCTCTGATAAGGGTATCTATAATATTCTGATCAGCATTAGGATTTTCTCCCCAATTCTCCATGGATCTGTGTCTTGTCATTAAATCTTTTTGTTTTATGTACAAGCTCCATGGCAATTCGCCGATAAGCCCATTAGGACAGGCATCATGTCCAAGTTGATTAACCTCTTATTAAGTGCCTAATATGAGACTTTGCATATCCTGGATGCATCATAAATATTAGTTGATGTTGACACATCCAAATCTGCAACATAGAGCAAGAGTAAGAGGATAGCATTTAAATTAGAAAAATAGAGCAGCTGGTGGCAGCTAGGTGGCTTAGTGGATAGAGAGCCAGGGCTAGAGCCTAGAGGATGTAGATTAATACTGGACTCAGTCACTTCCTAGAAAGAACTCTCCTTGTCCATTGCTTACCACTCTTCTGCCTTGAAACTAAAACTGAGGGTTGCTCTTGAGACAGAACGTAAGGATTTAACAAAATACAGCACCTGATCATGAGTTTGTAAGTTGGAAGTTTCCTTCCAAATAGGTAAAAACTCTTTAACCAATTGTATTGAGTAGCTATTTAACTCAATTGCTGACATTTCTTTTGCCTTTGCCTTATAACCAAGCCTTCAAAGAGATGAGTAATGTTTTAATTTGGGGGGTTGGCACATTGCCCGTAAGTTTGCACATTTATTAGCTCACAACTTGAGATTCCATCTCTCCAGAGTGTGCAAAAAAGGAAAGATGGTGGAACTGACCCTTTCAAAGTGCTACATGCATCATGTGCTGTAAACTTTTGATAAGTTCACCTACACAATCCAATTAATTTTTTAATATTCAGGTAAAGACCCCACTAATTCACCCTGGACTAATCTCTATTATATCTTGTACTCTTAAATATTGACCTATGACATTTATATTATGGGTAAAGGCTGCAGGCAACACTGCAGGATTAAGTGTGATTTGGTCATTAGTACATAGAGGAAGAAGTTTTCACTATCTTTGGGAAGAAGTTCATGACAATTAAAAAATGGAACAAGAAGGATTCAATGGACTCATCAACATAGTTGGGCATCTCTGGGAATTCTTCTAGAGCTTGAATTAATTCATTATATTTATTCATAGGAATCCTTTGATGCCTTAGCATATGTTGAGGTATCTTGGAGATATCAAAGGAAGTACCTCAATGCATAAGCTTTAGAACATTTTACTAGATCTGGATTGCTTTTGGTATTTTCCTTGTTTCACAACAAGCCTATTGTCATGAGGACCGACCTAGCTAAGTAGGAATAGGCTAAGAACTAGTCAGTTGGTTTTGAAATGATGGATGATTTGGTCATAGCAAACCATGAATGATTTTTTAAATAAAAACCTGTACTATAAAAGGTCTCTTTCTTCCTGATGGGTTGGAGAGACAGATAAAAGGACTAAGAATTCCATTCATTAGGCCATCTATAAAAATAGATTTAATACTAAGTACTCTGAATGCAAATCCCCCTTCCCACTATGATAATTACTCTCCCCCACCCATGCCAAACCACTTTTGGAAAATAATTGAATCACAGTCAATATTGGCCTTTTCCTACTGAATGGAACCTGAAGACAGAAAGAAATTAAGGGACAAATGAAGAATGGTTCCATAGATTCTCCATGAAGTGACAGAGACAATGAGTTTGAATAGGATTAGTTTCATCAAGTTTTCAAAGGCAACATACATATATATATATATATATATATATACCATATGAATAAGAGAGGAAAAAGCCAGAAAGGTGATTATAGTTCATGCATCCATCAATATATGTATCAAAGGTTAAAGAGGTAGAGGAATTCAATGAAAAACTTGATAAGATTTTCCCAATAAAGTCAATATATGCTTTAATGCTTGGCATCTTCATTTTAAAGGTAGGCATAAGAGAAAAGAGCAAAACGTATGTTGGAACATATGGCTCAGGTCTGAGCAATGAAAGGGACCAAATATTTGTGAACTACTTAAAAAATGCATGCTATAAATATCAAGCATACCTTTTTTTTTTCCACAGAAAAGAATCAGAAGACACTAAAATATACAAGCAGAGAGAGAACAGCTCATTCCACTTTGCATCTGTTGCCCTGCCTGGTTTCAACTCCACAGTAGAAGCTGCACGTCCCAGGATATGCTCATCACTTCTAAACTCACCACCATTTGGTTAACTCAACCCCTGACTGACACCACTGCCCTCAGCCTCTTCTCCCCTCTCTAGATTAGAAAGCTAGAGAATGGAGTACTAAACTCCTTCAATTACTCTCTTTAAAAGTGTGCAGAAACTAGACTTTTTAGCTCACTCCATTCTGCATCTGTTTCTCTCCTTGATTCCAGTTCTATAGAACAAGGTATCCTTGCTCTGGGTATCATTTCCAAATCCCACCTCCATGCCAACATGCTTTCCTACCACCTTTTTCATATTGTGTCCCCCTACTTATTTTAAGGTATTTGTGGGGTAGATATTGTCTTTCTTTTTATTAATTGTATTCCCTGGATTTAACACGGGGTCTGACACATTGTAGGTATGTAATTGAACGTTAGATTGCATTGAAATTAATAAAGGGACAGTAAAAATTATAGCCACTACTATTATCCCCTTTATCTTTAAAATATTCATAAGAACAATTGACAAACATAGGCAACATTGGAGAATATATGAGAAGTGAAAAACTGGGCTTTCAAAAACAAATTTTACCCAGGAAGCCATTTAAAGCCTGTTGTGTTTTTTGTCTGTTGATTTTTAATTTTAAATGATTTTTTATTTTTTATATTTTAATTTTATATTATATATTAATTTTATATTTTAAATATTTAATTATTTTGATTTAAATATTGCCTTCATAGTTCAAAATATAGCCTTAATGATTCTTCAATAAGGACATTCTCATGTATGTAAAATTATAAAAAGTTTCCTTGTGAAATATAACAAACAGAGATATCTCTGTTCAGTGTTTCACATCCCTCATTCATTAATGTCAAGCAAGATGTAAAACTGGGATATATAAGATTTCTAAGATTCAGTACTGTCATGGAGGATATCTTTTGCAATGTCCAAATAGAAGAGGAGTTTTATTATAATTACTAAAGTCTTTTTGATATTTCCATTTGTGAATGATGTGGTACTGAATATAAGAAACTCCAAAAGAGGTTAATGCATGCTTTATTAATATCTGTGGTTCAAAAGGATCTAACAATACACATGGGAAAAAGCAAATGGATGAAAAATGCCTTAAGTCCAGGCTATGGCATGCAATGATCTGTCCATTCATTGCTCAGGGGAAAAATGCATAGTATTCTTGCCCTTGAGCTAGAGGACCATTATTCAAATCTTGCCTCTGAACCATTATACATATGTAAACCTTGCAAAGTCATTTTTCTCTTCCTAGGTCTTTCTTCATCTATACAATGAGGGTGTTGGACTATATGTTAGCATTTTAGGTACCTTAAATATGCATATTTATAATAATGCTCTTCATAACTTGATTCTTTAAACCTTGCTAAACTTCTTACTCTTAACTTGCCTCCATGTATTCTGCCATTCATTAACACTCAATTTGTTGCTGTTTTCAACTTCCCTATTCTTTTCTTTCTTTTCTTCCTTCCTTCCTTTCTCCCCCATCTTCCACAAAAACAAAATTAAAATAAAAAACAAACTGTTACTGCCTTCCCTCTGAGACTGCTCCATATTTGCCCAGTACATATCTTGAATGTTTATTGCTCTTTGCATATCGTTGGTATCGTAAAAATATCATCTCCTTTAGTGTATCATCAGTGTTTTTGCATTTCTTACCATCCCCAGTACTGAATACAGTGCCTGGAACATAGTAAATTCTTAATATTTTTTTTCTGATTGTCAAATACATTACCCTATAAGAGGCAATGAAGATAGGCTGACAGTGAATTGGACCCAGAACTAAATAGGGGGTAGAGAGCAAAGCAAATGGCATTGGTAAAATTGCACAGTGCCTTTTAATAATCCTTAATTGTTCCTCAATGCACAATCCCATCATTTAAAAATAGATATTCTCTCAGTGGTATTGAATGGTTGAAAGTCTTGGAGTAATGCTATCTTTGAAGAATCAAAGCTGTCTATCACTAATGGTAGGCAAAAAATAGGCTGCCACATATTTTCATTGATGGCCTATGTACAAGATGCTGAGTGTATCAATGTCCTCCAGGAAATATATGCATAACTGAAAAAGAAGGTAGGCTTGTACTAGGGTAAGAATGCAACCTAAGAGCAGGACAGTCCATGGGCTGTGCTGCTAACCATAAAATGTGAAAAATAAAATAAAAATGGCAGAGTAAAGTTTGTGATCTGGCTTGATTAGCTACTTTTTGTTTTCAATATTCTGAAAGTGATTTCATTAGGATTGATTTGTTTTTGTAATCTTGTACATTTTATTTTATGCTTTTAAAACATTATCTTGAGAAAGGTCAGTAGGCTTCAGCAGGCTATCAAAAGTGTCAGGCGCAGAGGTTAAAGAACTTAGCTCTTTGGGAGATAGCTTCCTTTGCAGATGTCTGCGGGATAATCTGAACAAGGATCAGATAGCATGAGAAGGTGATGATGCTCTCAGACAGAGGAAAGGTCTGTATTCATGAGATCCAAGACTCCTTGAATCATAGAAGTATTGCTGTATGAAACTGGAAAAGCACCTCTATCTTGGTCTCGTGTTTCTGCTCTGCAAAATAGACCACTAACTGGAAAAACATTCAGCTAACATGAGCATAAGTGTGGATAAAACCATATATTCATTTACAAAATAGTTCTCTGTATAGGTAGCTCCCCACATAAGAAAACCTGGTTTCCATATAAGCTACAGAAAGGAACAATGGCTGACTCCTCTATCTCTTCTCTCCCCAGCTCCCCTTGTATGGACACCCAGTGAAGTCCCAAGAGAACCCACCTCCTGACCTCTCCCTATGATGATCTTTCCAGTGCAAGTGGATGTCTTTCAGCATAATCTGTACTCCGCACAGTACCCAGCACTCCTGGATTCACAACTGCATCCTCCAATCCTCTCTGATGGATGCTCCATGTTGCTAGTCTCACAAAAGGAAACAAGGAGGAGAGAGGGCAATGCATCCCAGTGTCCCCCATTGAAACAGAACCATGCAAGACTATATTCCCTTGATACTCCCGGGAAGGATTCGGATGGCATTTTCTAATGAAATCAATGCTACAAAAGATCATTAGATGCTGGCATTGTGGTAATTATTTTATTTAGCAAACTTTATCCAAATCTGTGATTTCTTTTGCGAAACGAATGAGATTTTTCTCTGGACCAATGTAAATGGAAACAGTTTGGTAATTAGTTTATTTAGTTAACTTTACCCAAATCTCTGATTTCTTTTGTGTAAGGAATGAGATTTTTCTCTGGACCAATGTAAACAGAAACCGTTTGCCACCTAGAGAGATGCCAGTGGCACTAAGAGAGTGAATGACTTGTCCAGGGTCACAGAGTCATGTATGAAGAGTGTAACTCAAACCTAGGTCTTCTGAACTGTGAAGGCTTCTCTCTGTCTACTCTGCTATGTTCATACTTATACCATAGCTCAGCAAGAGTTAAAAAGTCCTTAGGGAACTGCTAGAGAAACTAATTCAATTGCATGACTTAGATGCCATATCAAACAGATTTTCCTAAGCAAATATTCATTCCAATTTTCTGATGCAGGAATCAAAGTTCAGGCTGCCATCAACCATGTGGTGCTGTGAAGAAAGGGTTGGGTTTGGAGTCAGAGGACCTGTACGACCTTGGTAAAGTCACCTTCCTGGACCACATCAGTGAAATGAGGGAAATGAAGTCGATGAGCTCTAAAGCTCATTTCAGCTCTCAAGCTATCTTATTCTATAATAAACTCCCTACAGATTTTCATGGAGGTGGAATAATTTGACTGCCCTTCCCTTCCTCAGAGAGTTTTCTCTTCTCCTTATGCTCTGCAGAATCTGAAAAGAAAAACTGGGCTGATAACAATGAATTTCTTTGGATTCTACAGTAAAATGTGCAACATAAATGATCTCCCTGATAAGGCAAGGATTTTCCTGGATAAAAATAATGAATCGCTACCTTCATGTTGCAAATTTCTTCCAGATTTTCCCCAAAGATATACAGAATGAGAGCCAAATGATTAAGGTTCTATCTACACACATAAAATAAGTGAAGAACGGAGGGCATTTTTCCTATGTAATTTTAATAGATGCACCCACTTTGACTCCCCAGCTGGGACATTTTAGACAAGAATGTTTTGCATTCTCATGTTCTCTGGATCATTACCAATTTTCTTCATGGTGTATTGGTTGTGCATTGTGCTGCACTTTGCTCATAGCGGGCCCTTACTAAATGTTTGTTGAATTGAATTAGCCCAGACCACTTAAGGAATTAATAACCAAGGCAATGTTAAAAAAAAAAAGTAGTAATGATACAAAGGAGGCCCATCACATTAGAAAACCAAAATGAAAAACACACTAAACACTTCAAAATTTAATTAGGAAAAAGTTCCAAGTTCAGAATGTGCTCCAACCATTTCACAACAGCCCTGTAGATTAGAGAAGTGTAGAAGAGAAGGTGATTATACTCAGTGTGACCTTGGGGAGGTGGCAGGGTCTTTGCAAGCTCTGCTCTGCCTACAAGGACTTCCCTCACCTGAAGTGCTGCTTGCTGGAACAAAGCTTTCCATAAGTTACGGGCAGGGCTTTCCCTTCCACCTCTACCTTGCAAAAGAGAGAACTTATCCCTTTGGCGTTTCTAATAATAATCCTATGGAATTGATTCAGGGCTGCTTGCCATAAAGCTTCTCAAAATATTTTACAAATGAGTGTACAGACCATGGGCGGCAAACTGGCAGCTCCTGCTTGCATGCTCTTCTCATTGACTTGTAAGCCTCGTCCTCTCTATCAGGTAAGGATCACTTTTCTCTCTCGCAGCATCTTCGCAGAAGGTTTGCAGGTTATATATATTTAGCAAGAATCATCTTTCTTTTCTATGGCCTCTTTCATACAAATTGTATATCCTCCAAACGCTTTATGGACTTATGTAATGTAGGACAGCGAGAGGAATAAATTAGGAAAAACTCAAGAGAAGACGCGTTTCCAATCCTCTTTGAAGCGTATATAGCACCCGTCAATGAGGCGCCTATATGCTTTGCATTGTGATTATATAGTGGAGCTTTCAAGACACTTTATTAGGCACTTATTTCTCAGGGAATATCCCATCGGACAGGCCAATATTGCCATCAATCCTATTTTATCAATGGAATAGATGAGGCAGCTGGAGGTTATACAAGGTCACACAGCAAATCCAGTGGATAAACCAAGATTAGGACTCAAATCCTTCAGGGACTGCGTGATCTAGATGAGAAAACAGCCACCTGTGCACTTCTCTGGAAAGGATTCTTGTCTAATCCATTGATATCCTGACGCCTCAGCTCCTAGTCTCTTCCACCAGAAAAAAGATCTAATGTTAATTAGAATAGAGTGTCCATTCAGCACGGTTCAACGGACCCAGAGCCAATTTTGGAGCCAGGAAGGCTTGTTTTCAAATCTTGTCTCTGACACACTTTGATCCCAGGTGAGGTAGAGAACTTTTTGAGACCTTCGTCAACTGTAAGACTTGACATTACAGAGAAGATGCCGCTTTGCATTGGCCAAATGACCTTCCTCTCCAGGGAGTTTTCTATCGCAGGGAAATCACAGGTCAGTCCCTTCCCCTCTTTAATCTATATGATAAGGTTATCAATCAATTAACCCATATGTATTTATTTGGAATTTACTACAAACTAAACAGGACAATTAGGTGGCTCAGTGGATAGAACTCTGAGCCTGCAGTCAGAAACATTCTTTTTTTTCCTGAGTTCAAATCTGGTCTTAGACATCTTCTAGTTAATGTGATCCTGGGCAGGTTATTCCACCCTGTTTATCTCTATTCCCTCATTTTGAACATGAACGAGAAAAATGCCAAACCTCTCCAGGGTCTTTGCAGGAAAACTCTGAATAGAGTCATGAAGAGTCAGACATGACTGAAACAACTGAACAGCGACAAACCAGACATGTTCTAGACATTGGTGGTTCAAAGACAGAAAACACAATCCGTATTCCCTATATATTTCTATTTGTACAAAATGTACATAGAGAAGCATCATTAAATTAGAAGCAAACTAAGCAGACAAATAATAGATAAATATGTCAGGGAAGGCAGTACCAGCAAATAGAGTCATGATAATTTCATATAGAAGGTAGTGTTTAAGAAGAAAATTTAATGAAGGTATTTCAAAATATACAGGAGTTTATTTCAGGCACAGGTAACAACAAAGTCATGGAGATGGGACATGAAGTGCCACTTGAGAATGTCACGCAAGGAGTCTAGGTAATATTAACCTTTTAGTTAAATTAAAATTAAAAAAATTAAAAATAATAGGTAATAGAAAGCAGGAGGGGTAGGAATATGTGATAAGTATATAGAAGTAGGTTGGAATCCAATCACAAAGGGCTTTAAGGGTCAGAGGAGTTTGTACTAGAAACCATTTCATGTTCATCTTTGTATGCCCAGTATCTAGCACATGCCTCGCACACAGATGGAATTTAATAAGTGATTGTTTACATAATGAAGAACATATAGATTATCTGTTGATCTGTTCATTGTCTGTCTGTCTATCCTTTGTCTGTCTACCTAGCTATATGGAAATACCTTGAAAAAGAAAGTAATCTTTAGAAATAGAAAGGATGTTTTGTGTTATTTTTCACACACTGCCCTCCCTTTCTTCCTCCTTCCCTCTATAATGAAGCATTGCCCAACAAGGTACCACTATTCCTATACATTTCTAGGATGATAAGACTTTGCCTTCTAGAAAGTCTTACCTTCCCTAGTGTGCCTGATCCATTCCTATCACCCTCTCACCCTTTTCAAAACATCTTTAGCCTTTGGGCAATCAATTTCCATTCTAAATATACATATATATATATATATATATATATATATATTTCCAATCTTAGATATTTGTTGACTTGATTTGATTGCTTAACTTATCATTTAGTTTATGGGACTCTATTTTTTGGAAACAAAAGTTTGCCTGTTGTGGCCAGAAGAGTACAATTAGACTTAAATTAGAAGATCTGAAGTCTTTGTTTTGACTTAAAACAGAGCTGTAAGAAAGTCTAGAAATCATCTCTTTTTAATTCATTTATTTTATAGATGAGGAAACTGAGGCCCATCAATGTCAGCTAAGATACTGACCCAATGGCACAGTTGTAAAGGAAAGAGCTAGAATTGGAATCCAGATTCTAGGACCTCACACTTTTAGTCTCTTCACCATGTTATGTTAATTTCTCTGAGTCTCAGATTTACATTGGGTATATGATGACATAAATACCTTCTCTACTTACCTTTCAGATATGTTATATGAGAATCAAATGACAATGTATGCAAATCTATTTGAAATTCAATTCAGCAAATATTTCCAAAATATTTGCACAAGATACTGGGGATACAAAGACAAAAATAGTAACAAAAGTGTTCTAAATCTCTTCTGATTAGAGAAATGCAAATCAAAACATCATTGAGGTACCACCTCACCCCTAGCAGGGTGGCCAATATGGCAGCAAAGGTAAATAATAAATGATGGAGGGGATGCGGCAAAGTTGGGACATTGATGCATTGCTGATGGGGTTGTGAATTGATTCAACCATTCTGGAAGGCAATTTGGAATGATGCTTACCTTCTACTGGTAAAATCTCAAAATTTTATAAAATGTCAGACATTAGAATTGACTGGAACTTAGCCCACTATCATGGAAATCTCATCAGCCTGGGAAGTTAGAGGTTTGGACTTGCATTTCAACTCTTACACTGGCTGGATGATGCTTGACAAGTCACTCAACCTTTTTCCAGCCTCTGCCTCCGTAACTGGCACTACCTACTACTTAATCCAAAGTGCTATTGTGAAATATTCAGCAAACATCAAAGAGTTAGATGAATGTTAGCCATTATTAAAATGACTTTTACTGGAAAGGACAAAAGAGGGAAGGAAGAAGAACAACTGTTTACTAAATGCCTACTATGTGCCAAACACTGTGCTAAGAGCTTTAAAAATATTATCTCCTTTAGACCTCACAACAACTCAATAAAGTAAATGCTATTGTCATCCCTATTTTACAGTGACTTGATTAGTCTTATACAGGTAGTAAGTTTATGGGGCTAGATTTGAACTCAGGACTTTTCAAATCTAGGATGAGCACTATCTATTTTTGTCACCTAGAAGTCTATATTAATTACAGTTATAGACAACGTTTATAGAGCATTTGCTATGTGTCAGGCACCAGGCAAAGGACTTTATAATTTTTACCTCATTTGATCTTCAATTTTGGAGATAAATGCTTTTAGGCACATTTTGCAAGTGAGGAAACTAAGTGGGGAGGGAGCTGTGAAATGACTTATTCAGGGTCATACAGCTACTAAGTCTATGGGGCTGGAATTGAACTCAGTTCTTCATGACTCCAGAACTGGGTGTTCTGTTCATTGTCCAAACAATCTGCCTAGAGTTTATAATACTTGAATATGAGTAAATAAAGAAAATTATTTAAGCATGTAGCTTATCTAGATTCTAGATGTACATATTTCCACACACAGACATATACATTCCACTTGGAGTGAGACAGGATGGAAACACAGAGGCAGACATTCCTTGGCTGTTTGTAAAGGTAGCTTACCAATATGCATCATGCAAATCCTTAATTTCTGGCCTGAGAGCAATCTTTACACTTCAGCTGCCCCTAAGTCCAGCTGTCACCTGGTCTACTGCAGAGTGCTGTCACATAAAAAGAAGCCTGCATAGCAGCGACTGCTATCAGGGACAGTCAGGAATTGGGCAGGGGATGGGAACCTAAAGCTAATTCTTTATCTGAATGGAATCAGTTAATTCCACATCCCACTATGGGAATATGGATTTCCCAAAGAAAATTTCTTTTGCTTTTTTTTGTTTTTGTTTTTTAATTCCCTTACCTTTTGACTAAGAATTGATAAGAAATATCAGTTCCAAGGCAAGAGAACTAGGGTTATGTGACTGGCCCAGGGTCACACAGCTTTAAGGTACCTGAGGTCACCTTTGAACCCAAGACCTCCCATCTCCAAGCCTGACTCTTTATCCACTGAGTCACTGAAATGCCCCTGGGTTTCTTTTTTAAATAGTGTTACATTAAAGAGACAGTTTACTGATGAGCTTCCAAAAGGAAGTTAGCAACAGGGAAGAGCAAATTCCTCTACTCTCCTCTTTCCCTACTCATAGACGAAATTTATTCAGCTATAGCTCTCAAATGGTAGACTGACACTGAGACAGACCAGAAAATCCCAAGCAGTCTGGAATCAGACTCATTCACTCATTTATGTAGTCAGTAAGCTTTTAATAAAATCTATCTAAGGTTATGGCACTTTGGGAAGAGCGAGAGTTTTAGACGTTAAAATGAAACAGTCCCTATTCTCAGGGCACTTCTACCAGATTTTTAGAGATGTAAGTTTGGGGTGCCAGTGGGATATCCAGGTAGACATGCTCTGTTGGTATCTAGAGCTTCATACTTAGAGTTCAAAAAAGAGATAAGCATTGTAGATAGACATTTGCAACTCATCAATAAAGACATTGAAGTATTAACGATCACTAGAATGAATGTGACTTCTGGGAATAGAAAGTGCACACATATTCCCTTTGAGAAGTTGACATGGTGTAATAGAGGATTATTTCAGTGATAAATGATAACTAAAGATCAGATCTTCCAATCTCCTCTCTTCCTCCCTTTTTCATCCCTTTACCTTCCCTGCTTTTCCTCCCTCTTGTCCCTCCTCCCTTCTTCCCTGACCTTCCAGTTGATTATTCTGTTGATCTCTCTCAATCAACTCAGGGTGAGTTTTATGATATCTTAAATAAAAAACTCTTTCTCTTCTCTAAGATTAATTAAGGGGTTTATTGGGGAAGAAGGGAAATATAGGGAAATGGAAGGAAAGAGGGTTTGGGGTTTCCCTAACACTAGAATAATTCTTAGGTTGGAGGATG
The DNA here is from genome assembly GCF_027887165.1 of Monodelphis domestica. Lineage (NCBI taxonomy): Eukaryota > Metazoa > Chordata > Mammalia > Didelphimorphia > Didelphidae > Monodelphis > Monodelphis domestica. Next base: position 80,113,340 of record NC_077230.1, read on the forward strand.
GTGGAATATAGTTCAGATTGGGAAAATTGGTTAATAGGTCTGGAAATTCAGTTACTGTAGCACAGCAGAGAAATCAGAGAGAGCTGGACTTTTGTCCTTTTTTTCTGTCCCCAAGCCAAGAGACCCTTCTTCCTTTCTGTCTCCAAGGCAAAGAGACCCAGATTTCAGTTTGTCTCCTTTCTCAATAGTCTTTTCTGGTTATTATTCCAATTAGAACGTTCTCTTGCATGACAGCTCAGTAGTCCCAGCTACTCCAGCTCTGTTGCAAACTTTTCCTTCTAAATCTTTCTTCCACAACATTACAATGGTATGAGACTTTTAAAATTGATGTATGATTATGATGATGTCATTATTATTATTTTAGGCAGCTGCTGGCACAGTGGATAGAGCACCAGACCTAGAGTCAGGTAGATCTGAGTTCAAATCTAGTCTGAGACATGTATACTAGTGATGTGACTCTGGGCTTAACCCTATTTGCCTCAGTTTCCATATCTGTATAAAGAACTATAAAAGAAAATAGCAAACCACTCCAGTATCTTTGCCAAGAAAGCCCCAAAAGGTGTCATAAAGAATCAGTTATGCCCGAAATGAATATTTACATAGCATTATAAGGCATATAGTATGTTTAAACAAGTTATCTCATTTGAAACTCACCATAAACTATGAAGCAAAGGCTATCATTATCCACATTAACTGATGAGGAAAATGAGGGTGAGAAAGCTAGATGACTTGTCTAGGGTCAAATAGATAGGAAATGTCTGATGTAGGATTTGAAGTGAAAGGTTTCCTGTTTCCACATTTAACACTGTCTATTGCCTGACTTAGGCTTCCTTCTTCCTTCCCACAATGAGAGAAAGACTTAGATTTGGCTCCGTTCATGTATCTGTGGACCACGACACATCCTTTTTGTTCTAACCATGGCCGTACTTCATTTAAACTCTTCCTCTGAATAGAACTAGAATAAAAGCAGCCTGAGGAAGGCAAGGAAAGTTTCGCTTTTGTACTCTTTGCTATTTGGAGCAAATTCAGTGTCTGTGTTCCATTTGGTTCAGTCAAACCATGTGGTGGTGCTAAAGAGGAAGCCTAAGTCTCACTGCCAGGAAATGGAAGGTTTGCAGATTCAGTGTGGTAAAGAATAACTTTCCCCTACTCCAGCTGTCTTCGGGAAATACCCTTCCTTCTACCAGCTAACTGACATCAAATTAATAGAGCTGTGGCTTCTTGACATCCAAGTCAATAACAGAAAGACATGCTTGAGTGACAGCTAAACAATAGCAAAAGAATGAGTTTCCATAAATACTTATTTATTTATGAATGGCATGTGGGATGTGGAATAAATAACTCTCAAATCTTGTTTCTTTTTGAAGTTTGGCTAATGTCATTGTAGGTTAAATAACTGTCAGGAAACTGTTATTTTTTCCTATTTTTAATAGGGCTTGAAAGGCTGAAAGGTATGCTTCCCAATAATGAATAGATGTTTCCAGATGCTATCATTTTTTTCTACAAAATCCTCAAGTTTAAAAACACTTCAGGAATCAAAATCCTATTTGAAAAATAGGAGATGGTTAGAGTACACAGGGATGGAGAAAGAAGGAGATTTTGTTATCTGAATTTTGTTTCTTTAAAGCTCTTTGTAATTTCAGTTCACTTTTATTTATTTTGTCATAGTTTCCTTTCTATTGGATCTTGTTATTGATTTTCATCACACTCACAATTGTTTTATTGAAATATTAAAACAAAACATTGATTGGTAACAATTGTTAGGTTGTACATTATTTGTCTCAATGTATTTATCACCTTCTACCCTCCAAATTGTTCTCACCAAGGCTTGGTCTCATTTTCTGCCATATGTTTGTCCTTCCACTGCCTTTGTCCTTCCCTATATCTGTCTCTCTCTCTTTCTTTCTATTTTTATAACAATGCTGTTGACTTTTTTCTCCTTTCTTTCTGCAGATGCAGCTTTTCCAAGTGTCTCTCAGTTTTGCTCCAGTTAGAAAACATTTCCTTTTTTTCCCTTTACATTTCAAATATTTCTATTTATTTAGCTTCCCAATCTTTCCACCTCAAGATAATATAGTCTAGTCCAACTCTGATTTGGATTCAAATGCTGCCCAAGAAACAAATGAGCTGTATGTTTTTGATAAAGCAATTTCATCTGTTGGTGTCTCAGTTTCTTAATAAGTAAAATGGAAACACTTGCACCTACCACAAGTTTGCTTTAAGGATCAAGTGAGATAATATACCTATAAGACATTTGTGGTCATTAAAATAGTTGCACAAATACGAACTGTTATAATTTCTATGTTTACAGGAATTTATTTTTTTCTAAATTTGAAACTTTTAGAATTCTCAGATTTTTTCTCAGACCCCCCCCACACACACACACACTCTATGGCAAAATGAAACCAAATGGGCTTTTATCGAGAGATATATTTGAATTGGATATTTTGTGTAACCAGAAGAAAAGGAAATTGGATACTTTGTGTAACATCTTATTTTGAGAAAAAAGTACAATGATTTGGTCAATTATATACACAGACCTCTTATACAAATCTAAGGAGTAGTATGGCATTCTATTTCATCCTGCCCTACTTCAAGCATAAGATGTCAACGATTTGGCATCACATTTCTGTGTTGCGAGGCATCCATTGGGACATCTTAACCTGTCAAATGAAATACATAGTAAGTTCCCTGTCACTGGACGCCATGAATTGGTACTGTTGAATAGGGTATTCCTGCTTCCCTTGGAGGGTTGAATTGGATACCCTTTGTAGTTTCTAACAACTCCAGGATGTTAGAATTCTGGAATTCAAAGAAACAAGATAGATAAAATAATCAAAGATTGTAGCTATCATTTCAGATATTTATGTTTCAACCACATGAATAGGGCTGTGTCCAAACTGCCAACCATCTGTATGAAAACTAAAAAGAAAAATCATTCTAGTCTCCATATGTTAATAGGTTTACAGCCATGGCAGATACTTATAATTTAGGTGGTTAACTGACTTCCTCCCTCATTTTCGACTAGATAATTACTACATTATACGTGTAGTTTCTGTCAAATGAAATAATGCATACAAATTGCTTTGCAAAGTTGAAAGCATCATATAAAAATGTGTATGTAAAGTAAGCAGAAAAGGCGACATAGAGAGAATTATGACTTGGGAAGACAGGAAGGCCTGGATTTGTCTGGTCTCAGAGACTTATCAGCTCGATCACTCTAAACAAGTCACTTATCCTGTTTTCCTCAGTTTTCTCATCAGTAAAATGTGGAAATAATCATTCTTCTCAGGTTATGAGGATCAAAGGAGAAAAAATCTTCAAAGAATTTAATCTTGTGTTTGGCACATAGTAGGTACTATAGAAATGCTAGTCATGATATATACCTCATGTGAGAATCAGTTAATCAACATGCATCAAATACTTAGTGTACATCTGTCACTATTCTAGTGATATTAAAAAATTCATTTTCTCAAGTCTAGGGTTGAAAACAACATGCAAATAGCCAAATATAAGCAGTATATATAAAGATTAAGTTAGTGATGATCTCAGAAGGCAGTCATTAAGTTTAACAACCCCTAGAAAAGTCTTCTTGTAGAATGTAGGATCTTAGCTGAGACCTATAGGAAGTCAACAAAGAAAGATGGTGGATAGGAAGAGAGGGACATTTCAAGGCATAGAAAACAGTCAGCAAAAATGCCAGAAGGTAGGAGATAGTATTGGGTGTGAAGAAAAGGAAAGAGACCAGTGTCACTGGATCATAGAATGGATGGAGTGGGGTAGAGGTTATAAGGTATAAAAGGACAGAAAAGGTACTAGATTATAGAGGACTTTAAATGCCAAACACAATATTTTGTATTTGTACTGGGAATTAATAGAGATCTATTGGTTGAATTTGGGTAAGGGGGTGGGATCAGTCTTTCATTTTAGGAATATCAATCTGATAGCTGAATGTAGAATAAATAGGAGTGAAAAGATAACTGAGGCAGAGAGACTAACCATTAGGTAATATTAATGTTACACTCATTAGGTGATGAGGGACTGGAAGAGGGTGGTAACAACCTCAGAGAAAAGAATGAAGCAAAAATATTACAAAGTCACAATCAACAGGATCTGAAAACTCATTACATAAGTAAATAAAAGAGAGTATGGAGTCAAGAATGACATCTAGGTTGCAAGCCTTGCTGACAGGGTTGATAGTTATGCCATCAAGGATAATAGAGAAATTATGAAGAAAAAAGGACTTGGGGAGAAAAGATGATGAGTGCAGTTTTGGTCATCTTGAGCTTAAGACGATTACTAGATAGCCAGTTGGTATGTTTGTCCAAACACATGCTTGCCATATATTCAAACATAATTCAATAAGAATCTCATGATTTATTCAATAGAATCCTATGTTCTGTTATTATGTGATAATAAAGAGTAGCATTTTCCCATTCTACCTGTTATTTGTCATGTATCTATATGTTGGCATGCACAAATGCATGAAAACATACAAATAATATGAATTAATGAATATGTAGATGAGTTTCTTCAGAATGAGTGCTTCTACCACAGACACAAACTGTATGACCTATCAATGACTTCACAAATAAGCCTGAGGTTCACAACTATTAAGAGATTTGCTTAGGGTCATATAGCTAGAAAGTACAAGGTGTGATATGAACTTACACATTTGCTATGTTATGCCTCTGTACATTTCCTCCCTTTTTTCCTCATTACATCCTTCCTTCCACTCTCCCTCCTACCTTCCTTCCTTCTTCCTTCCTTCCTTCCTTCCTTCCTTCCTTCCTTCCTTCCTTCCTTCCTTCCTTCCTTCCCCCATTTTTGTTTTTTTCTTTCTATCTCTTTGTCTGGCTGATTTTCTTTTTCCCATCTCTATTTCTTATGCATGTGAATATATATGTATATATATATATATATATACATACATATATATATATATAAAGATACAAAGGGACATCACAGTACTTTATTTGGAAATATATATATGTAGAAAGAAATACCAGTTTTATTCTTTTGCTTCCAAAATTCCATGCTCTCAGAAAAACAATAAAAGTCTGAACGTGATAAACAAAGCAGCAATGAAGTGATGCAAATTATAATAAAGCCAACACACATGGTCATAATTGTTTCCATTACTCCACTAGGAGAAGCTGGTGATATCTAAAACAGAAGCAGTCATTTATCCTGTCCCCAGAGCACAGGGATAAAGAGGATATTCTTGTTAGACATGATTTCCTGCATCTTCCTGTCATTTATAGAACATATGGATTTTGAAATCTTTACCTAGGTAGGAAAATAGAGATAAATGCAAAAGATCACTGGTACATTTGTCTCAGACTTTGATCCTAGGTATCTGTAAAGACTTAATTTTGACATGATATACTTTGCTGTGAATTGTCCTAACAGTGGCAAATGATGCACAGTGTGCCACTGATGTTTTCTTTCCTTAGTAATATTGGATCAGTGACATTTGAATCCCCTTGCTGCTGACAGTAACCATCAAGGCAAGAAGCCTAACAAATTTCTCATTCCAAATGAAATTAAGGATTATATAGTGCTTAATTTAGAACTGCAACAGACTCCAGATATTACCATGTTCTAATTGTTGATTTTACAGTTGAGGGAACTGAGGCCCAGAAAGTTAAGTAACATATCCAAAAGAAAAAGAGTTAAGATGCAAACCCAGATCTCAAAGTCAATGTCAAGTCCTATGTGAAATCAGCATTTTTGTTTTTGGTTTTGTTTTTATTTTTTTCTCATTTCCCTCCCTGCTATGCTTGCCTTTGGAATGGAAGAGTTAGTGACTTCGATTGATTTGCATGCTTAGTAGAAAGATTCATTTTTGAGTATACAGGCCCACCAAAAAGCCATCATCTTGCTCTCATTGCTTTTCTAATTCAAGTTTTTAGCACAGGGTCAAATAATTATTAATTAATAATGGATCCACAGCTCATTTTGTACACTGACAATGGATCCTAAAAATGAAAAAAAAAGTATTACTGTATCCACAAAAATGATATTTTCATAGTCCCTCATTTCAATAAATTAAACTGGATTCCTTTGGGGGAAATTTTATTTCTATTCCCTTATCCCTCTTCTGGTAATGGGAAGCATTAATGCATTTCAAGAGAGCCCAAATGTCTCATCATAGGTCTTCTCTGAAGTTTTCCCCCCAATTATATACCTGCTGCCACCTAAGTATGTGATTTTTTTGGAAAAATAGTTCTAAATAAAAGCTATATTCTTTTTTAGAGTAGTCTGCCACTCTATGGTTTACTCTATGACATCATCCAACCAAGAGTCCATTTCTAGAGAAGAAAGAAATAATATTCATCTATTACCTAGTATTTACAAGGGATTTGTCTAATCTCAGGAAAGGAAGTTGAGGGAAATGTCATAAGTGTTTGAAGTTAAAGGAAAATAGTTTGGCCATGTTAGATGTTTTCCACTATTATTGATTTTTGCACATCTAGGCCTTTCTCCCCCTTCTCTTAATTTTCACTTAAAAATATGAATTTTTTCAAAACCTGGCAAGTCCATAGGGAAAATTTCTCCACTGTATCAACATTTTATTATTCTCATCAGTTAGAAGTTAGAGTTATCCTTTATACCAGGAAGGTTATATATATTTCACCCGTGAAATGATTATAATCATGTAATTAGAGAATCTTGTTGTTTTAAAGTTCCTCAGTGCTCATCTCTATCCCAAATGATACAAAGATATGCAACATATGACATATGACAAGATACATGACACATCTGCCAAGCACTAATACAGCTTAATCTTGAAGAATGCAACAATGGAGAACTCACAACCTAGTATAATTTCTGGCTCATAGGCTCTAGGTTCAAATTCCATCTCTATTGTCTATTAAATGTGTGTTAATAGGCAAGCCACTCAGTCACTCTATGCCTTAGTTTTCTCTTCTATAAAATGAGAACTTTGGACAAGATTTATATCTCTATGATAACTATGATCTTACCTTATAAATCTGACCATTTTATTTTTTGCATATTTCTCTTTATTAGGAAGTACTTTCCCTCCTCCCTCACATATTCCTTACATCAAGCAAACATTTTCTTCTTTCATTTTTCTGGTTAAGTACTCTGAGAACAAACAGAACTGGCCCGAGTTTCTCTCCATGAGCCAAAATTGAATGTCTCCCATTATCTCCTCTCAATATCCCAGGCTACTTTGTTTTCAGGTTAATAATCCCCAGTTTCTCCAAGCACCCCACATATGGAATAGACATAAGGTCTTTATATTCCAGGTGCCTGTTCCGGGCTTCTTCCAGAATATCAATAGGTTGTTTTTTTAAATGATGCACCCAGAACTGAGCAGGATGCTTCCCAAGCGGCTCAATCGCGAAGAGTGCCATAAGACTACCACCAATCTGGACTCAGAAACTATGATATTCCTCTCTTAATGCTTCCTCTGATAGCCTTAGATTTCCTGGCTGCCATTCCAATCCATTGATTCAGATTGAACTTAAAGTCCATTTATATACCTAGATCTTTTCAGAGAACAAACAAAGCCAAACGGTTGCCCATCTTCACTTTGACATTTTGAATAATCTACAGATTCATCAGTACAGTGCTCCCTCTACCAATGCCAACTATAATTCTTTCCCCTTTTGTGAACTGTCCTGGCTGGAAAAAAATACTGATAAATCTCTCCATACTTACTTAAGTTTTCCTTTTAACAAAAATGAGCTATGTCCCTTCCAAAGGCATAATCCAAGTATCCCTCTTCCTCCTCCCTTTATTTTTTTGTTTTTTATTTGATTAACATTTAGTAGATTCTACATTCTCATAACAGAACTATCTCTCAAGTGGTCACCCTCAAACCATCATGAGGAACTAGAATCAAATCCAGAGGCATCAAGCTTCTTATTCTAAAAATACCTGGCTTTACAGTGAGTGGCCTTCAAGCTTTTCAACTCCCCATGATACACTAGCAGCAACACCAACTGTTAGAAGGTTCCCTCCCTTGTGAAAGAAGTAGAGAAAGGGGGAGACTTTCTTTTCTTGCTATTTACTGACAGGCATGTCCTCTCCTCTACCCTCCCCACCACTCCAGGGACCTGACAACTTGAGGGGGATGTGCGATTCATCTCAGCTCCCTTCCCAGATGACAAGCAAGTTGTAAATTGTATTCAATCCCACTCTCCCTTGTTTATCTACCATGACAGTCCACTGCAGCTCTTGTGTAGTTGGGCACCCAGAGGGCATATGTGACCTTTCTCAAGCTGTTCCAAACTGTCACAAATGCCTCTGTCCCTCTTTTATTTTTCTATCTGTCACTTCATTCAGATTTGCCTCTTCTTCTCATCATGATGTCCAGCCTTTCTCATTACACACTTCTTTATTGCACCTCTCTCATTTCTTTTGGCTACTACTATTGTTCAGAATTTTAGGAATTTCTCCTTCAGCACCTCTCCTTCCCCTGATCTGCCTTTGGGAATTTGTTTTCTCCCACTTTAGAGGATGTTTTCATTTAGTTAAATAGAGGAGTTGGACAGGAGGGGTTTTATATTTGAATGATGACAATGAATTCCTCTCAAACAATAGCCAAGTTGTTGCTCATTGAAACATGTAGGCATTTCATATCCTACCTTCCTATTTTTGCAAAGACCAGTTTTTATACTTGGATCACTCTCTTTCCTCTTACTTTCTTTTCTCTTGGAAGCCCCAAATACTTTTAAGGATCACCTCAAAGGCCACCTCCTACAAAAGTCCTTTTGTGATTCCTGCAGTCATCGAAACATCTATATTACTTAGTTTGATTGTGTATCTGTGTCTATGGTATATACACATATGTAATATGTCTGTATGTATGTATGTATGTTTGACACATATATACACCAACCTGTATACATATTATTTTGTCTCAGTATGACATAATTTCTTTAAAGACAAGTTTTTGTCTTCATATCTGTAGTGTCAAGGACAGTGTCTGTAAAGAGGGAGGAACAATTTAAAAACCTGTTGAATTGAATTGAATGATTTTGAAAATGTTGAATGAAGCTTACACACAAGATGTTGGGTTTTTTTTACCTTTTTTCTCCCTCCCACCCCCAATTTCTGTCCTATCCATGTTCTTTCAAGCCCATTCACTTTTAAGTTCTTTCCATTTCTGGGTCTTCTCTCTCACATCTGCTAACTCAGATCTTTATATCTGTCTATATGTTTAAGTCAGGGACAAGTTCAGGATTGAGCTGACCAAATGGTGCTTACACTTGGAAATATTCTGCCAATTCAGGCTTTTGGGGGAAAGATGACAGAACCGTATATTTCTTTCTGTCCTTCCATTCTAGAAATTTAAAATATGCAGAAATCGGGCAGAGACATCATCAACTTTAAAGCATCACTCAGGCTGTCCATTTGAGACCATTCTAACAAATGAATAGCCTATCTTTGAGAAAGTGTCTTCTGAAGTGAAAGAATATATAAGTAAAAAAAAAATGAAGATTTTTAAAGCATCTTTATTTCAAGGTTGAATGAAGAGAATTTTAGATTTCTTATTCTTTTGGCTAAGGATTAAAACTTCATAGCATTAAACCTTGTAATCCTTATTTTGCAATTTGCAAAAGCACATTTAAAACAAGGTGAACTTTACTGATATGGAGGGTTAAATGGTAAAATTTATTTCATTGGAATTTATCTCGGTTGTATGGACCATTTCCCCCCTCAATTTCTTTCCTTTCTCCTTACTTTAAAAACCAGAGCTTCATTCTAGAAATAGTCACATTAATTAATTACACTTAATTAATTAATCACATTAATATTCAAATTAACCAAAGGTGGAACTTCTGTGTCTTGAAAGCCACTAGGGTGCTTTACACTCCCATACACATTCAACTGCTTTCTATCTAATTCTAGAAAACTCTACTGGGAATGCTTGGGAGAGTGTAAGGTCACAGCCAACTCAGAATTATTCTTTGTAAAATCATAATAATCTAATTGCAATCCTTGAACAACAAAAAGACAACAATAAATCACTTTGGAAATTCATCAGGTTTTTTTTTTGTCTTTCTATGGAGAGCTAAAAATTTATGATTTTTGTTTTTGTTTTTAGATGCTATTAGGTAGTACAGTGGATAGAGCACTTGACCAGGTAGTCAGGATAACCTGAATTTAAATTTGCTCTTAGACATTTATTAGCTATACAACCCTGGGCAAGCTGCTTAATCTCTCTCAGCCTTCAGCCTTATTGTTCTGATCTATCCAAGGAAGGAAGGAGAGCATTGGATTCAAGAACCTTAAGATGTTTCTTTTCAGATCTAGATGCCACAATCTTAATATATATCTATATATCTATATATATGTATATATATATATATATATATATATATATATATATATATATATACACACATTAAGGCAAGCAGCAGTTAAGTGATTAGATTAGGGTCACACAGACCCTAATGTCTAAGGCAGGATTTTAAATTGTTTCTGTGCCTCTAGGTCCAGCCTGCAACCCATCCTTCTCCTTGAGCCATAGTACCAAATAATGTTGCTTAGAACAATGGTTTAAAAGACTTTAGCTAGGGTATGTGTGATAATAGAAAAGAAAGTGACCTATTTATACAGCCAGACTGAGACATAATAGATAAACAGTGTAAGGATTCCATTAATGTCCATGGAATATAAAAAAAAAATGAGAGGAAGACACCCAGTGCATGGCATGAATCTTGTATATGGGATTTATGAAAAGATACAGACAGAACTTGCCTAGGATGAGTGAGCATAGATAGGTCACAGCTGGGATTGTGGAAGGAGCATGCACACTCAGGGAATTCACAGATCTATCAAAGTATTAAAATCTAGGTTTAGTTATTTGTGAAACAAAGATGGAAGCAGTCATGAAACATGAAACACTTAAGACATTTTCCCCAGATTACAGGAGATGACAATAAGGACGACAACTTCATGAAAGTGTCCACATAGCAGCCCTAGTGGCTACTGTATCTGGGGACAGAATTTTTCTCCTTTTTGGTTTCTTTCTCTTTCTCTCTCTGTTAAATAATGATGTTCGCTCTTGCTGCTAGGTGATGGAGGAGAAAGAAGCTCCTCTTTCACTGATCACCTGAATGGCCTTGCTTTAGAGCCACACTGTCTGGGTTTCTGCTCTCATAACTCTTCCCATTTCCTATCCATCATCACTAACAGTCCATTGCAGTTTTCAGGTGGAAGGAGGATAAAATATATGCCTTCAAACAACCATATGCTCATTCACACAATGAGGCTCGGGGACGAAAGTCTTAGTCTATATAGGAATACATCTTCCATGCCACAGATATTCTGAGGTCCTAATGAGATGGAATGTGTAAGCATGGCCAATTGCCAAAGGGCACACAAGGGAGGGAACCACATAAACAATGCTATGCAAGTATGTACACACATAATGCTCATTCTTAGGGAAATTCATTTATTCTCTTTTTTCTGCTAAGTCCATATTTGTAATGATAACATATTATATAATTAACCCATTTCTTTCTCATGAATTAAAAGCAAAGGTAAGTGAATAGTGTTAAAATAATAATAGCTAATTTTATCTTCTTACTACTTGAAATGTTCATGTCATACACTATGTCATGTGTCCTCATTTGCCACCCTAACTCTGACCTTCATCATCCCCTGCAATATTTTCTCAATTAAGTTTCCTCCCTCAAGCATCCTCTTTTTACAAGCCATCTTCCAAAGCTGCCAGTGATTTTGCTCAACCACAAGTCTAACCATGTAACTCCCTTGCTCAATAATCTCACATAACTTCTTATTCCATCTGGGAACAAATACAAGCATCTCTCTAACTTAAACTCAGTCCCAATCTGTCATTCCAAGCCTATTTGATATTATGCTCCTTTACTCATTCTTCATTTAAGTGGAACTTAACCCATTGCTTCCTATCTTTTTGTCTTGGTACCTTAACACAGGCTATCATCCCATGCCTTGAGTCAATTTCTTCCTCATCCCTGCTTTGTAGAATATTAAGCTGTTTAAGTTCAATTTAAGTGCTGAGCCCTATTTGAGAACTTTCCTGATGCCCCTCCCACCCAGCCAGATGCTAATACTTCCCCTCTCCAAACCTCAAAAAATATTTAATTTGAAAATATTTTATATGCTTTTAATGATACATGCTGTCTCCTGCTACAATTTAAATCTCTTGAAGGCATGGCTTCCTTTCTATCCTTTTTTATCCTTAACCACCTGTCATTATGCCTAACCTAAAAAGGAACTATATATATATATATATATATATATGCATATAATGCTTATTGATTGATTTTACAAATAAGGAAACTGAGACTAAATACTATTTCTGCATATGCTTTCATCAAGGAAAAATAGAAACCGTAATTATTTCCCTCTCAATTAGAGGTTCTTAATCTTTTTTCATTTATTTTTCTTTTAATGTCATCAATGATTTGATAGTCTGTTGAAATCAATGTACCTTTTCTCAGAATATTTTTAAAGAAGCCTCATAATTGGCATAAATGCTAATTTTCAATCAGATGTTAGTGAAAATAAAGCTTCCTCCCCACTGTCCTGCATAAATTTAAGGACTTTGTGAAATCTATTCACAGATCCATTGTGTGTATGTGTGTGGATACCTGGTGAAAAGTCTCTTCAAGATAAATGAACAATGTGGCTACATGTCCCTGCATATGCCTATGCAAACATGCTCATGCATTTCTAGGAGCATGGTGACACAGGACTCAGTTGCACATATGTCTTGTTCTCAGGCACAAACTTGAAATAACCAGGCAGACAATCTAAAAAAGAATGCTTTGTGTTTCTGAGAATCCTCAAAGAAGCTTTGAAAGACATGAAGAGAAATGATCTGAACAAAAGAACAAAAAAAGAAACTTAAAAGGGAACAGAGGTTGTGAAGTGTGTGGGGGTGGGAAAAAGTCTTCTCTCTGAAAACAGTGAAGAAATAGCTAACTCAAAGCATTGATGAGAATAGCTCAGGGAAGGCGGAAAATGGTGGCTGGATGATTGTGCTCCCCAAGTGAGACTGCTTGATTTCCAGAAGAGGAGAGTGTAGATCTTACTGTGCTCAAGGGTCTATGGTCCAGTTTCATAGAAACATGATCATCTGTCCTGTTGTATGCAAGACTAGTCATGGATTTGGGGAGAATTTAGATTATTTGTGTCTTGCTAATCTTAGAAGGGGAGGGCAATATTTCATGAGGATATGTAGCTCTCATAATAACCATACTTGATTATATTTTAATACTTTTCCAGATTACATGTTGATATAATTTTCAATATTCATTTTCTGACATTTAGCCATCCATGTTCTCCCCCTCTCTTCTCCTTCCTCTCCCCAAGAAGACAGGTAATATGATATAGGTTGTACAGCTATTATCATATAAAATATAGTTTCATGCTTATTATGTTGTGAAAGAAGATACATATTGTTTACACCAGAGAAAAAATCATGGAGAAAATAAAGTGAAAAATGTTATGTTTTAATCTGTATTCAGAATCTGTCCCTTCTTTGGCAGCAATAGCCTTTTCGACTGTGAGTCCCTTGGAGTCATATTTGATTTTTGATGGAAATTTCATTAACCATACATTCCATTGTATTGATTAGATTTCAGAATATTTTGTAAGCAGTTTGGGGTGGTGGGAAAAGAACCAAATTAAGAATTGACAGAGCAAGATGTTAGATCTTGGCTCAGAATTCAGAACTGTAAGAGATCTCCAGGGCCACCTGGTCCAATCCACTACTGACCAAGAATTCACCCTAGAACATCTTTGACAACCAGTCACTCATCACTCAAACTCTATTCAAAGACATGCAGTGATCCTGTGATGGAGATGTCATTGCCTCTCAAGGAAGACCATTTCATTCTTGATCCACTGAGGAAATATTTCCTTACCTGAACCTAAAATATCTCTGAAACATCTAGTCATTGCTCCTAGTTCTGCCTTCTGTTACCAAGAAAAACAAGTCTATTTTCCATCTTCCATATGATACTTCCCCAATACCTGAAGAAAACTTCCATATGCCCCAGTGTTTATATTTTTTAAGGAAAAAAATCCTCCTTTCCTTAAAAAGGATAAAAATCCACAAATCCTGACCTACTATGATGTCAAGGCTAATCATTATCCCAGTTGTATTCTTCTAGATGTTCCCTAATTTATCAACATCCTTCTAAAGTGTGCTGATCCAAAGTAAACATGCTATAACAGATGTGGAACTTCAGTTTCTGCAGGTATCAAGGGAAGTGGTTGTGTTGGATTAGATCTCTAAAGTCTCTTTCAATTCAGACATTCTATGATTCTTAAAAACTAAAGACAACAGTTTCTGATACCTCTCTGTAATTCCTTGAATTTTAAGTCCCAGAAGATGACATAACTCAAATACATACTCTGTTTCTCCTCTAAGCATGTGGCATTTAAAAAAAATCTTCAGTTTTTGACAAAAAGTATTTGACTTGCTAGCTTCTTTTAAAAATAGTCCCTTTCAGTCAGGGTGCTATGTTTTTGGGTAACATTTGACTGTGAGCTCTTTAAATTACAGATTATCAATATTCTATGAACATTTATTTAATGCCTATGTGCCAGTCAATGGACTAAGCACTGGGGAGTTAAATAAGAAAAACAAGGACAATCCCTGCCCTGCCAAAGGTACTCAGAATGAGGGCAAGACAATCATCATGATGTTTCTGGAGTTTAAGCCACATAGAGAAAATAAGGAGTTAGCTGGAAACTTCTGAGCCTTCTATAAAGGAAGACTCTGGGAGAAATTTATTGTTCCACTCTCAAGCTCTCCAGTTATATGGGAGAAGTAACTAAACAGAGAGTGCTGAGGGTATCAAATCTAAGTAAATTTCCAGGAAGATGAAATTTCAGGTGAAGAGTTTACCCTGAGGTGGAGTTTTAACAATCAAGCAATTGCTGAAAAATCAGCTTTCTTTGGTATCTTCAGTGTTTATCAGAGTTCCTGGTACATAGTAGGTACTTAATACATTTTTATTTGCTGAATCGTATTGGCAGATCACTTGGAAACCGACAGAAACAGGATTGGCCTATTCATTTGCTCAGTACAAAAAAGGAACTGTTAAGTATTATAGGAATAGCGGTATCCAGGGAGCAAAAGAAGCAGATGCAAGGGATGACCTGCTCAGCTGAAGAATATAGGTTTTAACAGCTGAAAATGAACTGACAGCTCTGATTGTTTCATTTATAGGTGGCCCCTTCCATCCAAGTGGCACAGCCCTTGGTTTGACTGAGTGTCAGATTTTGTTCAAGGAAGATAAGCTTCTTTTCCCATTCCTTTCTTCAATGACAACAATAAAGGGAGGCTATTTGGCTGCACATATAGGACCCAAGGTGTCAGTTCTAGTCTTTGCTCTGACTCTCTGAATGAGCAAAGGAGAATTTGACACCTGTAACTCAATTTCTCCAGCTGTAAAATACTAATTCTTATCTAATTGACTAATCAAGACAGAACTGCTGAAAAGTTAACCATCTCAAGTGCTTCCTAACAAGATCAGAGCAAAGAAGCCACTGCAGATAAAGCATAATTTTATTTTTGTTGGGTTTTTTAACCACTTCCCTACATTTCTTGGAGATATTTCAACACAAAGTTATCAGAGACAAATAATAGCTGAAATAGATATTAGATTCTAGACCTACAAGGAAGGGTGCATATATTATCTCCTTTTGTCTACAAAAGATATAGAAAGGTAGTTGAATGATACAGGGAAAATTATATCAATTTTGTACATGAAGAAACCAAGCCTTAAAGACACTCAGTAACTTGTAGGTCATCATTCTGCCAATAAAAATAAGGTCGATTTTGAATCCAGATCTCTTTAATCTCCAAGTTCAACACTTTTCAAAATAGGCAGGTGATTCTCTCTCTCTCTCTCTCTCTCTCTCTCTCTCTCTCTCTCTCTCTCTCTCTCTCTCTCTCTCTCTCTCTCTCTCTCCTCTCTCTCTCTCTCTCTCCCTCCCCCCCCTCTCTCTCTGTCTCTCTCTCTGTCTCTGTCTCTCTCTCTCTCCCTCTCTTTTTTCTCTAAATTCTCAATCAGCTCTGTAAACACAGTCAGAAAAAGTAATGACCAAGAACTGATGTGTGTTCCTTTCATGGAAAGAAAAATGGAACCCTGACTGCACCTATACAATCTTGACTCCACTTTGGCCAATTGGTTCTGGGTGAGGAAGACTGAGAGGGCTGGCTGCCAAAAGCATGAGCCTATCCTCCTGTTTTGTCACTCCATGGGGCCATGCTCCTAGCACTAGCCATGTAGACTTCTGGGTGAGTAGAGTCAGAAGCAACAGCTGTGACAGAGAGAAATAGCAGATGGCTCCGCACACCCCAGGGACCCAAATGAATCTTCACCATTTGGATTTGTTTGTGGGAAAGAAGATCAGAAGGCAACAAATCACCAGACTGCAGAATCACCTCAGATGAAGTCACTCCAAAGCAACTACCAGGACAACCCAGAAATTTCATCAGAGCCAGAGGAAAATAACTGCAAGGGGAGCTTAGGCATCCTGGGGGGTCCATAGCATTTTCTCCCTTTGATTTTGATGGAGGCCCAAGATAACCTAGATTCCCTTGCCCAGGGAAGCCTGGGCAGTGAGAGACCTGCTATTTGGGGGTAAGGATGAAGCAGGGTTGCTATCACTTTGGTTCAGCAGTGGGGAGCACAGTCTTCCCCAGCTATAGAAATAAGGATTCCTAACTGAGAGAGCACCCCAGGATAGGCCACAAGCTAAGGTCATCAAAAAATATTGTCTTAGATGCCTATCCATCAGGCTTTAACTCTTCTTCCCACCTTTTACCCTTTGGGGCAATGATGTTTGGAATCATGGGCAAGACAAAGAGATATCTGTAGAGGATCACCTCTTAAAATAGACATCCCGTATGACAAGTTTTCCCTTTGGATTCACTGATTATCAATACAAGGCAGATCTATGATTGTAGATGAAGTATTGGGAAAAGTTTTGTTACTTAGTCTTGGGAACAAGAAATTAGAGACTCCATCCAAACAAACCTCCTCAGTGGCAACTAAGATTTTTTTCTTCCTCAAGAGCAAAAGGTTTCTAATGCATGGCAGTCACAGCAATATGCCTGCTTCCTAAAAGTAACTCACAATTATATAGTGCTTTATGGTTTATATTGTCACAACAAACCAGTGCAATTAGTATCCCATTTTATAGATGTGGAGAGCCAGACTCAGAGAGGTAAGGTGATATCCTCAGGGGGGCAAAGATAACGCTTGTCTGGCCTTGGATTCCTAGCCAAGTCTTCTTTTTCCTAAGCATAATGTACCACTATGGCACACACATTTTATAACAAATTGCAATTTGTTATAATATAATATAATATAATATAATATAATATAATATAATATAATATAATATAATATAATATAATATAATATAATATAATATAATATAACATAGTATAATATAACATAATGTAATGTAATACACTATAATATAATGTAATATAATACAATATAATATAACATAACATAATATTGTTAATTATGTTAATTTATGTAAATTATGTTAAATTATGTTATTTTATGTTAAAATGATATGTTAAAATAAATTAGATATATAAATTCAATCTATATAATATAATAAAATTATAATTTGATATTTTACAAATCTATCACATGTGCAGGTATTCACTGTGAACATCAGATGGGGAAAAATATCTAAAATTTAATGCTGTTTGAAGAAAATACAACAAAACAAAACCCCTCCCTTGTTTTTATTTCTAAGCACCCTGTGGTATAGTTCTCATGTTCCCTACTCCTTCCTCCTCAAAAATAGTAAATAAAAAAATCAGTTTTTGTTTCAGTTGATTGAAAAGCCTCATTGTTTAACAGTAAACCATGGGTCTGCTCTGTTCTACATCTAACATTTAATCTGCATGTGGCGCGCTGGTTGCAGAAGGGAGTGAGGAGTTGGGGGAGATTGGAAGAATTATATAAAGGTAGGAAGAAAATGGGGCAATAGCGAAGTAGGCATTTTGTAAAAATAGAGAGACAGGTCGTCAGGATGAGTGATGAGGTGTATTGAGGTAACAGAAAGATGATGTCAGGGAGGGAAGACAGAAAGGGGGGAAAGCAAAAGAACTGTGAAAGTGAACTGAGAAGTCGAATAAAGATTGGAAAAGAAAGAGATAGAAAAGGACTTGCTCAGACAGATAGCAAAAAGCTAGAAAGAAGGAGAGAGAGGTTTTGATCGATTGCTCAGTCTCTATAAGCTCAGGCACAGGGCTCTGATGATCTCTTAAATGGCCTGAGCTAGGTTCTCATGGTTTATGATCTTGGCAGTGCCATTTGATTGAATTACAGTTCTCCAATTGATCACTTCATATCAGCAATCTTTGTCTCTGTGACTTGCCACCTTGATCTTTTTACAAAAAGGAGCTTTTTTTTCTTTGCCAGAAATTCTGTGACATTAATTATTTTTTAAGGAGTATATTAAAACTCAGACTGCCCTTGCTGACATTTTCCAAGGAGAGAAATGCTCTGAGTGATAATAACTGCCTTTGAAGTATAGGCTTTCTTATTCTTCCTAGTTTTCCTTTCATGGGGTCACAGTGTCTTCAGGGAAGGTGAACTAAAAACAATAACAACATTAATATAGCACTTTATGGTTTCCAAAGCATTTTACATATGTTCTTTCAGTTGATTCTTACAGTAACCTTATGAGACAGGCACTACAATTAGAGAGGTTACGTGATTTACCTAAGGTCACGTAGACAGTTATCTCATTTCTGACATACACTAGCTATTGGACCATAGGCAAACCACTGAAACGCTTTCAATTTCGGTTACATCATTGGCAAAATGGAGATAATAATACCTGCAGCATCATGGGATGACTATGAACTTCACCTGATATAATACTTGTAAAATTACTTGCATGCAGTTCAGCAATTCATGTGTTTTTGTGTGCATGGACACATTTGGTCAGGATCTATAATTTAACTGTTTAATTTAATTAAATTTAATTAATTAAATTCCTGGAAATGCCCTCTGCCGAGGGATGTAATTCATGATTATGCAATTTATAATCTTAGAAACTTTTCTGGGACATTATTAATTGGTTAAGAGACTTTCCAGGGTTAACATTCAATCAGCATCAAAAGTCCAATTTAAACCCTGGTCTTTCTGATTCAGAGGCCACCTCTTTATATCATGTACTATATTGCTTTTAGAGAAAAAATCAGATATTTTGTTGTCATCGTCATCATGAATTTAGTATCTCATGTATTTCAGGTTGATGTTTTCTAGATTTCAGGGTATTACCAATTCAGAGCAAGGGTAGAATCTTTGTCACTGGTGAGATCTGAAAAACTCCCAAATGCGTTAAGAAATGTCCTAAAAAAAGATTTTAATTCTTCTAGGCTGTGTCATTCTGACAACATAACATGCCTCCCCTTGCCTCATAGGAATAGAGATTTCTCTCTACTTTCCCTGGGAATTCTTATCTTCTGGAGGAAGTATTATCTTGATTCAATGGACTAGATTATCTACCAAGTTCAATTTGCTATGCCAATGCTCCCTCCATTGTTGAGCGTAACTCATAGCTGCAAGTGTTGGCCAGAACTCTTATTATATGTTAAAAACAATTAAAATGGGATACAGAAAGGGAGAAAATAAGAGGGAAAACATTATTGCTCCAAAACATAATTTTTCTAACTGTGCTCTATAGAACTTTCTAGGCTCTTTAATGATATCATAGAAATGAAGTTAAGCTTTAGTTGTTTTTTTGAAATGACTGTATTTCTTTTTTCTTATCATTTTGAATTTGTGTGAGGGTATTCCTTTCAAATCCTCTTCCTTTGCTGCCTATCTCCAAATTACATTCTCATCTTCACTGTAAAGTGGTATACTTATTCCTAGGTGCAATCAAGGATGATGTGAAAAAGAAGAACAGTGAAAAGGCAGAAAATACATTATTTTTGTCTACCCATGACCTGGATACAGAATAACAACCAAAAAAGAGCAAAATGCCATATCAAACCCCACAACTTTTTTGTCCAATCTTCCTATGCTAACACACTAATCATAATAATATAATGATAATTATATTGATGATGGTGAGATAATAAAGAAATGAGAGGGGAAGCAATAGAAAAATAAGGGAATAGGTAACCAAGGTATTTTACTGCAAGGACTCTGTGTCTTCTGAGATAATTACAGTAACTTTTAAGGTCTGGCAGGAATACAGAAATATAAGCTAATCGAGATCTGGTGACACCACTGAATATGCTATCTCTTAGCTGTATGAGATAAGCCCATTCCTCTAATTCTAAAAAATATGTGAGATGCTATATTGTCAGAGAATGGTCCTACTTTGCTCCTCTGAGATGATCAACTTGATCAACTGAAGTACAGTGGAGCAAATAACATTACTTCATGTTTTCATACTTCTGGAAAACAAGATAAATTGGAACAAATCTAAAATACCAATGTCCCATCTATTGGAAATATTTCAGTGCAGATGGTGCTAACCACTAAACTAGACAAACTCTGAGTACTCATGAAATGGACCAAAGGGATGAATGCTTTTATGATGTACCAGCACTCCACTGTAAAACAGTTCAGAATAGATCTCTATAGATCTAGGGAAAGACTTATATTTTGATTGCAATATACCACCTCAAAGTTATTTAAAGTGTATTATTTGTCAATGCTAGAAAATAATGGGAAATGGCATCATTCATAAGTCTACATTTGATTAAATATGAGTAGAAATTGAGTTCTTTAAATTTGCAAAATGAAAACCTGAAAAATGCCTGAAAATATAAGTGCTACCAAAAACAAAATGTATGGGGAAAATAATTCTAATGTCTTGAAGTTTTTTAAAAGTTTTTTTTCTATATGTATACTAGAATTATGCAAGATCCTTTTTCTACCTTATAGCACAGCTACAACTCAAAAATCCAACTATATGAAAGGAGAGTAATTTTCTAAAGTGGATATTGACTTACATCACAATGACGAAACATGTTCTGTCACAATGTTGAACAGAGAATGTCAAGACATGCACATAATCTTATAAGAATCACATGAGGAAAGATATGGATTTAGCAATAATCCTAAGATCATGTATCACATATTATCATGCCATAAACAGCTTGAAAAAATAATGAAGACTCTTTAGAGAGAAAGGGATAACAAGAACATATCGCCATTTCATAGTTAAAAGGAATAGTAAGCTTGAACTGAAGATACCCCATTTAGGGGCAATGAAAAATATTGCAAAATAGAATATGGAAAAGATAATTATATCAATTTTTGAAAGTCTTAATCAAAAATTACATTTGAAAGCCTAACTTTTAAAGCAATATAATGAATGAAAACTGAAAAGGCAATTCAAATCATTCAAAATATAAAGTCCAAAAACAAAGAAATTAGTAAAAGAGAGAATTCCAAAAGAAGAAGTAAAATATTTATTCATTCAATGGTAAAAAGAAGTCAAAAAAATGACCTTATAAGCTGGAACAAATGTGAAACAAAAAGCCAGGATACTGATAATGAATGACAGAAGGGAAGTGACTAAAACACTAGCTTCTCTGTAGAATTGGAAAGTGACAAGTCTAGATTAGAGTAACATCTTTAATTATTAGCAAAACATTTTCCCAGATTTTTTTCTTATGCTTTAACAGAAGGCATCACATATTTCTTATCAAAAGATGAGAATGCTAATGACCCCTTCAAATACAGCTCAAGTATGTGCTTATATTCTTTATACCAAGTATTCACAGTTTTTATCACCAAAACACACATACACACACACACAAATATACACACACTTTCACACACAAATAAGCAATACATTAGCTGAGGAACAAAATATATGTCCGATAAAGTCTCAGTCAGCATAAAAATAGTTCACTATTGATTTTGTGATTATTGTACAAGCCATCTAAAAACACTTTAAAATTTACATCATCTAGTGATTGTCATAGCCTTTGACCCAGTTCTGTACTCATAACAGTTGTTTTCTCTAAATGTGTACAAATATGTTAAAGCATAGCAAAAATTCTAGAATATTTGATATCTATATGGAAAGCGGTTAAAAGAGTGGCCTCAAAATATTAAAAATATTAAAAGAAACTGTGATACCTTCCAAGGATACTGTATAAACCCTTAATGTATCTTCCCAATTTGTATTCCATTATCATCCCCTCAAATACATATATATCACATTCAAGTCAAAAAGGGAGCAATACTAAAATGTCATATTAATAACTTATTGAACCTAAATGACTTTGAGAATCCTTTGATATCCCAAATAAACAACTACTTTATACTGTGGAAATATTTTCTTAAAGGTAGGAGAATTTCAGTGATATACAATCAGTACAAAATTCTTAATGTGCACCAAGGAAAAATAGAGATTGAATTTCTGGTTTTGAATTTTGTATGCCAAATTAAAACGAACAGAAATAATATTATAAATACCTTAGTCTTTTTCAAGAAAGATATATTGAGTATAAAGCTATGGAGGAAAAAATAGGAGAAAACTAAATCTGTGTGTGATAAAACACTGATTGGAAATCTGAAGTCAAATCATAATAGAAAAATATATGTAGTGCAATTAAAATCTACATAATGCAATTCTATATACCTTTGTCAAGTAAAATGCAGAACAGATTTAGGTGTCCAAACAAAAACCTCTAACAGTGCTAAGGAAATAGAGAAATTTCCATAGCCTCTAAGAAATTGTAGAACAATGAATGTTTCCTCATCCAAAGGAGGAAAAAATATTTTGTTGTTATTGTTTTCAGAATATGTGATGAGCAGGTTTACATTTCCCAGAAATACTATTGGAACAAAAAGATCGAATATAAAAAAAAAACTTTAAGGTGTGACAACAAATATATGCCATTGGATTTGTCAAATATGTTTATTTCTAGACAAAGGCTATGAGACAACTAAATCCAAAAAATCAAGACTCCCCATGGGGATTCAACTAACAATATGTCAGCAAAGATGCATTGAACAAATGTCTAAAGAGTGCATATTTGTTTATGCTAGCAATTTGGATCAAGTTATTATTACCAAAATTACAGAAAGGTTAGCCTTAAGGAAACTTTACTTACTAATTGGTGCAGAATATTCAATGGAGTGGTAGGAACTATATAGCATGCCACTGAAGCCTGCAAAAATTTAGCATGTGTTGAATGCCCAGAAAGAGACAATCAAGTGGCTTAAATTAGATAACTGAAGTTTGCTATCATTTGTAACCTAACAAACAACAGCATACCTCACCATACTCCTATTAGAAATGAAAAAAAAAAATATATATATATCCTTAATCATTCAGACTACAAATTACTGGAACCAAATCAAGAAATTAAAACTATGTTGATAAAAGACAAACTAAGTTATCCCTGTAGTGCAATTAACTCCTGGAATTTTCCTAAAGATGCCTTTGAGTCTATCGAATATAAGTTTACATTCTGCTTCTCCAATTCAATGACAAATAGAAGTTATTTTTTTTCACCTATGGAAAAAAAAACTTCAGTATATTAAACATAAGAAAAAATAATTGGATAGTGACTTGCATAAGTTCTTTTTACTTCTTATCTAAAAGAGTGAGAACATGAGAACTGATTATGATGATGAGTGAGATAAATAATACATTTTATTAATGTTTTAATTATTGGCACTCTACAGAATCCCAATTCTGTGTTTCATTGTATAGTGAGAGTGGCTCTGGGTTCCCAAAGTCTTTGTCAGAAGAACACTGGATCTGATACAGTGGTACCTTGATACATGAGCACCTCAAGTCATGAGCAATTTGAGATATGAGCAGTCACGTTGGGATTTTTTTTGATTAAGTCATGAACAGATATTTGAATCATGAGCTTCTGTAACCATCCACTAGATAACCTGCTGAACACTTGATTTTACAAGTTAAATGAGGTTGTCTCATTTAGTTTAGTGTTTATCTGGGCATGTGAGCATTTGCATTGAATTATTTTTGCTTTCTTCTTTATTTTTGTCTTTATTATCAGCTTTTTTGTTTCTTTTTTTGCAAATTTCTTAACTTTTATCTATGGGTCCTGATGATGGAGGAATTGTAGGAGTTACAGCGGCAGCAGCATACATGGGTTTTGCAGGAAATTAGTGGAGAGGAGCCTGAAGTGTATGAGGTAATCAGTATGAGTGAAATTAAGGTAATGTTGAGTATGTGGGAAAAAAATTAAAACAGTTTATTGAAAAGTCACACCTAAACAAAGCTGCAACAGATCATGCATTGGAGCTGTATAACACTTGTTTCACACATTATCAAAATATTCTGAAAGGGAGGAAACAACAAACTTCCATGGAAAAGTTTTTGTTGAAACCACCTCTATGTGAAATCTAGGAAAGTTTGGCAAAAAGGCAAAAATTCAATTAAGAAAATGATGATATTCAAGTAAAGCAAAACAAAAATAGCAATTAACCTTAGCAAAAAAGTTACATATAAGTGATGTGAAAGGTCAATTTTGCATTTAAATGTAGCATTACATGTGTAGAGAGTAAGTTATGTAAAGCAATAGCACACCAAATGAAAACCATCTTAACCTGACCTTGAAGGTAATTAATATTTTTAAGCAAGTTTATTTCTTTACATTCTTTCTAATTATCTATACATATATTTATTTGTTATTTATAAAGTACATTTTCTTCTTTAAAAACATATAAAACAAAAGAAAATTCATGTGACTTTTTTAGGGGGGCCCAAATGGATTAATATCATTTCCATTAATTTAAATGGGAAAATTTGATTTGACAAACCAAGAAATTGAGTTACAAGCTTGGCTGTGGAACGAGTTAAACTCATGTGTCAAGGTACCACTGTAGTTCCAAGTAGACTGGAAAGCTTTCCCACCTGATTCTGTTGATGAACTATATTTTAGACATGAGAGGACTAGCTGAGAGAAGCTTGAAGATGCTTATTACCAGGATGGCTTTAGGATTGTGAATTCAGGGACGGTTGTAATTCTTACAAACAAGCTAGAAAGAAAGGTTGCAACATACATTATTGGAAGAAGGACATACACTGACAAAAATGTGAAATTATCCAAGTTTCAAAAATCATGGAACTCTTTCCTTGGGTCATTGTTTACAAATCAATTATGGGGAGACAGGAGCATTTAAGAATAGAAAATGGGAAAAATGTAGATTTAGAGATATATTGAAAATATTAAAAAGCATAAATATTACTTTATATGTATCATATTTATATATATTCCTCTTTATGTAAATGCCTGTTATATTTATGGATATACATTTCTACCCATATATCTATAGGTATATATGGACTAGCTTATATCCAGTGAAAAACATTGCCTCTTCAAACTATATGTAGTTACATATAATATATAGAAATGTTATGACAATATCATAATAGATATGCTTAGGGAGATGTAGATGATATATCTATTGCCACATTAATATTTATAGTATTATCTAAAACATAGATGTCTATAGTGATATCTGTAAATATTGATGGCACTACAGAGAGAATGATCTCTAGAGACATAGATATAAATGAGAGACAGTGATAGAGGCAGAGATAGGATAGATAAAACGAGAGACATAAGAGAGAGCTAGAAATGACGAGTCCCAGAAAGTTGTTTAAGTGACTTGCCTGAATTCACATCAATATTAACAGATATTACACGATTGCATGCATTCTGACTCCAAATACAAGCCTCTTTCCAAAAAGTTAATGACCCCGATCGATCACTTTTATGACGTGCATCATGCCTCCTGCAAGACTATTCCAACTATGGAAATATTTCTGATTGCTTCTTATCTTCCAATTTGTAGAGGGGTAATACAAAGATGATGCAGAGGATAATTTCTGTTTTATCACTGTTGGAATCTCTACTTCCAACCATTCGTTTGTTCTGTATCCCATTAGTATTTTGCACAGAGTTTCACTCTCTTTGCACTCTAGTCACGTGGCTATGTACCAGTAGTCTTTACAAGCATGCTTATGTACTCTTATTCATGGCTTCCCATCTAGATTTATGAACAACTAGAGGGTAAGGACTGTGTCTTCCTCTTTGTAATCCCACTAGCACCTACTGTTGGGCTCAGCACATAATGAGTCCTTTATCAACATTGAGGACTAGCTAATCAATGGATGATTGAGGAATCATTCTGAGGCACAAATAAGAGAAGCATGGGCAAAAAGTGTTAACAATGGGCAATGAAGGGATTCACATCCTGATGCTCATCTCCTCCCACTGCCAGAGAAGGATCAAAGCCAGGGATTACAGTGAAGGGAGGGAGATATTAATTTTATCCCCATTCCCAACCCCCTATAAAATCCACACAAAGATATCTTAAGTCAGTGGGTGTTTAGAAATAGCAGATCTTTAAGCAGCATAAATAATTGCAGATTTTTTTTTCTTTTCTTAAAAATTAGGTTAAATTGACTAAATATTTTCATGGTATAAAATGTCCACATATAACCAATTCCCAAATAGATTATATATACCAGCTTACAGTGTACATAATAGGTTTTCTAGTATCAATCCTATTAGTAAAGGTCTTGTATAGCTTCTGCATCTATTGTTAAATTCTCATACACAATTCCTTGCAATTCCCTCCCCCTTGAATCTCAGTCTCTTTTTTGACAAACTAAATTCTACTTCCCCATTCATAATAGTGTATTTTCAAGGTCTCTAACTCTTTGGGCTTTAATTTTAAAACTCATGGACAGTATTTCTTTGTACATTATATCATTCATGGCATTAGATAGGCTTTATACACTGAGTCTGGAAATGCTTGCAAAATGAAATGTCCTGAAAAAAGGCACATTTTTTGACAGAAAAGAGCTTCAACCACAAGAGTATTTTGAAAGAGAAAACATTTGTACTGACTAATCAACCAAAAGGTTGTGGAACACTTCACCCTACCTATTTTCCAACAGGGGACACTCCTCCTCATTAGGTTTTATCTAGATACGACATAAAATGGAGAGTTGAGCAATTATATTATGAATTCAATCAAAATGGACAGATGATATGGAAAAAAATTGGCCTCCAATTCCTTGTTTCTCCCCCCCTACAAAACAGGTGTCTTTGTGTCTAATCTCTGAAATTATTGTCTCAATACTCCACTTCATGTGGTAAATTCAGTCATGGTCTTAAAGTAACAGGAAGAAATATTTTGGAGGCATATGGCTGTCCTATTAGCCCAAATTACCTGCAGCTATAGTGATTGCAAGAGAGACTTCTGTTCTAAAAATGTTTCCAACAAACATTTGGCAAACAATTCAGGACATTTAAAAAAGAAAGTAAAATACAATTTCTGAAAGAAAAAATAGCCAATTCAGGCATGACTGCAATGTCCTAAAATTTTTGAAAAGATGGCTCATGTACATCTATATATCAATGATGATTTATAAATATATATGTACATATATATACATTCAAGCATAAATGTTATACATATATGATTAATGAAAATGAACTAGAGAATTTATAGCATAAAATTATTTTCCTCAAGAACAGACGATTTGGGGAATTCTTCAAAGAAAACATTGATGATAAAGAATTCTTATGGATCAAGGAAAGTCCAAGACAACCTGAAGAGAATAAATGATTGATATCCAGAGGAAAAACTTCAAACAAAATCATAGTTTTTTCCCCAAGTGATCTATTACAATTCTTGGGGGAAATGAAGAAATGATTTTAAATGATATTATAATTGAAAAAAGAAAGCTAGAAAATAGAACTGAAAAAGAAATAAAGTCCCTAGAGGAAATAATTGGGAAAATTAACTTTATTGAATACCAACTTCCTGAAAATGAGTCAATTGAATGGAAATCAATGACTTCTTGAGAAAACAAAATCAAGAGATTATATAAAAAATAAAAAAAAAAGATATCTCCTATCAAAAATAAGATACTTAAAGAACAAGTAGAGGATAAAAAAAGTCTAAGAATCATCAAATAACCTGAAAATGAAGTCTTTCCTCCTACCAAAATAGAGGGGAAGGCTAGCTATCATAGATAGATAAAGTTAGATAGATAGTAGATAGAGACAATTAGAATTAAGTGACTTGCCCAATGTCACAACACTAGGAAGTGTCTGAAGGCAGAATTAAATCCCCGACTTTCCATCTCTGGGCCTGGTTGTCTTCTAGACATTATGTTTCAAGAAATCTTGAATGCTAACTTCTCAGACTTGTTAGAATGAAATGGAAAAGCAAAATGCAAATTCATCTTTTACCTTCTGAATTCACAAAATTAAAATCCTAAAACTGTCCTAGCCAAAATTATAAGCTTCCAGTAAAAAGCAAAGCCAAAAGAAACAAACTAAAAAAAAACAAAAAATAAAAAACAAAGCTACTACAAGTAACTTAAAAGGAAAGAATTCATGTACCAAGGACTCAGGAGACTTGACAACTACCCTTATAAAGAAAGGATGAGGGGAAAGATTGGGTAGATATGGGATAGAAATAAAGGCTTACATCCAGCAGGGTCTTCAAGGACCATTGAATCCCCTTTTCCCTTCACTCATTTTTTTTTTTTACAGAGAAGACTGATCTTTAATGAAGATCACTGACTTACCTAAGATCACAAAGGTAATAAGCATTAGAGGAGAAATTTGAGGTCTGATCTTCTATCTCCAGACAAATTATTCCTTCTACTTGACTATTCTGCCCCCACCTCCATTTTTTGGCCATTATTATTTGGGACAAAAGTGCAATAATTAAGACAATTTAGTGTTTTAACGATATAGGGGAAGGAACTGTAATTTTAGAACTCCCTTTGCTACAGAGATGTCAATGTTTTGGTTGTTCCCCCCCCCCCCCCCTTATTTATTGAATAAGTCCTAGAGAGTTGCCAGTGGCCAATGGTGATCAAGTGATGAACTCTGGTTTAGATGGTTTATAAATCTGAAAGGGAGGATTTGAAGTGAGACTTTTCTTCCTCAGTCTGGCACTAACTAGAGTTAGTGGATAAAATGCTGATCTTCGTCAGCATACGTGTACACACACGTGCACCCAATACATAGACTTGTTGAAATAAATTCTGGGCAATCCAAGTGTTTTCCCCTGAAGCTAAATGTTTTGACTCTTAATATAGTAGCAAAGAAAATATTTCCTGCATGTATAAATTATTTCATTTGGAAAATTCTTTATGTTTGTGTCTTTGCAAGTAAGCAACTAAAAAAGACTGGAAATAGGGCCCTGGAAATAGAAATGAAATGAGTTATTTGGGAGCAAAAGATATTTCTAACTTCAGAAACCCTATCCTTCTTTTGAAATGTCCAAGGCAAATGATATATTGATTTTTGTTGCACACCCTGCACTTTTCGTTGATTGGTATCAAGGTTGTGGAGGCATCTGGCTAAGCGATTGCAAAATTCTGCCCTAAATATAAACAAAATCCACCATTGTCATCAAATGCAGTTCATCCAGGCCAGTATAAGAATTGCGAAAGCCAGGGTGTTCTATGCCAGCTGAATTGAAAGCACAGATTACAGGAACCCTCATCTGAAGACCTCTCCAAAGCACCTGAGGTATTGTCTCTGTGTTCCTGTACGTAACCTTTGCAGAGGCCCTCTAAGCATGGCTGAGTGCGATTTGCATTTCAGAGCTGCCATCAGCATCAGGCCACAGAGATAGGATGAATTAAAATACATATATATGAGGAGGACAATGGGATCCAGTGGCAGGCACATGGGTACATTTCTTACAATAACACCAGAGCGAGAATCTCCGGGATGCAGCACTCAAGGTTCAACCTCAGAAGGTTTCTAGGAAGGCTGAAAAATGCTTTTTGCATACAAATAAGCTCTCCTTGTCCATGAACGGGCTGGACCCTGCCTGGAGCAGAAATGCTGCTGCTACTGCTGTTCAGGAAGAGGTAAAGGTTAGCTTCCTAGGCTAACTCGAAGCAAAGATTATGCTGGAAATGTTTCCCTACTAACCACATACTAGTAAATGTGGTTTTATTGGTTATGAAGCTTGGAAAACTATCATTTTTCTACTGATTTGCAAAAATTAGATAGATCGTTTATGAATTTCAAGCTCTCCACTTGCACCTATGACAGGCTGCTGCCAAAGGTGATGGCGTCCTCCAGCAGTGTAAGCATCTCAAAGCCAACCAAAGAACCATCTTTTACTGGTAGAAATGTTGATTACTCAACTAGAATTGTGATAACTATTATTGCACAAATATGTAGGTTTATACACATACATGCATGCATGCAAAGTCATACATATATACATGTGTGGGTAGATATATTCACATGGATAGATGTGTATAAATGCATCTCTACATGCATTTAAACACAAGCCCCATGATTTCATTGGTATAGAACCCAATGAGAAAGCTTTCTCTACTAATGCTCAGTAGTATCTTCTTTGTAAATTACCATCTTGAAGAATTGTCTGGGGCCACTGGGACATCAATGATTTACCTACGGTCACATAGCAACACCTATGCTATGGCTACCAAGGTAGCCAAATACTTTGAGAATAGGGTCCTATGGATAATGGAGATCTGGGTTCCAGTCTTCCCTATGACACATATCATATAACCCTAAACAAACTCTCAATTATCCAGTCAATTATTTTAGATGATCTAAGAGGATTTAAGATGGTCCAGCTATGCATCTGTATCAATAGAAGATATTTCCTCTCCAGGAGCCTGCTATATTGTTGACATTGCACTATTTAGGACTGAATTGATTAATCCATTAATAAATATAAACATTACAATTCAAAATCATTCTTTCCACCCCATACACATACATATGCACAAAGGAATCCAAAACAAAGACTTTCTTAGTAATAACCCTTGAAAATAGCTCCTTCAGGGCTGAGTTTGTCATACTTCTGTCTGATATCTAGCACCTAGCACTACTTGGTGGTTAATCAAATGTTGGTTGATTAGGAGAAATAGTATGTATATTTTTTAGATGAAAATCCTGAAACTCAGCACGGTGATATGATTCCACCAAGATCATTTGTTTGGCAGTGTACAATCTGTAGTTTCAGAACCATAGGAAATGAGAGCTGGAAAAAAATCTTTGGAATTATGGAGATCAAGCTTCACATTTTACAGATAAAACAGAGACAACATGAATTTTCCATGGGGCACAGAAAAATTAGTGTCAGAGAAAGGACAAGAACATGGGTCTTTTGACTCTAAGTTCAGTATTTTTCCTGGTATACTAAACATATTTCACATACAGTATAACATGAATAGAGTGGTAAGGGCACAAGTCTAGAAGAAAGCTATTTCAGAGGGTTGTTTTTTTTTTTAATTAAAAAAACATCTGCTGTTTCACTGAAAATAAATCACAAATTACTCATTTTGGTTGCAGGTTTGTCATCTGTAAAACAAGGATAATATTCCATGGCACTCGGAGACATTATGAAAAACAGTGACAATGCTTACTAATTAATTTTGAAGATGCATTATTTTGAAGTTGCTTGCTGTTTCCTGAGTGATATTCTTCAAGGGGGGCAGGTATAGCATTAGGGGATAGAGCACTGGTCCTGGAATTAGGAAGACTTGTCTTTCTGAGTTGAAATGTGACCTCAGATACTTACTAGTTGTATGATCTTGGTAAGTCACATAACCTTGCTTGCCTCAGTTTCCTTATTTATAAAAGTAGCTAAAAAATATGGGATGTCACTCTAGTATCTTTTACAAGAAAACAGCAAAGGGGGCCACAAAAAATAGGACATGGCAAAAATAAAAACAACAACAACAACAATTCTTCAAGGAGTTTAAAGCAACTTTTTTACACAGTCTCACTGCCAAGTGTTAAAAGTAGTATGGGAGAATTGGATGGAGTTCTTTGTTGGAATACATATGAGTCGAAATCTTAGTAGAATATAAGCAACATGAGGGCAATGTTTCATTGTTTTTGGATGCTAAGCACATAGCCCAGTATCTGGCACTCAGTGGTTACTTATTATATGTTTTTTGATGAATTGATTAATGCATTGATAAATCCATTCCTTCTCTAGACAATACTTTTATTAGTTATACTTAACATATTTTTATCTCTACTAATTTGTGCTTCTATGTGTTTTAATTCATGTTTGCTTCTATAGACCTACTCTTCCATCATTGACTATCTGGTGTCTGTTAGTCAAAAACACTTACTTAGGCCCCACTGGATTGGGAACAGTATAATAAGAAAAAAGAGAAGATATAGATAAACCATGAACACAGACCTTTGTCGATGATTCTATGACTGGCTGAAATCTTATGAAAAGATTTCCTTTCAGTCCACTATGGTCTCCTTGGAAAGGAAATGGAACAAATGTTCCACATGGCACATTTTTACATTATTGATATTGAGAAACTTTCAATTTATTTTACAAAAATTTTCTGGCAAATAGCAGGATCTCTCAGGATATGCAAAAAAAAAAAAAAAGATTCTCCTGAGGTAGGAAACGGAAGCATGAATCATAGGAGCATGAATCTAAATCTGGAATGGACTTAAGGACGAGAGACATTGTGTAAAGAAGAGTTGATGTTATCTATCCCCTTTTCCTCTCTTCTCAGTCTTTCTCAGTCCACAGAAGTAACTGGTAAGTATTTCATTGCATGGGTAAGGCGCTGACCTTTTACAAAGAAAATGGCAAATGATGACTCAAAATGGCTCCCAGAAAAAAAGGCATTGATACTCATTGACACTGCTTCTTTATCTTCTATAAACTTTTCAACCCTTTGAAGTCAATCTAACTCTATCACTTGACCAAACAGCTTTCTTAAGGTGAGAAAATCTTTTAACTCTTCAATTTGATTATCTTTTCTCAAACTTTGTTCTTTGTGAACTTTTTTTTTACTGATTTTAACAACCTTTTCCTCTTGAATTGCTTCTTAACTCTCCTGCTTTCTGTGACACCCATTTCTCCTTATTTCATTCTTACCACTCTAACCACTTGTGTATTTTTTTGGTTTTCATCTATGTTCACCCTAAATCCATAGGGATCTATAAAGGGTTCCTCACGATTTCATTTCTCTTGGCTGCTCTTATTAATTCCCATGGATTCAATTATTTTTCATCAGATGAACCTTCAAATCTATATGTTGAGTTCTCGTTTTTATCTCCTGACTTCTAGACCTGTTGACCTCCTGAGTTCAGTTGCCTGTTGGACATCTCTACATGACTGTTCAATAGTTACTGAGAACTGAATTATATCCAATATAAAACAGAATCTCTTCCCTTCAAACCCTCTAATTCTTCTTCTTCTTTAACCTCTCCTCAGTCTCATAAGAATATCAGCATTTCTATAATGTATCAAGTTCTCATCTTCAAGTCTTCACTCTCATAATAATCACTTGTGTACAATAATTTTCCAAGCTTCATTTCATTTTTTTTACTTTTATATCTACATTTTAATATCAGTCTCTTTTTCTCCCGTGAAGTGACTGTCACCTTAGCTCAAAGAAAAATTCTAACAGGGTTCCCCCCTTAAGGTTTTAACTTCTTTAATCTAAAATCTTGCTATAAATGAGACAACTAAAGTTCAGATCTGCTCCTGTCACTTTCCTACTGAAGAAGCTCTTATGGCTGCCTATTAATTCAAGGACAACAAACAAGGCTCCCGTGTTTAGCATTTAAAGTCCTTGATGGTATGGCTCCAGCCTACTTTTACAGCCTTATAAGACTTTTTTTTTCACAAATTTTGTATTCAAGCCAAACTTGATAGTTTTCAGTTCCTTATATGTAAAATTACTTCTTTGCCTTTCCATAGTGTCTGTCCCTCATGTCTGGACCATATCCATTCCTCACCTCCTAAAGTACCTCATTTGCTTCATCTGAGCCCAGGTGTCACTTCTTCAGGACACCTTTGCTTATCCCTGATGACGAGTGGGTTCTCTTCCCTGCTGACATTGCATAAAAATATGTACATAATACACGTTTCCATCTCTCTCTCTCTCTCTCTCTCTCTCTCTCTCTCTATCTATCTATCTATCTATCTATCTATCTATCTCTATCTCTCCATCCTCTCTCCCACCAACCTGAGAAGAGAGAGAGAGAGAGAGAGAGAGAGAGAGAGAGAGAGAGAGAGAGAGAGAGAGAGAGAGAGAGAGAGAGAGAGAGAGACCTTATGGAATGTTAGCACCTTCATTTTTGTCTGTTTTGGTGTTTTGTCCAACACCCAGGGTAGCTACATAGTGCAGCCCATTGAGTGCTGCTCAGTTCAAGCCTGACCTTAGATATTTACTGGCTGTGTGACCCTGGGTAAGTCACTTAACTTTCTTTGCCTCAGTTTTTTCATCTGTAAAACAAGTTGAAGAAGGAAATGGCAAACTACTCCAGTATCTTTACCAAGAAAATCCAAAATATGATCACAATTAGTTGAATATGACTGATCAATAACAAGAAGTCTTTGGATGTCTCTCCCAGTAGATAGGCTTTAAGTAGTCCATCAGAAAGGGTTAAAGTGCCCCAGAATCTCCAGCGTTGGCTAGCTGGGAAGGAGTATCCTATGTAGCTGATTGTAATCACAACTCCTGCTGTGGTACTTGATGGATTCTAACTTAGGCAAGCCCCAGCAGGGCCAAGGAAGGCTTTCCCCTTTCTGATTCATTTCAGTTTCTTTTCTAACTATACTACCTGAGTGCTAATCAGTTATTGCCTTTGCTTTGTCCTATTCCTATCTGTACTCCCATCATCTTTGACCCCAATATGATTCATTTTTTTAGACATTGATCTGATTGTGCATTACCTCTGGCCCCCATTGTCTACAAAATAGGCAACTATACACATGATCATGAAACACATCTCTGGGTAATCTGACTTCTTCTTCCAAACCCCCAGGGCTACAGGCTGGACTTTTGGGCTTGTTAGCCAAACATCCTCAATAGGGGTGATTACACCTAGAGATACTCAGAAAACAGTTCATACTGTTCATACAATAGCCAATAGTTAGATTTTCAGTGTGAAAATAAGCAAATGTCACAAATTGGGGCTTGATTTATTATTATATCATCCAGACTTAAAATTATAGGGAAATATAAATAATGCAGTTTAAGAAGAGTGCTTCCTGAATATTTTTTTCTTTCAGGTAGCCAGTTGTTAAACATTTAGCAATATCCCACTGAACATACTCAGGGTGAGAGTCAGGGTATGGCCACCAAAAACCCCCAAAGTAAATAGTATTTATTCCAATACTTTCTGAATACATGCTTTTGCTTTAAAGGAAAAAAAAAATCTACTTATGGTTATGAAAACAAACAAAAACGGTCTTACTACATCCTGAGAGTAATACAGCTTCCCAGAGATAGTAGGTCAATAATGTAGAAAGTGAGGTATAGTGTTGTTTTTCTCTGAGTCTTCCTCTGATTTCTATGTCTCTGTTCTTTGCTTCCCCAACCCTCTAGGTATTTATACTCAAAGAAGCAAAATGGCTTTGTTCCAAGCCTTTCAGCTTTTAATTCCCAGGTTATTTTTAAAGAGAATTCATTTAAAGAGGCTATCTTTACTGTAATATATAAATATGTATATATATATATATTTATATACTTATATGTGTGAATGTGTATAAATAATATCTACACTTCTACCAATACATACATATATATGTATTATGTATATATATATGTGTATATATATATAATATACACACACCTATATATGTGGGTTTTGTACTGTACCAGATATTTCTATTAGATTCGGCATTCAGATAGGCCTTCTAAGGGGTTCATCACAAGAGGCAATAATATAAGGAAAAAGAGCCTTGGACTTATGAATCTGAAAACTCTTAAGGATCTCAACTTCCACAAATGTGAAAGGACCCACTTGAAGAAAATATTCTCTACAGCAGTGATGGCGAACCTTTTAGAGATGTAGTGCCAGTCCCTCCTCCCAATTGTGTGCTATGTCCCTCCCTCCCACTGTATACAGGATGTGCCCTGCCCCCCCACCTTACCCCAAGCAGGGGAGGGAGGAAGTGTTCCCATTGGCTGCTGAGTGGAGGGGTAGGGAATTGAGGAATGTCCTCAGTGAGTCTAAAGAGGGTAAGGGAGTGGCCTGAGTTCTTTGCTACCCTCCAGTTCTGCAGACTGTGAGCTGCCCACCTTATCCCCTGTGTGCTTCCATTGGCAGAGTACCATTGTGCTTCCATTATGCAGAGAGGTGAGGGATTTGGGAAAAAAAGTCATCAGGTGTGGTGGAGAGGGGGAGGGTAGAATCTCTGCCTGAGTTCCTCTGCCTTTCTACTAATGAAGTCTAGGGGTGTGGGAGAGGGCCACGTGCTCACAGAGAGAGTTCTGCATGCCATCTTTGGCACCTGTGCCATAGGTTTGTCCTCATAGCTCTACGGCTCAGTCTGAAATTTAAACTACAATATTAGTATAATTTATAAGTGTAGAGCTTAACAATTTTTGTTGTATGTATACATATATGTGTACACATTAATATTCACTTGTATATTTATAATGAATTTTGTGCAAT
Source organism: Monodelphis domestica (assembly GCF_027887165.1). Taxonomy (NCBI): domain Eukaryota; kingdom Metazoa; phylum Chordata; class Mammalia; order Didelphimorphia; family Didelphidae; genus Monodelphis; species Monodelphis domestica. The sequence goes on from NC_077230.1 coordinate 80,149,791, forward strand.
AACCAATTTCCAAATGATAACACAGTAGTTTCCCTTAGAAAAGACAACATTGGGGCACCCTATCTAAGATTTTACCTTTTTTGCCTACATTGGCATATGATATTCTTAGCTAAATTATCTTAAATTTGGGTTTCTTAACTTGCAGTCCATGAACATTTTGAAAAAGAACATTTTGATAGTTTGTATTTCAATGAAATTGGTTTCCTTTTGTGAAGATTAAATTAACTCCGTTGCCCATTTTTTAGATTTAATTACCAAAAGTGTAAATACCCCATTCACACTTGAGTGTGGGAGGTCTGTGACCCATGTGTGCCATAGTGGGTGACAAATCAGAATCAAACTGACTGCCCTGGGCAGTCCCAAGCAAAGCTTTAGCAATAATTGGTAGACATAAAAGTGGAGGGAGGCAAAGGAAGTAATGTAAAAGAAAGCGTATTTAAAAGGCAATTACAACTTCCTGTGAGGACTTTGGCTTCTTCTGGAGTTCTGAGTTTGAGTTGGAGGTTGATAAAGAATCTGCTGACTAGATCTGAGACCTTTCCTGGTGAGACTGTCCTTGTATCTCTCCCTTTGGACTGACACGTAGTGAGTGAAAAGAGCTGACTCCTTTCCTGGATTTTCTGAAGGGACTAGCCTCAGGAAAGACCTACACTCTTGAGAGAGGCTCCCTGCATCTCCAGGTCCTTGACTCAAAGCTGAGGTCTCTTCCAGATAAGGACTGAACTCCCTGACCTGGGTTGAGCCAGGGGCTGGAGCAAAATGCTTAGTGCATAGGCTAGATATCTTACCCTATTCTATGATTTCTTACTTCACTCTTTCTATATTTTGTAAATAAACTGTTAAATAAATCTCTTGGATTTAATTAAAATTCCTGGAGACCCTACTCTTGAATAATCCAGTCCAACTTTTTATATAAAACCCCTTTTTTTTCCTACATTTTGTAATACTATTATTTTATTTTATACATTAAAAAAACATTCTGATGTGATTAGAATTCCAAAGGCATAACATACACACACCCATTAAGAACTTTTGTCCAAAATCATTCTAAATTCTATTTTCAAATGTCAGTCTGAACCCTAGAGAGTTTCTTATCAAAATGGATCATTTTGCAACTCTAGAAGTAGAAGTTCAAAATATTTCAATTTGTAAGTCTCATGCTTTATCCATTATATTATATTGTCTTTTTTGATGATCCTTTGAAAACCTATTGGAATGCCAAGTCTAAGCAGTTACTAGACAAATAGATTGCCTGGTATAGTGGAAAGAATATCAGATTTTGAGTCAAGAGAACTTGTTTCAAATCTTACCTCCAACAATAAATAACTGTAACAGAAGATGTCCAAACTTATTCTTTCTGAGATTCAGTTTCATCATTCCTAAAAGAGGGACAATTTTATTTGTGATATCTATATCACTGGACTTTTATGAGGAATAACTGATATGATAAATGTTTTGTAAAAGTTACAAAAACCAAGTTTTTTGGTTGACCTTCAAATTGGCATGGTTATACAGTGAATAGAGTGCTGGATTTGGAGTCAAGAGGACCTGGCTTCAAATCTGGCCTCAGACACTGTGTGACTCTGGGCAACTTACTTAACCTCTTTTTTTCTCAGTTTCTTCTATAAAATGGTAAAATAATAATAATAAAAGCACATACCTCACAGGGTTGTTTTGAAGATAAAATAACACATCTATTACACTTTGTAAACCTTATGATTTATAAATAATAAGCATAATTAATTATTTCATAAATAATAAGTCTTATTACTAATAATATTTTAAATGTAATATACATACCAACTATCATTATTACACAAGTGGCATAGATTTCAACATAATTAAGATTTTTATCTTTATCCTCACCAGAATCTACACTTTTTGAGGAAAGGGATAATTCTATGATTTTCTTTGTATTTCCAGTGGTTCTTGTACTGCTTAATACATAGTAAGAGTTTAAAAATTCACATTGACTGATTATTTCATGGAGACAAAAGAGGAAAACACATTAGCTTTAGCCTTTTCATTTTATTCAACACCTGAGGAAGATGAAGATAGAGTGAGGGTAAGAGATTTTACAGCATCGACATGAAGCAAATTTGGAACTAGAATATGCCTAATTCTAAACCCTAGACTACTGTTTTAACCAACTGGATAAAGGAGTGATTATTCCTTTTAATCCATGGGTAGCATATTTAATAATGCAGGGTAGACTTGACCCTGCCATGGAGCAAGGCCTTAGCACTGTGTAATGAGGTGTTAGGTGAGAAACTGCCCCATCCCCTATTAAGTAGTATATTGTCTAAATGGGTTTAATTACCATGCAAATTAAGATGTGTGCTTATAGCCAAGGCTTAAGAGAAATCAGATGGCAAGCTTAAGGGATATTCAGAAAGCAATATCTCTCCTTTCTGTGACCTTTCAGTTAAGTTTTCAAGGACCTATTTCCTTTTATGGAATTTTGAGGAATTTCATGATCTGCAAAGAAATTTAGCAGGAGCAAGTTTGGCAGAATGGATGAGGGTAGGAGATAGGTATGACAGAGAAGATAATCGAATACACGTGCAATTGGAAGGGGATCAAATCTTTGCTCCAAAATGAGCTGGATTTAGGAGGTGGAAAGGTAACTAGAGATAAGGATGTTACACTGAGGAAATCCTGAGTGTGGAGTCCAGAAGCAGTTGTGTCTCATGGAAATATGTACTGGTGGAGAATGTTGGTCTCTAGGGGGAGGAAACCCTCTCCCTGAAACTGACCTTCTGAAGCTTGCCTCACACATGCCAATTATAGGTCCATAAATAAGAATTAATGATGGCAAAAATGAGGAAGGCTAATGACCTTATAGACATTGATGAAATTTTATGTAAACCAACTGGATTTTTAAACCTCTCAGTAAACACACACACACACACACACACACATATATATATATATATATATATATATATATATGTATATGTATATGTGGGGTATATGGGGTGTTCAGGGAGGGGTAGTATCTCTGGTATGGAGAGCTTGTCCTGCCCTCCTAGGGCAGCTCTCCAGCCTCTGACCCCTACCTGACACCCAGCTCTCACTTGTGGCTCCCAGTAGTTGCTAGCATGCAGCAGTGGTCACACCCTGGGCAACGGCTTCGACAGGCCGGCTAAACCTTGTGAGGGTAGCCATCGGGTTGTTGTGGACCCCTGGTGAACCAGGGCTTTGCTCACCCAGCATGTGAAGACTGCTTTGGCGGAACAGGTGGAAGAAACCAATAAGAAGGTTCAACGGCTGAGATGGCGACGCAGCAAAGCACTGTGGAGTGCTCAGGGCGTTTTGGAGCACAAAGGACAACATGGCCATCCAATGCAGCTGAGGAAGTCTCCAGGTGTAATGACTTTTCGTGCCACTGGACCCAGGCTTCCAATGCCGAGAGAGTGGGACTGTCTCTGTGCATCAACTCTTCCACTTAAATCTCCTTCACGTACAAGTGTCTTTGTGCACACTCATCTATCATAGATGAAAACGCACAAAGACAATCTTCATCCTCGGTTACCGAGAGACTACTACTATATGTATATGTATGTATTTACTCAATATGAAAGAAAGAAAGAAAGAAAGAAAGAAAGAAAGAAAGAAAGAAAGAAAGAAAGAAAGAAAGAAAAACAGATATATTCAATATCTAACATGTACATTTTTAATTTTAGGTGACCAAATCACAACATTATCAGTTAATCAGTAAAGCATGTTAAGTATCTATTATATTTCAGGTACTTTCTAAGCTCCTAGGGATAGAGATAAAAATGGAAAACTTTCTTCTCTCTCCTTCCCCCACTTTTTCTCCTTTTCTTTATATTTCTAGCTCTTGGCATAGTGCCTGACAGACACAGTGGCTGCTTAATAAATGCTATTTGACAAAACTTGACATAAGAATATAATATTCTAATCCTGAGAAATAGGCACATGCATAAGCATATACAAAATAAATTTTTTAAAATATGCAATAAATTTAGAAGGAAAAAATTCCACTAACAAATGAGGAACCAAGGGAAGCTTCAGGTAGAAGGTGGTGTTTAAGTTGCATTTTGAAAGAAGTAAGATACTCCATGAGGTGGATGGAGAGCAGAGAGTAAATTACTGCATGTGGGACAGACAGGCTATGAAAAAATCATGGAAACTGTAAGGAATTAAAATTAAGGGTTTGACTAAAATATATGAAAATTATAAACAATATGGTGGTCGCTGATTTACAACAAATTAAAATGACTTTCAATAGCTTTTATTTACAAAATAAGTGGAGAGAGTGAAAGTTGAGAAATACAAAAAGAAAGTCAAGAAGATATTAAGCCTATCACACTAAATATTGCTCCAGTGCTCAACTCAGGCCATCACAACTTGTTAAACCTCGACCAGAATTAATCTCTCTCAAGAAGTCAGGAAAGAAAAGCCAGCTATTCACTCATCGAAGTTCCCTCCAGTAGGTAGTTCAAACTGAAGATGACCTATCAAGGATGACTCCTGACGCTGACCTCTAGTCCTAGAAATTCAGGTTTTTCATAGTGACTTCTTGTCCCTTCCCCTCTTCACAAGGGCTAATCACAGCTTTCAATTTTTCTAGCACTGCCAAGGGGGCAGTGTCTTGTGAGATCCCACTTCTCATCCTCAGGAGGAGGAAACTCTTATCAAAAGGATTCACAATTTCCTGACTGATTGAGTTGTTAACCACTTTAGCCAATGACTTGTGAAGGTTATTAAAGAAGGTGGTGAGGTACTAAGTAGGGGTACTAAAAGAAAGTCTGATTTACACTTCATAGTCTGGTGAGGTACTAAGTAGGGGTACTTAAGTTAGTGTTAACCAAGTGTTAACTCAAAATAGAAAAAGAGAATAAATAGTTCCATTTCACAAAGCAGGAGATTGGATGCCATATATGAAGAACAGCAAGAAATTCAGCTTGCAGGAGAAAAGGTAATATAAAGCAGGGCTAGTTGTTAATGCACTGAATACTAGCAAACTGTTCAACTATGTACCACAATTAGCATGTAGGTACATATAATACAAACAAAACAGTTGCAAAAAGTGGCTTTTATTGCAGTAATTTTTGTTTTTCTTTAATTGGACACTTAATGGCTATATGATCCTGGGCAAGTCACTTAACTCTTTGCCTCAGCTTCCTCATCTGTAAAAATAAGCTGATGAAGGAAATGCCACTGTAGTATCTTTGCCAAGGAAATCACAAACATATCACATAATTGAACATACATGAAAATGACTAAATAATAATAATTTATAATGTCATTCTATAAGATAATTCATATGGAGGAACCCTTTCAGAGTGATAACGAATTCTATAATACTATAGAGGAGAGAAGACAGATAAGTGAAGGTTCAGTCACCTTCAACTCTTTGTGACCCCTTTTGGGGTTTTCATGACAAAGAGAGTGGAATAGTTTGCCATTTTCTTCTCCAGTTCATTTTACAGATGAGGAAACTGAGGTAAACAAGGTTAAGTGATATGTCCAGGGTCACACAGCTAATAAGTGTCTTAGGCTAGATTTGAATTCAGGAGGATGAGTTTTCCTCACTCCAGACCTGGAACTCTTTCTACTTTAGCCATCTAGCTGCCAAGATAAAGTTTGATGCTGACAAAACATAACAAAGCAAACCTTTTAGGTTTATGGTAATCTTTTTTTTTTAACCTATTATATGTTAGCTGTAAGTTAGTCAATTATTGGACCTTGCTCATTTTCTGAAATTCTTTAGGCAGCTGATTGTCTATGATTATTGTGGTAGAGAGCCATATGGCAGCTGAATAGATCTTAAGAGCCACATTCAGGGAATACCTTAAGACTGCGGTAGTCTTTGGACTTCTAGTATGAACACATACCAAATTGTTCATACTAGGATCACATTGATCCCTGAGTTTAAGGATCCTGCTCAATCATAGTCACTCTAGCAGGTTCTGAAACGAACTAAAAACCAACAAAGACCCCTTAAATTCCGGGAAGCCCTAGAACTACTGGCATCCTAAAGTACCAGGAAATATGCTGAGAGAGCTTTCACAGCAAGGGGAAAAACATACAATAAGTGGCATATGGAGAATGGTACTCCCTAGTTATTGTGTCAACTGTTAACATTTTGAAAGGGGTTTGCTGTTTAAAAAGAGAGGTCTTAAATGTTAGGCGATTCAATGTCTCTTTGACTATGGAACCATTCACATAAACTAGTCTGACACTATGAACTCTCTCTTCAGAAACATGGTGGGTGTTATTTCAAATACATTTCTTGGGAGGGGATGAAAGGTGGGTGGGATTTAAACCCTGCTTTATCTCTTTTTCCCTTATTTCCTCCACCACTGGTAACCATTTGAACAGCTCTCCAAATGTAGCCTGTATTACCACATACAGGGGCCTATCTGGCCATCTGTTATGTATTAAAAAAATTAACTAAATGAATTTACTTTTATAAGACGGCTAATCTACTCACAGTTGTATAAGCCGAGCTCAGAAGTCAAAGCCTGTCAGCAACATTCTGGCCAAAACATGATGGAGACAAATCATAACCTCATATGGAAAAGTGCCACATAGAAGTCGAAATTTAATATCCCAATGGGACAATGGAAATTTACTCAGTATTTCATTTGTTGATTTGGAAAGGAAACCGAGTGAAGCCTAGATATCTGTTGAGAAATACAGCCTCTGAGGAGTTTTGCGAGAATTAGTCAGGGTTGTGTGAGGAAAGAGCCTTTATTTAGAATTAGAGGATTTGGGTTCAGATTTTGGCTTTGCTACTTGCTGTCTTTGTAGCCACAAGCAAAATATTTCATGTTCCTAGATTTAATCTCCTAATCTATTAGAAAAAGATGTTGGACAAGACAGTCCATGGTTCTTTATTTATCATTATCCTTCTAAAAACTGTATATTTACTAATCATCAATAAACAAACCTTTCATTATTCAAGGAATAAAAATAGGATTGTAATGAAACTAAAATTTAACAAGTTAGTAAAATATATCTGTTGTTCTGAATTTTTGAAGTTCTTTCCAACTTGAAAATTTTTATCACATTTTTAGATGAATAAATCCATAAACTCTGGATTCCAGAGAATTCTCTGAAAACTCAGATTCTAGAATTTTAAAATTCATTTCAACAAATATTTCATTGTTGTTTAGTTATGCTTCATTCTTTGTGACCCCATTTTGGGTTTTCTTGGCAAAGATGTTGCAATGGTTTGCCATTTCCTTCCACCAGTTTGTTTTACTGATTTAAACAAAGCAAAGTGACTCGTCCAGGGCCACTCAGCTATTAAATGTCTGTGACCAGATTTAAATCCAGTTCTTCCTGAATCCAGGCTCTATACACTGTACCACCACCTACCTGTCTCTAGGCAGGCATCTGAGAAGATGTGGCATGTGTTTAGAACAGGCACTCCTTCCCAGCAGCCCAAAGCAAACACTTTCTCTCAATCTCTGATAATCCAGGATTTCACAGGCAGTTTGAATTTGCCCTCTGGGCACTCAAAATCAGGTAAAAGATTCCCTAACAAGTTTGGATATAAAATCTTTGGTAGGTCCTGGAGATACATATGCAGAGAGATATAATACAAGTTAGGGAGCTAAGTGGCAGGGATAATAGAGGACTGGACATGCACTTAGCTATGTGACCCCAGGCAATTCACTTACCCCTGTTTGCCTCAGTTTCCTCATCTGTAAAGTGATCTGGAGAAGGAAATGACAAATCATTTAAATACCTCTGCCAGGAAAATCCCAAATGGGATCAGGAATAGTTGGACACAACTGGAACAACTGAGCAAGAACAATAATTAATACAATTTTGAATATAAAATGTGTACAGGAGAAATAAAATAGAATAATATAACTGATTGAAGAAGGGAGAATCCTGAGTTCAAAACTATACTATTTTACTTAGTGTCAGTATATGCTAAGAAGTGAGACAGAAGAGGGAAGAACCAGATGAGGGAATGATATGAAATATCATTGGTAAGTATGAGATGAGTTTCATGATGCTTTCTAGATGATTGCTTAGATCAATGTCCATGGAACAAAGGTATGTGAGGATAAAACTATGTGTGTTTTTTCTCTTTCATTTTTGATACTCTGGAGAGCTATGCCAGTGTTGTGAATGAATTTTGAAACCCCAATAAAGGATCATTAGTTTATCACTTCAGGTATAATACTTAAACATTTTGCTCTCAGTAAATGTCCTTTCTTTCCACTTGCCTACCACAACCTTATGACAATTAAAAATATGCTGATTCTCTTGGCCTTTTAAATTTTTTAAATTTAAGTTAATTTATTTAGTCAATTTAGAACATGATTCCTTGGTTACAAGAATCACAATATTTCCCTCCCTCCCCTCCACCCACCCTTCCCACAGTCGACCGCAATTTCATTGGGTATTACTTGTGTCCTTGATCAGAACCTATTTCCATGTTGTTGTTTACACTAGGAAGTTCATTTAGTCTATATCCCCAGCCATATCCCCTCTACCCATGTGATCAAGCAGTTGTTTTTCTTCTGTGTTTCTACTCCCACAGTTTCCCCTCTAAATGTGGATAGTGTTCTTTCTCATAGATTCCTCCAAGTTTGACTCTCTTAGTCTTGAGAATAAGAAGTAACTATGGTAGGGGCTACACTGAAGTCTGAGTAAGTTAGTCCACATTTTCCCCCCAAAAGGAAATTAAATGAATTCTTTTCTGTCATCTTCCATCTTACTTTCCAACAGACACACTTTGATCCACACATGAGCCTCTTGGCTGTTCCCCAAACAAGACACTTGGCCTTGTGCATTTTTTCTGGCTATCCCTCATGCCTGGATTCTCTCCCTGCTATACTCTGACTACTTCCCTCCCTAACTTTCTTTAAGTTCCAGTGGAAGACTTCACCTTCTATGGGAAGCCTCCCCAAACGTGTTAATTATGCTGCTTTCACTGTCATCTCCTTCTTATCCTGTATACAACTTACTTTGTATATATGGTAAGACCATATATACATCATATAACATCAACACCCATGAATCCAGGTATGTACAATAGGCAATGAAAAAAAAAGGTAGAAAAATATGTAAAATTAAAAAAAAAAAAACTAATTCTGTGCTAAATCCTTACGATTTTCCTAAGCTAAGTAAAGTCTCATCCAATCACACTCATTCTTGCTCCGAGTCCTAGTTTGAGTCATTACATTGTTTTATGCCAAACATAGTTCAAGCATCAGACTTTGGAGATTACATTTAGTTAGTTTAGTTGGGCAATCATGGATTCAGGTGGGCTTCCTTTCCCTCTTCATTTGCTACAATGGCATGTATGGTCAGAAAATCATGTCAAGCCTAGGGGCATCTCCCCATCTACTCCAACTCTCTGTTAACTAGGTTTTTTATGATTAGACAACCAGTAAGAAAAGTTAGTATTTTAGGCCTTGGTTCCCTGGGGCAATTCAGTCTGAAGATCAATTCATTGATGAATCAACATTTGTTAAACACCAACTATGTGCTTATGATAAGCTCCTAACAAGCCGCATCCATGTCAGAGCAGTGCTTCTCTTTGTTTCATTAATGCAATTTATTAATAATGATCCCAAAAGTTCTTAGAAGCCTAAGAAAAATCATTAAGTGTATACATATGTTACTCTAACAAATACTAATTAAATAATGAGTTTACTTTTATTTGTGATTTTCAGCTTTTAGAAAAGGGTTTGGAACTATTTGTTGCATAAAATGAGGTCCTAGTGGTAGCTGTTTGCATTTTGTCTTTCTCATTAAATTCTATGCTCCTGGAGAGCAGGGAATGCCTTTTGCCTCTTTTTTTTATTCCCAATGTTTACCACAGTGCCTGGTACATAGTAGGAGCTTAACAAATGTTGATTCATTAATAAATTGATCTTGAGACTGACCTGCTCCAGGGAACTAAGGTCTAAAATATTAACATATATTACTGGTCATCTAATCATAAACAATTAGTTAAGAGAGAGTTGGAGTAGATGTGGGATGTCCCAAGGCTTGACATGATTTTCTGACCTTACATACTATGGTAGTCAATGAAGAGGGCAGGGGAGCCCATCTGAACCAGTAACTGCCCAAATAAACTAATAATGTTTGTCAAATATCCTTCGCATGGCAGTGTTTATAAGTTTATTAAATTAAATGTTAGATGTGAATGAGTTATTCATTTTGTTCCAGTTCTAGTGTCTTCTCTAGTGACTACTACCAATTTATCATATATAGATACAAGGGAATCTACATCTATGTCTAGATATATCTTATGTATAAATCAGTTATTGTTATCTTACCTATCTTACAAGGACTATCTTTATCTTTTTTTGTATCTATAGTGCTTGGTTTTCTTCTAAACTTCTTAATATATGCTTACTGACTTGACTTAAGGAGACATTGTTACATTGTTGTACTTGTCAAACAAATCCAGGAATTATATAATCACAACTAAAAAACACTTTTCACACAAATAAAGATAGATCTAGAAAAATGGGGGGGGGGATTGCTCATAGGTGGACAGAGCCAATACAATAAAAAAGACAATTCTATCTAAATGAATTTATTCAATGACATAGCAATCAAACTATCCAAAATTATTTCACAGGACTACAAACATAATGATAAAATTTCTGTAAAAACAAAGAATCTAGAATATAAAAAAAATGAATGAAAAAAACATGAAGAAAGATGACTTTATACTAGATGTAAAAACATATTATAAAATGGCAAGCATCAAAATAGGCTGGTACTGGCCATAAAACATTGACGAGTGAACCAATGTAATGAATTAGGCTCTCACCAGGTAATGGTAAATGGGCAATAATAAGTTAGTGTTTAACAAATCCAAAGATCCAAGCATTTGAAAAAAGAACTTAGTATTGAGAAAAATTTCTGGGAAAACTGGAAAAACAGAATGGCAGAAATTTGGCATAGACCAACATTTGACACCATATACCAAGGTAAAGTCAAAATAGATAATTTAGAAAAAAAGGGTGATTTTAAAAAGGAAATAAGAGATGATACTATAAACAAATTAGGGGGGCAAAAGATAGTTTACCTGTCAGAAAATTTTAGACCAAAACAAAGTGCAAAGAAAATTATAATATGTAAAATAAGTAACTGTGTCTTCCTTTACATAAAAGTTTTTGCACAAACAAAATAATGCCACAAAAATTAAGAGGCAAATGACAAATTTTATAGCAAATGCCTCTAATAAAGGCTTCATTTCTCAAATACACAGAGAATTCAGTAAAATTTATAAGAACACAAAGCATTCTTCAATTGACAAATAGTCAAAGCATATGGACAGACAATTCCCAGATGAAGAAATTAAAACTATCTTAAGTTATAGGAATAAAAATTATGCAAATCATTACTAATTAAAGAAATGTAAATTAAATAAGTTCTGAGGTACCACACTAACATGATGAAAATGGAGAATGATAAAAGCTAGAGGGGATGTGGAAAAATTGAGACTCTAATTAATTGGTGGTGGAACTGTGAACTGATAAAACCAATCTGGAGAGTAATCTGGAACTATGGCCAAAGGACCATAAAACTCTGCATACCCTTTGACCCAACAATACCACTACTAAATCTGTATTCCAAAAAGATTAAATATAAGGAGAAAGGACTTCACTGTACAAAAATATTTTAGCAGCTCTATTTTTGTTGTGACAAAGAACTGGAAAAACAAGGGATGTCCATCATTTTGGGAATGACTGAACAAATTGTAGTATATGTTTGTAATGCAGTATTCTTGTGCCATAAGAAATGACCAACAAGACGATCATTAAAAAACGTTGACTTATATGAAGTAATACAAGATGAAGTGAGCAGAAAAAGGAGAACATTGTATATTGTAACAAAAATAATGTATGGTGATCAATTATGAATAATTTAACTATTATCATCAAGGCAAAGATCCAGGACAACTGCAAAGGACTCATGATAGAAAAAGGATAACCACCACCAGAGAAGGAGCATTGTTGGAATATAGATAGAAGCATGTCATTCTTTATTTTTCCTTCCTTCATGAATTTTTCTCTAGGAAAGCAGTATATATCTTGTTTCACAACATGAGGAACATGGAATAGATACTAAATGATAATAGATGTACCACCTATATTATAATACCTTCCTTCTTGGGGATGGGGTAGGTTGGATGGAGGGAACAAATATGATTGGAAAATGTCATAAAAAAGAATATATATATATATATATATATATATGTGTGTGTGTGTGTGTGTGTGTGTGCAAATATGCCAAGGGTGTATTCAAGTCTTATATGAAACTAGAAATAAAGATTGACAGGAAAGCAGCAGAAAGCAGGAATGTATATATATATATATGTATATATATATGTATATATTTATATATATGAAAGAACTTCAACAAAGAATTTAAATAGTAAACAGAGTATACCCTACCTATTATACTCTACCTATAATTCTAAAATATTCTCTAATATGCTTTCTCAAATTCATAATTATTCCTATGATTTACACTAAATTATTTATACAACAATATCAAATAATCCATAGGTCATGAATAACTTGTATTGTGATAATACCAAGAAGTTCTAGAACTGCTATCTTTTATATGTTCCTTCTTTTACACTAGTTCTTCAAAGAGTAAAAGAGTTTATTGGTTTACTATCAGAATCTCTGATCAATGAACAAATACTCAGAGACCAATTTTGTGGTCCCTTCCTTTCTAGAGTCAGCAGTGAGTTTACTGCTTAATAGAGCAAATCTGATGGCTTAGCTTGGAATGGTGTTGGTCATAACTCATGTCTTCTATGTACAAAAAAGTGACCTGGGGATTTGTCAATATCCAACAAAATTCAGCGTTACTCTACTAAAACAGAACTGTTCTGAGACTAGTGACAAGTTGACTACCCATTTTGATTTCCATACCTCTCTGATGACAAATAGGTTTCTTCCTATTCCCCCACAGAGACTGTTGACCCCACTGACTCTTATTAGTAGCTTTTGGGGAGCCATGCTCAGAATTTCAGCTGATGCGTGCAGATCAAATTTGAAACACTGAAAACAAAATTCTCCCTGTTTCTTAAAAAATGAGACTGTTATATATTTGTTTTGATAAAAATGATGAAAACTTTTAGGACAAAAAATGCCGTTATCATATGGATTTCTTCATTTTGTAGAGGCTTGAGTGACCCAATTTTTTGCCATTCTCTACACGTAACATTTTTTTCCCCAAGAGCCAATCCTACTAATGGATTGCTTTTCAATTTGTAATTTTGAAATTCCACACTTAAAAATAAAGCATGAGAAATGAAATACATGCAGTAGATGTAAGTTCCCCAATGGTAAGTGATTTTCTTCTTTCTTTCTTTTTCTCTCTGTCACTGTCTTCCCTTCTTTCTTTTGTACATAGTTCAAGGTCTTTTATATTGTAGAGATTGACTACATATTTATGGAACCCTGAAGGCATGATCTATGTCATATTTACTAGGATCTTTTCAATAGATTGGAACCTAAAGGTCATTTGGCCCAACATCAGTAGAAATTCAGAAATCATCTCTAAAACATAATATTCACCCAGCCTCTGCTTGAATATCTCCCTCTCCCTACAAAAAGAACTTTGTTTGATTTTAAAGTGGCTCCAAGTCTTAGGAAGTTCTGGTGATCTCTAAGTCATATGTAAATTATATTTCCTATAGCTCAGTTGAGCCAGATTTCCTTTAAATTCTAAGAATTTATCAGGTGTGTGACATTTTCAATGACTTATAAGGAGATTCAACATATTGATATGATAAGTAACCTTCCCAAAGTGGAGGTGAGTGGGAAAGGAAAATCTATTATGGAGATTGAATAGATTTGTAGACAGATAAACATTAATTAAATGCTTACTATATTGTGGGCACTGTCCTAAGAACAATGAATAGAAATCTAGACATAACAGATATATTAAAGCCAAGGGGCTTACATAAAAGAGCAATAGGAACTGAGGATTTGTTATATCTGATCACTGACATTCCAGAACCCTCCAAAAAGATACCAGAGAATTCTGAGAATTAGTGCACAGGTACACACAGAACTGGAACCCTTTTTTTTTATTCAGACCAAATCACCACTACAAATACTTGAATTCTGGGCTTTGCCTTTCATTCTGTCCCACCACTCCCCTTTTTTAATCCACCTCTCCAGGCAAGGGCATATGCCTTTTCTTAGGTCCCGTGAGATTCTAGAGAACCTAAATTACTATAACTATAGATACTTTCTATGATGGACACTTTCTATGACAGATAATATTCCAATGGATTCCAGGGAGCCTGTGCTCATTCAAGGACTGTTTAAGATATTCATGATGCTTAAGGAAAGTCATAGGAATCCTCTACTTGGTTTGAAAATTCCATTTTTTTCCTAATATAATTAGAACCATAATCCTAAAGGGTTTAATTGAATTAAATTATGTATGATAAAGCATGTGTCTCAGTGGTTTCCATGGGTGATGTCCAACTCAGATCAGGAGTTTGAGCTCACAGGAGTACTTCAGATAGAGGGACTAGATTTCCTTTGTTCTTGATCTGAAAACTGTGTGGATATTTTTGTGATTCTAGAGTTATATTAGATGATTCTAGAGATTTCTATTACAAGACAAGGCATGGAACCTAGGATTTAAATAGATACACAACCTACCACAAGATATATACAATGCTTTCCACATGAATATTATAGAAGTCTTTTCAAGGTTCCCTGGGGAAGTAAGGCACTGCTGACTTCAGAATTTTTACAGTTAGACATTGAACTATAGTATACTGTCACTTTAACATATCTGCATTTCTGTATTTCCTTTCTTGATATAAATATAATATAGAATGAAATTCTTTCTGGGTCACTTCACCTCTCCAAAAAAAATATAGGAAAAAGTTGCAAAGCTTGAATGCCTCTATGATTGGTTATCCAATTCATGTTTATTTTTGAGAGTAATGAATCCAAGAATTTATGGTATTGGTTGATGGAAGAAGTAAGGAAATATGACATTGGGTGTATACTAAATAGGATTTTAGCCTAGAGTTCTAAAAGAATTGAGAGGCATTTCCTTCCTGTGGTAGGAAATGTTTCCTTTACAAGAAGGTGGAACTTCTGCCTGACCCAAAAGGAGCATGGATTTAGAGCTGGAACAGATTTTGGAAGAACATTTATTTGAAACTCATTTTACAGATTAAGAAATCAAAGATCAAATGGGTTAAGTGAATTGTCAAAGACCACAAAGGTGATGACAAATGTTGATTCAAATTCAGACCCTCTGATTCCAAAACAGACTTCCCTATGGCAGAACTCCATATCCACTACTTCCTTATGCTTTCTTACAATAACTTTAAGGTCCATTCATCTTCAATTTATTGCTCTCAATGTCCCATTATCATAGTGTCTGTTTCCTAGGGTCTTGCCTTATCCTTCATCTCCTTCGTGGACAAGAGCCACATTCTCTGGGGGACACTACTAACCTTCTGTAACAGTACAAATATGCTCAACTTCTAACTCTTCAATCAGCCTGTCTACCACAATGGCCCACCATCAACAAATGAATTCCCTTCAAGTACACTTATGGCTAGTCAGAGCTCAGAATGATACATTTTAATAAAGATTTAGGATAGACAAAATAAAAAAGGTCTCAATGACCATTTCCTGAAAGACTGGGTTTTGCTAAATCCTATTCTTTTTGCATTGATATGAATCCAGTCAGTCAATCATTTATTAAGCATTTGATATGTGCCAGTCACTATACTAAATGCTGGAGTTAAAAAAGAAGAGAAAAGAAAAGATGAAAAGGAAAGGAAGGAAAAGAAAAGGAAAGGAAAAGAAAGGAAAGGAAAGGAAAGGAAAGGAGAGAAAAGATAAAAGAAAAGAAAAAAGAAAGAAAAAAGAAAGGAAAGGAAAGGAAAGAAAACTCTCTCAATCATCTCTGCTCTCAAGCAGGCTGATGGATGGATCCATTGGTCACCCTTTATTTAGTGATCTACACTTAGCCTACATGGGTTTTTGCCTCTTGTTAATGTCTGTATAGTTGTAAGTGCAATAGGGAAGGTTATGTTGGCCAGGATCTATAGAGATTAGACCAATATTGTTGGTTTCTTCTTCCCTCCCCAGTTACCCATGGAAGGGATTTACTTCAAACTAGAATGAGAGGATAGTTTATATATACATATATACATATATATATATATACACACATACATATATAGAGAAAAATAGATGTAGACACAAGCATTTTATATATATATGTAATATAAATGTAAATATATGTACTCACACCACACACACAAACACAATTTATCCACGAAGAAGAGAGATAAAAGAGAGAGAGACTCAGGGAAGGAAGAAGACATGGCAGCTGATTCTCTAGCCAGGAAGTCCAACTCGGCTTTCTCCTGCCCACTGGAGCCACACCAGTGCTTTGAACATTAAGCCGGGTTTACTGCCTCCCCCGTGGCTATGCCAGTCACATTCAACAACAGCTGCCACTGCCTTAATGACAGAGCCTGTGGGAACCTAATGAGCACCCCTACACCTGTGCAACTCTAGGAGACAGCTGTTGCCCTCCCCTTCCCCCTGCTATCACAGTCCTCCCCTCATGTACACTCACTCTCGGCTCCTCCCCAAGGATACGACCGTCGTCTCCCACCCTCCAGTTGGTTTTATGCTCCTGTTATTATCCCTTTCCAGACATTTCCATATTACTTAATAGCAATGGGGGGAGGGAAGCCTAATTTCTCTGAGGCTGTCATCAGACTTCGGAAGGAAATATAAAATGTGCTTGTGTGGGAGCTGATGTCAGGGAGACAGCAAGGGAGAGGATGGTCTCCGCGCAGGCAGTGAGGGCAGGACAAAAAGGCAAAGGGGACAGATATCCGGAGACTAAGAGGTCCCTTCACAGCGAGATGGGAAAAGGTCCCGGGCTTTGCTAGCGAGGGAGGAGTGATGGAAATGGTCAGAGGATCCACCAAGGTAATTAGGCGGCAAAATGCATAGACTATTTGGCCTGAAGTAATGAAGACCTATGTTTGAATCCTGCCTCAGACGGTTCCGAACTGTGTAATCCTGTGAAATTCACTTAACCTCTAATAGCCTCAATAGCTTCATCTGTAAAATAGGGATAATAATAGCATCTACTTTCCAAAATTACTGTGAGGATCAAATGAGAAAACAGCCACAAAGTGTTTTGCAAACTCTCTGGCCCTGTTTAGAACACTAGCTATTATCTTAAACATTAGCCCTACTATAAAGAGGATAGAATGAAGAATGGATTAAGGGCTTCTGGGGATACACAGCAGGGGAAAAAAACCCCTTCAAATCATCCTGAGATAATTATGAGGTAGTGACATGCAGAACAATGGATTCACTTAACAATTAAAAAATAAAAGAATAGATTTATTCCCTTTTAGATTGTCTTCATTCTCTCTTTTAGATCAGCTAAACTATTTGTTGTATTTCCCGATTTACCTATTTATCATATTATCATCTATTACCAAGTATAGATTATTGTGCACTTACTTTAATCTGACTCTCTCACCTATCTCTCTGCTTTCTATGAGACATACCTCTCACATCTCATCTACAACTCTTAAAAACCCTCATTTCCTTCAAAATGCTTCACAAGCACCCCTGCCTAAGCAAGGCCTTTTTAAAATTTCCTTCCTCTATTTACCACCACCTGCTTTCTCAAAAAATTTCTTTGTGTTATTTTTTAAATTGCTTTTGTGTATACTTGTATGTTGGTTTGTATGTATGTATGTGTACATGTGTATGTATGTGTGTGTGATGAGTAGACTGTGAGTTTCTTGAGGAGAATGGTATTTTGCTTTTTGTTTTTTTCCTTTATATACCTAATTGGTGTAGTACTGAATTTTATATATTTTAGGTACTTAATAAATAACTATTTGTTGAGTTGCTTTGAATAAAATTAGAGGCAGTTATGTGATTTGGTTAAATAGCATTGGATCAGGAATCAGAAAGATGTAAGTTCAAATCCAGACTCAGATACTTACTAATGGTATGATCCTGGGCAAGTCATTTAACCTCTGTTTGCAGTAATGCATTTGAAATGAAAATGGAAAAAATATTCCAGTATCACTGGTGAGAAAATATCCTGGACCCTATTGGCATGCTATTGTCCATGATTTTGCAGAGTGAAATAACTGAATTTTTAATGACAATTGAATAAAAGAACATTAGAAAGACTAATATTGAGAATTCATTGATAAAAATGTGCAGAGGATGTTTCCTGGCTAAAATAATGTCTGTTACTGTCATTTCATATTAGAATAGATAAAATGCAAACCAATCCTAAAGGATGAAATTCAGAAGTTGAAAGCTGTAGGAATGGAGTTCAGAAATAACATAAGATATATATGTTAGTAGAAGGCATAGGACATGATGAAATAGTACTCAGATTAATAATTTCATTTAAAAATACTTTACTGAGGAAGGGGGGCTTGCACTTCTCTGGACCCATTAATTACAAATGGAAAGATTGAATTAAATAGCAATAGAAAAGCAACTGAACCTTTCCATGGGGACTCTTCAATGAAAAGAAATGTTTTGATAGAGGAGAGGAACATTTGCCTGACCCTTCTCCCCACTCTGCCCCTATCTGTCAACATTCTATTATGGAGTCATTGAAAATGTTCTTGTCAATACTTTACAACATATTGGTTTAAATAGTCTAAGGGATACCATGGTTTTTGCTTCATAATAGGTGTTTAATAAATGCTTGTTGATTGACTGATGAATTGACTATAGGGGCCAGAATTATAGGCTCGTAATAAATGTATTCATATAAATAATGTCATCTAATCCATCCTTTCTATCTCTGCCAAATAACTATTCCTCAAATACCATTTCTATCCAGTGTTAGTCTTTTTTTCCAGAAAATTCTAGTAGCTCCAAGCTAAACTCAGTCACAGTAGAATAGAATTGCATGTTGTTTCTGACCTCAGAAAAGCCAGATTTAAATAATTTTTCTGTCCTTTACATCTTCTGTTAACATGGATAAATAATTTTATTTCTTCTTTGGGTCTTACTTTCCATAACCATAAAATTATTTTTTTTAATTTTTATTTGGTCATTTCCAAACATTATTCATTGGAAACAAAGATCATTTTCTTTTCTTCCCTCCCCCCCCTCCCACCACCTCTCCCACAGCCGACACACAATTCCACTGGGTATCACATGTGTTCTTGATTCAAACCCATTTCCATGTTGTTGGTATTTGCATTAGAGTGTTCATTTAGAGTCTCTCCTCAGTCATATCCCCTCCACCCCTGTAGTCAAACAGTTGCTTTTCGTCGGTGTTTTTACTCCCATAGTTTATCCTCTGCTTGTGGATAGTGTTTTTTAGATCCCTGCAGATTTTTCAGGGACATTGCATTGACACAAATGGAGAAGTCGATTACCTTCAATTGTACCACAATGTATCAGTCTCTGTGTACAATGTTTTCCTGGTTCTGCTCCTTTTGCTCTGCATCACTTCTTGGAGGTTGTTCCAGTCTCCATGGAATTCCTCCACTTTATCATTCCTTTTAGCACAATAGTATTCCATCACCAACATATACCACAATTTGTTCAGCCATTCCCCAATTGAAGGGCATCCCCTCATTTTCCAATTTTTGGCCACCACAAAGAGTGCTGCTATGAATATTCTTGTACAAGTCTTTTTCCTTATTATCTCTTTGGGGTACAAACCCAGCAGTGCTATGGCAGACAGTCTTTTATTGCCCTTTGGGCATAGTTCCAAATTGCCCTCCAGAATGGTTGGATTAATTCACAACTCCACCAGCAATGAATTAACGTCCCTACTTTGCCACATCCCCTCCAACATTCACTACTTTCGGTAGCTGTTATGTTAGCCAATCTGCTAGGTGTAAGGTTATACCTCAGAGTTGTTTTGATTTACATCTCTCTGATTATAAGAGATTTAGAACACTTTTTCATGTGCTTATTAATAGTTTTGATTTCTTTGGCTGAGAACTGCCTGTTCATGTCCCTTGCCCATTCATCAATTGGAGAGTGGCTTGGTTTTTTGTACAATTGATTTAGCTCTTTGTAAATTTGAGTAATTAAACCTTTGTCAGAGGTTTTTATGAAGATTGTTTCCCAGTTTGTTGCTACCCTTCTGATTTTAGTTACATTGGTTTTGTTTGTACAAAAACTTTTTAATTTGATGTAGTCAAAATTATTTATTTTACATTTTGTGGCTCTTTCTAAGTCTTGCTTGGTTTTACATAACCATAAAATGAAAAGATTTGAATATTGTGTCCTCTGAGTTCCCTTCCACATCTAGATCTAAGATATTTTCTTTGGTTGCCAATGCCTTTCATAATCTACACATACCCACTTTTATTTCTCTCTCTCTTTTCTCCTCTAGTTACTATATTTATTTATTCATTAAAACCCTTACTTTCCATCTTAGAATCAATACTGTATATCTGTTTCAAGGCAGAAGAGTTGTAAAGGCTAAGACAAAGGTGGGTAAGTGCCTTGCCTAAGGTCATACAGCCAAAAAGTATCTAAGGCCAGATATGAACCCAAGATCTCCCTGCAATAGATCTGGCTCTCAATCCACTGACCTCTCCCTAGATACTATTAATTCTACTCAGGTCTTACCATAAGAAGACCTTTTGTTTGTCATTGCCTATGTAAGTAGCATCCTCATCTTCTCTTGCTACAGCCTAGATGCAAGATTTTCTCTTGCTGGATCAAAGGTGTGACCTTCACTGAGAGCATTACTCCAAGGCCATTATGGTCGGTGCTGCTTGGCGGCATTTCTCATAGAGCAGCTAGCCTTGCCAGGCTTATCCCTGGTGCCACCTGGTTGACCAGGAGGCCATAAGGTATCACAAGAAGACAGGTTTAAGGGACATAGGGAGGTGGGGAGTAGTGTAGTAAAATTGCTGGCATCTGCCTAAGGGCACAGCTGGAGATATTAATAATCATTTCTTTCTTCAGATGGTCAAAAATGAGAGAGAAAGGGGGGGGGAAAACAAGTGTTTTGTTGCCTCCTGTTTGAATTAATCTCCTCTGACAACTGCTGATTTGGGTTTGTGATTCGATCCTCCATATGTCTAGCTCTATTGGTCAATTAAGTACAGAGGGTGATTGGGGGAAGCAGGATGCTCAGACTGATTATAGGCAGAAGCATCATGTAGCACTTAAAACATGCAAAGCAGCCTGTTGTGCTTGGCATTAACAGAGCTAAGAAGAGCAAAGGGTGGAGTCTGTAATCGCGATGAGGGTCAGAGATGCATTTCCCTAAGCTCTTAGAGATCTTACTACACAAGCTATGTCTTCTGAAAGCTATGGGAAATTATGGGGGTGGGTAAAGGAGGAGAGGTTGCTAATACTTTGCCAAGAATAAAATCAACAACTCTCCCCTTTCACTGGAATTGCCATTCACTACCCTTACTTTCCCACTGCCAAAACATGCCTTTGATTAAACCTGAATGAATGAAAATTAGGGAAGCACACCATATACAAAAGGAATATATTAAAATTTATATCAGAAATATATATGTATATACAATATATATATACATATATATAAATACATACATACATACATATATATATATGGAGAGAGAGAGAGAGAGAGAGAGAGAGAGAGAGAGAGAGAGAGAGAGAGAGAGAGAGAGAAAGTGGTCCTTAAAACTCAGTAAGTAGGAAGAGAAAACACGAGTTAGAGAGGAAAGCACAAATGTGTAGTGGAGAAAATGTGACTTAGTAAGCTTAAATTATCCAAGTGTCTTGGGAACTGAGAAAAAATCCGGTCTTATTTCATCTATTACCTGGTTGTAGAATTTTGGGCAATATGCTTCAGTTCCTTCTGATCACATTACCTCATGAGCAAGGAGGCTAGCAGAAGCAGCAGGGCACTTTGTTGTGTCCCTACCACAAAAGTGAACTTGACCTGACCTAGCAGCCTGAGAGAAAGTAATGATTGGAAAGATTCCAGCCACAGAAACCTTTATGAATTTAAGACTTCCTACTGTGACTACTGGAAAGAAGAACAAACACAAGGGATCATTAGGCTTAGGGGGAAAAAAAACTTAAAGCAATTTACATATTGCTGCATAACATTGAAAATGATGGTGATGACAACAACAATAGCAGGCAATATTTCCATTTAACATCCTGAAAACTACAATGACTTTTTGACCTAATGTCATCAATTTCTCATGAGAATGAGCATTTGATCTTTTTTTTTTCCTGGAAATTCTTGGTTTTATATCAATGATGAATACTCAACTACTTAGAGGCAACAGAAAGAAGGATGAACATTTGGGATTTAAATAGTTATAATTTAATAAAATGATATTGATTAAGCAAACTGAGACATAATAGTTGTTTATAACAATGAGTGAAGGATTCATTCATTTGTTCAACAGTAAGTATTATGTATCAACCAAAGGCAAAACTATGGTGACAGGTGCTAGAGAGGTAGGAAAAGCAATATTGTCCAAGAATGGACAATTATGTGTTAAATTAATCAATCAATAAGAATCTATTAAGCATTTACTATATTCAGGCACTGTGCTAGGTGAGAGCAATGCAAATACAAAAATGAAACAATTCTCAGGAAGCTGATATTCAAATAGGAGTCACAAGTACACTATTGGTATACTTAGAAGAGTTAGTAAAAGAAGATAAAATAAACTTAAATTGCTTAAACACAAGATAGTTTAGGAGGAATAACACTAGCTTTTGGGAGGGATCAAGAAAGGATTCATGTGTTTATGAGAATCTGCTTCAGCTACAAATTGAAGGAAGTGTGTGACTCGATGACAAAGAGATGAGGAGAGAGGGTATACCAGTTCTGGGGAATATCCTAGCACAAAGGCTCAGTGACAGAAGATAACATTCTGTGTAAGAGAGACAGATTGGAAGCCATTTTATCTGGATCAAAGAACATAAATTGGCAAGGAAAGTAATGTACAATGAGTTAAGCCCAAGTTTCATGTGTCTTTAAAAGCCAAAGTGAGGAGTTTATACTTTGTCCTAGAATAAAGAGTGAACCATTGGAATTAGCCAAATGTGTATGTCTGGGAGGTTTGGGGAGGATTCCATGGTCAGAATTGTACTTTTTAAAAAATCACCTTAGCAGCTGTGTAGATATTGAACTGTAGCAGAGTTACACTCAAGGCAGGGAGGCCAATCAAGAGGATATTGTAATCGTTTAGGTGATGATGACCTAAACCAAAGTTACGACTGCATGAAGTATGAGAAGGGGACAGATTCAAGATGTGGAGAATGGAAGAACAAAATTTGGCAGCTGATGGATTTGTAGTGAGGGTGAGTGATGAGTTGAATATAATACCAATAATGTAAACCTGGGACACTGGAAGAATGGTGAAGTTGTTTTTTTTGACAGATACTAGAAAGTTTGAAAGAGGGAAGGATTTAGGAGGAAAGATATTTCATTTAAAACATTTTTATTTTATGATATCTCCACATTATATGGTTTTAAATGCTTAATAGCGTGATGTGAGACTAAGTGATGGGTATAGATTAAGACTGTTTATGTATTTATTTATGACTTATCTACATTAAGATGATGTTTTATCCTATTGATACTAAAGGAAGGGAGAGAGAAATAGAGTCAAAGACTGAAAGACAGATAGACAGAGGGGAGACAAATATGAATGATGATTCAGTGAAGTAGAATATAAAAGATAGGGCAAGCAGATGGAGAGTTGAGAGAGATAGATAGAGACAAAGACAGAGAGAAGCATAAAGAGAGAGAGAGAGAGAGAGAGAGAGAGAGAGAGAGAGAGAGAGAGAGAGAGAGAGAGAGAGAGAGAGAGAGGGAAGGAGGGAGAGAGAGAGAGAGAGGGAGGGAGGGAGAGAGAGAGAGAGAGAGAGGGAGAGAGAGAGAATGCACAAGTATCACAAGGACAGAAGAGAACATCCAGGTAGAGAATGTGATCAACAGGGTCAAATGCAGCATAAGGGTCAAGAAAGATGACAACTGAGAAAAGACAATTTGATTCAGCAATTAAGGTACAGGTTTAGAGACAGCGGTTTCAGTTGAGTGATGAGGTCAGAAACCAGACTGCTGTTTAGGAGAGAAGATGATAAGACATACTGCCTTCTGTACACAGGATGATTTGCATACATAAGATAAATGCCAAATGAGTGATATAAAGTGTCTTCAGAGAAAAGAGAGATGGTTCTGGCTGTGCTTGATTAGTAAAGGATTAATATAATATCCTATAGAGTGCTCAAGTTGGTTTCTATGAGACCTGAATCAGAATACTCCTGGGATAACCTACTGGCCCTGAGCAAGTCTTTTAAGCACCCTTGAGTTACCACCAAAAAAAAATATAAAAGAGGGGAGGGGATAATCATTGCATATATAGCATCAGGATTATTGAAAAAATTCCAATGAAAGAATGAACATAAAATGTTACCAAACTTAAATATTCTATAAATATTATTATTATTATAGTTATCTTTATAGTCTTCATCAATATTTAGCATTTTAGCTGGACTTGGAAGGTTGGGTAGGATTTGAGACATAGTAAAGTTATAGGGTAAGAAGGAAGCATTTTTATTATAGAAGTATATATGAGCTAAATAAAGGTCCATAAATCTCTTTTCTTTTTCTTTTTTTAAAATTAATTTTTATTTTTATTAGCATGTCAAACACACTTCCATATTGGTCATTGTTGTAAGAGCACATTCATACAAAACTCAAGTCCCTGATGTGAAAGATAGTATGATTTGATCCGAGTCCATCTGACTCCAACAATTCTTTCTCTGGAGGTGGATAGCATTACCACTCATGAGTCTTTTAGGATTGTCCAAGATGATTACATTGCTGAGGAAAGCCAAATTTTTACAGTTGATATTGTACAGTATTTACAGTAAAATATTGCTTTTACTATGTATGATGTTTTCCTGGTTTTGCTTATTTAACCCTGAATCAGTTCATTCAGATCTTTCCAGATTTTGCTGAAATCATCTTGCTTATCATTTGTTATAGCACAATAGTATTTCATCATCATATACCACAATTTATTCAGTCATTCCCTAGCTGATGGGCAACTCCTCAATTTCAAATTCTTCATCACCACAAAAAGATTTGCTATAAATATTTTTGTCCAAGTAGGTGTTTTCTTTTTTTTTATTATTTTCTTTTTATTATTTTATTATTTTTATTTTAATATTTTAGGGATACAGACCCACTAGTGGTATTACAGGATCAAAGGGTGTGAACAGCTTTATAGCCCTTTGCACATAGTTTCCAGTTGCCATCCAGAATAGTTGGACCAGTTCACAACTCCACTGACAATGTATGAATTTTACCACAGCCCCTCCAACATTTATTACTGTCATATTGGACAATCTGAGAGGTATTAGGTAGTACTTAAACATTGTTTTAATTTGCATTTCTATAATCAAGATTGATTATTGGTAGTTTTGATTTCTTCATCTGAAAACTGCTTTGACCATATCCTTTGACTATTTGCCAATTGAAAAATAGCTAATATTCAAATAAATTTTACTCCATTCTTCATATGTTTGAAAAATGAGACCTTTGTCAGATAAATTTGTTATGAATTTTTCTCAGCTTTCTGTTTCCTTTCCAATATTGGTTATATTAGTTTTGTTTATACAAAATATTTTTAATGTAATGTTATAAAAATTATTCATTTTACATCTCCCCTTCTCTTGTTTGGTCAGAAATTCTTTCCTTCTCCAAAGAGTTGACAGGTTAACTATTCTATGTTCCCCTAATTTAGTCAAGGAATTACTCTTTATATCTAAGTCATATACCCATTTTAACCTTATCTTGATATGGGATGTGGGCTATAGTTATTTAACCTCATTTCTGCCATACTGTTTGCAAATTTTCCCAGCAATTTGTGTAAAATGATGAGTTCTTATTCCAAAATCTGAGGTCAGAAATCTACTTACTTAAAGAGAAATACAGTTAGTATACCATTTTTTTCATATTCACTGTCCCTTCCAGAATTATATTAAAATGTTAACAATTAACTCTATTTTAGGTTCCAGTCAGTAGATTTGTGCCTCACCCTCTAGTATCACTGGTCCGTATGAATTTGCTCTCCTCTTTCCTATCAACTATGCAGATCTAGACAAGAGAGACATTCCATGTCAAGCAGCTCTAAACACAGTTCTGTTCTGCAGTTTCTTACACTGTGATGCTGGCATCACCATCATAGCAGGCCTTTCAAAATTGTCCCTGTCACTTTAAATATTAGAGACAATAAATCATCCCTTTTAGACAGCCTCTAAGGAACCCCACCTACTCCCCAAAAAGTAGATATAGCACTTAAAAGCTCTTCTCTATTACAGTGCCTCCAGGGAACATTTAAACTTGGAGAGTTTTTCAAGTGAGTTTTATGCTTTGGGGGGATTTTTAAAATAATGTTTCTAGAATTATACTCCCAGTTCTTTGACTAAATATGCCCTTACATACTTTAATTTGGTGTCTTTTTCAAGCTATTGTTGTCATGTTCCTTTTCTTTTCATCATAACTCGTTTTATATCATATACTTCAGCTTTCCTTAGCCTTTTTTCTTTCCTTCCTTCCTTCCTTCCTTCCTTCCTTCCTTCCTTCCTTCCTTCCTTCCTTCCTTCCTTCCTTCCTTCCTTCCTTCCTTCCTTCCTTCTTTCCTTCCTTCCTTCCTTCTTTCCTTTTTCCTTCCTTCCTTCCTTCCTTCCTTCCTTCCTTCCTTCCTTCCTTCCTTCCTTCCTTCCTTCCTCCCCCCCCCCCCCCCCCCGTCTCTCTCTGTCTCTCTATGTCTCCCAGTCTTGGTCTGTCTCACTGTGTCTCCCTCTTTCTCATTCTCTTTGTTTCTCTATCTGTCTTTGTCTCTTCCCCTAATTCTGCTATATATTAACTGGGTCAGCAAGAAAAAAAAAGCACTTGAATTATCTGAGATTCAATTTCTTCATCTGTAAAATGTGAAAACATCTATAGTATCAATTTAGGATAGACGTGAAAATCAAATGAAACAAAGTGCATTGATTATTCTGAAAACTTAAGAATAGTCTGTAAATGTTGCTATTTTATCTTCCATTGAAGATATCTTTCTTTGTGTGGGAAAGGAAGGAGGAGGTAAAGCAAACTCAAGATTGAGCTGGTGTCTTTTGATAAATTGAGAAAGGCAATGTATGAAACAAACAAAAAAACAGTGGGAAAAGATTAGTCTGACTCCTTGTTGATTTATAGACTTATATGCCCCAAATGGTCATTCATCATACCTGTACTGCAAAAGTCTTTTCTAGACACCTGGTGGGTGAGTGAAGATTGCAAATATGGCAGTCAAATTATCAAAGGGATCCTGGAGAATGAGCATATTTAAGACCTGGAGCTGCCTACCTAGATGCATGAAAGATGACTAGAAAAGACTCCTTGTGTGTGTTGTTCTTGTTTTAATAGAATGGTTAAGGGGGGGTGTTATCAAGAAGAAATATTTCCAGGTTTTGTTAATGATTTGCTTCACTAAAAGAAATGCACCATTGGGTCAGAGTCATTAAAGATGACCCACTGGTGGACATCAAATTATAAACCAGAGAAGCGAAGTAGGAGGAAAATCAAAGGGGTTAAGGTCATGTTTTATTTCACTTGTAGCCCTTTTCAAATTCAGCCCTAACCAAACCTGATTAAAGTAAATTCCCTTTTTACAGCCTGTGGAGTCTATAAGATTATGGTGTTAATGGAAGTGTGATTCGATCCGTCAGTAATGGTGCATGTCGGGACCCTGGCGCCTCTGACAAGTCCATTTTTTAAGACGTATTTATTGTTTTTTTCCTCCCTTCTATTCTCTGCATTGCGGGGTTTAATTGAACAGTTTAAAGTGATTCTTCTTCAAGGCCCATTAATTGATTTTATTTGTGCATTCTCTAGAGGTCAAGGAAAAAGGGGAAAAAACACATACACACAACAATAGCAGCTCTGGTTATGTCATATTCTGCCTGGCACCCCTCTTGTCTGGGTTTTCATGTTTCTTCTTGCCTCTGTTCTTTTTTTTTCCTCTTGTTTTTTCAAAAGATGGTGCTCTTTTTAATTTCTAGTTCATTGCCAATGAGGGGGTTCTCTGCTGTTATTGTAATTGTCATTGTTGTTTTTAATGCACTCAAAATGATTTCTCTATTGCATGTGTAGTTCTCAGCGGTGGTAGAGTTCTTACTAACTCATTGGTATCCGCTTCAGTTTTTACTTCCTTGGTGCTCTCCACCTAAGCTATTCAAGAGTTAAATGGAGAGGCTTATGTCTATCTTCTGAAGAATACAGAGCACCTCTTTTGTCTATGGGGATAAATATAGTCTTCTGCAATGCCTCACAAAGATTCTTAAGCCTGTTTAGGTTACAAATGCCATTGAAATTCTAACACAACATGTTGAGGATGAGAATTCTAGATGGGAACAGGGGATTCAGCCAAAGGACTGAATCTATTATCCAGCAGGAAGTATTCTGAGGTGGTAAGAGTTCACGTTGGGGTAATTTGAATTTTTTTAAAAGAAGAAAATAAAATGATCCAAAGAAATTAAACCCAAACATTCATACCTTATCTAATCTGGCCTTTTGTACATTAGCTACCCTTTGAGTGTGTACTGTGCATGCAGAGTGAATTCCTAGGCTTCTGTGTGTGAACTGAATCCAACACCATTCCAGTTGCACAATGGACAAAGGACTAGCTTGCTTCAATGGGGTATCTACCACATATATTAGGTATTTATGGATTCATATATGTGATCCACATAAAATATATGTAATCAGCCTTCAGTTATTCCTTAGGCATAGTGATGGATTAGGAGCAAGGGGATAACTTCTGTACATAGATAATTTTAGGACTTATAATGACACAATATCATTTTCAGGCTCCAGATTCACACAGCCTACCTGATACCAGACTGATCTTTACTACATCCTTGACAAGCCCCCATTTAAACTTCACTTGAAGAATTCCAGTTTTTAATATTATGCAGACTTTTTTCCTTTACTTTTTTCCCTCCTGTTGTTCCACCTATCCTTTCTATCATACTGTTTCTCCTTCCTCCTTCCTTTTTTTTCCTCCCAAAGAAAGAAAACATTGGTCAATCTTCAAAAACTAAAAAAAGCTTTTAATTTTGAGCCTAGTGACTGATTATAGGTCTTTCATTTTGAGAACCATCTTCACTAAATGCATAGAAGTCCATCAGCAGAATATTGCTCCACGATGATGTTTTTTAGCCATCGTAACCTACTAAAAGCATCTACTAATAAGTAAGGTGGATGAGATATGGATTGAGAAATAAAAATCAGAGATGCTTGAAGTAAGCTCTTAAAAACATTATAATACTGGTAGGAGGATCATTTTGTTTGTCCATGTACTTCCTCCCCTCCATGGAAAATACCAATAAATTAAAAGCAGAAAAAGCCAATAGGTTAGAGAGAGGATGAAAGGCAGCAAAAGAGTATTTGGATACATAGAAATTTGATAATCCATTATTTGATCTTTTAGAGGTGACTTTTGATATTTTTAATTAAGAGCTGAAATTAGTCAGATCAGAGTCCCCAATAAAATGAAGAAGGAACGAAACAAAGTATAGATATATTTCAATAAAAGGAGAATGGGTGAAGGAAAATACTTCTACAGGGAAGGGTTCGAATGGTTTGGTCATATTGGTAGCTGAACAAAGGATTGAGAGAAGAAGCTGAAAGAAATGACACCTTGGACCACATTTTGCTTGCCACTACATCTTTTCCTAAGACCTAAAGTGGCCCTAGGTTGGGGAAATAGTATTTGTTTTTCATTGCCCCAATATTCTTTTTCTTAACCCTTACCTTCCATCTTAGAATCGATACTGTGTCTTGGTTCCAAGGCAGAAGAGTGGTAAGGGCTAGGCAATGGGGGTGAAGTGACTTGCCCAGGGTCACACAGCTAGGAAGTTTCTGAGGCCAGATTTAAACCTAGGACCTCCCATCTGTATCTTAATCCACTGAGGCACCCAACTACACCCTCACCCCATATTCTTTTGAAACAAACAAAAATATTCTCTTCCTTTGTGAATTTCAAAAATTAATATCTGGGGTGATATATACAATCTCATGGATGAGTTCCTTTTTTGAATATGACAAAGTGGATATGCATCAATTATGAATGAATCAAAGTGTTACCTTTGTGCATGTATTTGAGATGCATGCCAAAATGTTGTTTTTGTTTTGTAGAGTAAAGTTTTAAAAAAATAACCCATTATGCTTACTTTTACACAAATTTAAGGAAAAAACTTTATTTCTCCATTTTTGGAGATTAAACATTATAGATAGAGAAGAATTATATTCTCTAACTGATGTGTAATAAGTTTAATAAATTGCCTACAAATAGAATATATTGGGGGAAAGGCATTTCAATAAGTACTTATTAACTAGTTGCTTACTTGATTGATTGACATAGAGAAAATTAGAACTATAGTTAACTCATGGTCCTTTAGATGGAAAGAAAAGGGAACAAATGATGTTATGAAAAGTCTTGGTGTCAGAAGTTTGGATTCTAGCCCCCACTCCATGGGGCAGGAATAAGTGTTCTGGACTTGAAATCAGGAAATCAAAGTTTGAGTTGAAGTTTCAACAATTTATGATTGTTAACTAGGTAGATCATATGGAGAGATATAAAATGGATGATAATTCTTTTTAGTTAGATTCATAGTTCCAGATCAAGGGGACAGTAATGGGGAGCTCTAATCATCTGTGTGTGGCTCTGGGCTGTTTAAAATCCAATAATTGACTTAGATAAAGGTATATACAAAGGTACATGAAGGATCTATCAGATCCAAACCAGGAGAGATTCCTATAATATTAGATGACAAAGTCAGGGTCCAAAATGTCGAATGGACACTAAATTTGTACTGAAACTAAAATGATGAACTTCATGTGAAACAAATAAAAACCCTTTCATTTGTGAAGTGTTTTATTTTTGAGACTCAGAAAGAGGTGGGGGAAGAGATTCTTAGAAAGCATCTCATCTTAAAAACAATATAGAGGTTTTAATGAAACACAGGTCCAACATTAGTCAATTTTATGATATCATACCCAAAAGGCCAATGTAACTTTATGCTACATTTAGAGATATCAAAATTTCAAAACAGAGGAAGTCATACATACAAAGCAAGTCTTTGTCAGATCCCATCTGAAGTGTTACATTTAATTCAAAGCAAAAAAAAATGTGTGTATATATATATATGTATATATATATATATGTTTAGAGAAGATATTAATGTCATAGTAGTGTTTATGACTCACCACCAAACAGCATCACTGGAGAATAATGTTAATGCTAAAATGTTGAGTCCAAGTTTCAAGAAGTCACTAAAATAGTAGTCATTAAATACTATGCAATTTCCCCAAAGCAAACTACTCTCTTCTTCATATTCCATTCAATGTGCAGTCTGTTCAAGAGCTATAACCTCAGGGACTGAGTTCATGTCATATCTATCCCATTGAACATCATCATCTAAACACGTCACTTCATATCCATGTGTGGGCAGGCTAAAACCCTTGACGCCATTACAGATTTCATTCGCGAGACATTTAAGACAGATGCGACCAGCGCGTCACACAAAATAAACCAGGAGTCTCGAATTCATGATTCATAATATTGATATGATTGGATTTCTTTTTTATTATATAAACATTTTATTATGTATAAATGTTATATGCATATTGAATTTATGTAAATTCAGTATGCATTTAATATTTATTATATAGAGAACATATATATGTTATATGGTATACTATTTCCAACATGTCTTTTATTTGTATATTTAAAAACATTCCCAGAAGGGTTCCATCACATGCACACACACACATAAAACTTAAGACACTCTACTATAGGAATATCTACATGGTTGAAAGTACAGGTTAGGAAACTTGCAAAGTGAAAGGTGTTTTGTTGTTGTGAGCAAGCTGTAAAAGAGTTGCTCAGGAGAAGCAGCATGGAGGATATTAATAGAAAGGAAAATATCCAGGAAAGTGGGGAGGGCAGCAGAATGGTTAGGTAACCCAAGCAAAGGGCAGCATATAATCTCATCAATGTCAAGTGATCTATGGGAAGAAGTCCATATTGGGTCAGCTCTCTGTGGTCAATTTATAGGAAGGAAGAGAGAGAATCACAGGATGAGGAGGTGTAAATGGGTATAGTAAAGGAAATCCTCAAAATTGATGAGAAAACAGATTCACAGGAACATCCGGACACTAACGTGGAGAGCAACAAAAGAAGGCAACCATGATGGGAAAAGGTTTTTAAAGATGAACATAGCTTGCAGGTGCTGGGCATGTTGAACTTGGAAAAACCTCAGAGAGGAATAATGACTATCTTCGAATATAGGTTATGAAAGGCTCTTAGGCAAAAGAGGGATTAGAATTGCTTTGCCTGTATCGAGAGGCTCTAAAGATGCAGATTTAGGTTACATGTTAATTAGAACTTCCTAACAAGTCGTTTATCTAAATGTGAAAAAAATATTTCTTAAAATATCATTTTTTAAAATAAAAGTACCAGTTAACTTTAATTCTTTAAAGAATAAAATATATTTCTCCATTTATTCTTAATGAATAGAAATAATCATGTTTTGGGTTTATTTATCTTAATAATAGTTATATCTATGGAAAAAATCCAATCTTTGTGAATATATGTGAATACACATATAGGGTTATAGTATATACATGTGTTTTATATATTCACACATGTGATATATGAGTATATGCATAATAATGTGTACCCATAACACATACATGTATGCTCAGATATGCACGCATGTATATAAATACTATCACATGTGTAGTACATGCATACACTATCCCAAGGAATCTTTCATTCAGAATCTAAATACTGGACTATTTAGATTTGATACACATACATATACACATAATAGTAGGTGACACAGTGGATAGAATACTAGCCTTGGAATCAGAAAGACTCATCTTTATGAGTTCAATTCTTGCCTCAGATGCTTAAAATCTGTGTGATCCTGGGGAAGTCACTTAGTCTTGCTTACCTCAGTTTCCTCACCTGTAAAAGGAACTAGAGAAGGAAATGGTAAAACATTCCAGTATCTTTGCTAAGAAAATCCCAAATGGAGTGAAAAAGAATTGGACACAACTGAATATGACTGAAATACAATAATATATACACATATGTATATAGTTATACAATAGATATACACAAGTACACACAATACACATATACATATATACACTACCTTTGTGTTTCTATAAACCCCTTGTTCTCTTAGGACATCAGTTACAAAATTTTAGGAATGTGTTCCAAAGTATCCCTAGTTTCTCTTGGTGGGGGATCAAATTCGTTTATATGAAAACCTTTTCCATTTAGTGATGCTTTTACTTTCTACGCCAGGTAGGTGAAGGAGCTGCTTAGATAAACATCTGACTTTACATAATTACATTTATGTATTAATCCTAAAATTATTTCTTTCAATCTTTTATGGATGCTGAATTATTCTGTTGTTCTTGGAATTGTCAAAAAAAAAAAGGATTCACTCCATCTCTACTTTCTCTGACTCTATAAACTATATCCATACACTCAAATATTCTTTATTTTTCCAGACTGAATAAGCCTCATTCTTTTAAGTCTGTCCCCAGGTTGAGTCCCTTTTGTCCTCATGATTAGATTGTCTTCCTCTTATGACTTTTTCAGGTCTATTATATTTTTCTTAGAGTTCAGGGACAAGAATTACATATTGTATTTCAAGTACAGCTTAAAATGGCTTAATAAAAAGAGTAAAAATTAGTTTGTATTTCCTTTTCTTAATAAAAATCACTGAATTCCATCTGAATTTCAATATAGTATGTTGGTTCCAGGGCAGAACAGTGGTAAGGGCTAGGCAATGGGTGTTAAGTGACTTTCCTAGAGATCAAATTTGAATCGAAGACCTCCCATCTCTAGTCCTGACTCTCAATCCACTAAGGCACGGAAGCTGTTCTTTATTTCCTTTTAGTGTTAACCAAGGGAATATCTTGTGTTTAGTTGGCTCTTTTATTTATTTTTTGAGGAATGTTAAAAGAAGGCAAAAGTAAAACCAGGACTTTATTAGACTCCATCTTTAATCTACATAAATAAAAAAATAACACAATTAATCAAATCAGTTCAAATGACCAACAGCAAAATGTGCAATCTTAACATTTGTGCCACAATAGATTTTTAATTTAGAAAAAAGGCTGTCCTTGCTCTTTTTATGGTATATTGCCGGAGCCCATATCAGGAAGTAGATTGAGGGCAACACACCAATCAATCCTTTCTCCTTTCATTCCCTCCATCTAAGTACCCCACCAAAATACACAGGAATCAGCACAGGAAACTATCATATTTATTTATCAAACATAAAAGTAAAAGGAATAGAGGCCAGGACAGTTAGGTGTTTCAGAATGACCAGAATGCCTGTAGTGAAAAAAATGAGAACACTTTATTTTCTACCCAACATTTTTATACACAAATAAGGAAATGTGAAAAATTTGTAGTTGGTGGAAATTCCCTTCATGTTGAAAATTGTTTCACTGAACAGCTGGTGAACCCCACTTAAAATTCCATATTTCCAATGCCACCATTTATACAATTCTCCAGTGTATACTATTTTACTTCTTAAATTTACTGTGAAAGTATCAGATAAGTTTTGTCAGAATATTCAGGATTTGCACATTGCATCTGTGAAGGTTTCCCAGCTCTCATTTTGTCTTTCCTTATTTTTTTTCTACTGCATCACTCAGATACATCCATTTACAATCATCTCCCCAATTATGGACTAGCTGAAAAAAAAAGAGGCAAGTGTAGCCAAGTTTCCATTTCCCCACAATACTTTTTCATTCACAAATTGGTCACTGTAGTGAATTTGTAGATAGAAGTTGTATGTTGTTCTAATATCAACCCTATTGCTCTAACAAATTATTTAATGTCTTTGTGCCTCATTCCATTTTTTCATCAATATGAAAAGGGAGAAGCACTAGAAGACTTCTATGGTCTCTTCCAGGTTTAAATCTATAATACTGTGACAAATTCCTGCTGCAGCTATATTCTCCTTGTCATAATAATAGCTTATCATGCCTTATTCCTGAAGCTTAGTTACAGCTCTCAAATGCTTATTGCCATTGGGATAGATGCCTAAATCTTCCTTCAAATTCTAGGTGAAGGACCACTTTGATCTTCCTAAAAGGTTCAGACATCCCCCAGTTTTCTCTTTAGCACAATTCAACACAACCTTGACCTGCAAAATCAATCAACACAAAAACTGTTATCCCTCAATGTCCTCCTCATTGCTTGAAAAAATTAAAACACCACCACACTTCCCTTTCTAATATATTGTAAAGAATTCAGTCATTTGCAGTACAAACCCAGAGCCTCAATAAAGTAACCTAAGGGGGTAATTATTGTGGGTGCCACGAAATTGGGATACCAATTTCACTCTGCTATTCTAAGCAAAAAGAGAACAATTAATCAATAGCCAAGTATAACCATGCAAGCAAAATGAACAGTTTTCTTCATGGACTACCTTAGGTTCAAAATTTTCTAAATAGCCTTACTCCCACTTCCAAGGTAGCCAGAGCAGATCCAACATGCATGGAACCAAATCAAAAGATAATGCCAAACAGATCTGCGGGTCTTGTCAGGACCCAGGGATTGGTGGAAGTCAGTGGGTGATATTTGCATTGCATAATTGGCAGAGCCTGTCAGAACACTAAAGAAGCCAGCTGCTGCCTGTTGCTGAGAGCTAATTCCACCTGATCTATTTAATATGATAATGAATTTAATCCTCTCCACATTGAGCCAGAAGTCAGAGTGCAATCTCATTGGTGAACCTGGCATCTGTAGAAGAGAATAAAGCTTCTATTGTGGTTATCAATTTAACTAGAGCAGAGTGATAGTCTCTAATCTTAATTTGTATAGTTCTACCCTTAATTTCCTAAGTATTCTTGACAGGAGCCATCTATCCATCCATCCATCAGTCCTGCTGGCCCCCAGTCATATGAAAGGATCCTTCCTGCTCCTGCCTCAAAGAAAGAGCATGCAGCTCCAAGAGTCCTGTAGCAAATCTTGCATAATCTCCTGAGTCAATCCTGTCCTTTTCAAATTGCAGAATCTACCTGAAAACCTCTTGATAGAACCTTTGAGCTAGAGATCCCAGAGAGACGCCAGAGTGAGAGACAGAAATTATTAATTTATGTTTCTGTTCACCATTTATACATTCTTGCTATTATTTATACTAATTGAAAATTAAAAATAAAGGATAGTGTAATGCAATGGAAAGAAAAGGGATTTCAAAAGCCAAAAAATGGGGTGAGGGGGAGGCGCAGCTATGGTGGCTCAGTGGATTGAGAGACAGACCTAGAGAGGGGATGTCCGAGGTTCAAATTTGGCCTCAGATAATTCCTAGGTGTGTGACCCTGAGCAAGTCACTTAACCCCTATTGCCAAGCCCTTACTGTTCTTTTGCCTTGGAACCAAGACACAGAATTTATTCTAAAATGGAAGATAAAGGTTGAAAAAAAGTGGGTTTAAGTTCTACTTTGGATGCATTCTAACTGTGGACCTTGATCAAGTCACTTCACGCACTACACAACTTCTTAAGACTTTAATTCTTAAAGAAGGTGTCTATTTGTATGGTTATAGGAGTATCATCATCTGGTTATTCCATAAATACATTAAATCACATTTTCAGTCCATTTCACTATTATTTGTAGGACACTTTTTAAAAAGTGGTTCATTTTTATGATTTAGTTGACATATATGTTTTTCAGTCATTTCAGTCATTTCCAACTCTGTAATCCCATTTGGGTTTGTTTTTCTTAAAAAAAAAACACCCCCCCTCAAAAAAAAAAACCCAACCCTTACCTTCCATCTTGGAATCAATTGATTCCAAGGCAGAAGAGCAGTAAGGGCTAGGGAATGGGGGGTAAGTATGTTTTAGAGATAAGGAAATAGAGGCAAAGAGGATTAAGTGACTTTCCCAGGGTTATATAGCTAGTGAGTATCTAAGGATGTATTTGAACCCTGATATACAAATATACATATGAATGTAGAACCAATTTCAATGAATAAAAAATTACTATCAATATAAATACCACATAATGAAAATAACTACCAATAATGGAATGTCCCATGGAATAGACCCATGTCAGTGAACCTATGGCACATGTGCTAGAGAGGACTGCTCCCTTCCCCTTCTTCACCTCTGCTGAGGACATTTCTCACATGACCTGCCCCAATGGGAGTGCTTCCTCCCTCCCCTGCCTGGGGTAAGGGAGCAGCTCACATATGGTATGAGGGTTGCATTCTGGGCAGTTGGTCTCTAAAAGGTTCACCATCACCGGAATAGACTATTTCCTGAGGGAGTAAGTTCCCAGCAATTGAATATATTTGAGTAGATGGGGAACAATTATTTGTCAGAAATATTAGAAAGAGGATTATTTCATCATATAAGAGGTCATATTATATAAACTCCAAGATACCTTTATGCTCCCCTACTTATGATTTCTTGACATGTACTTAAATTTTTTTAAATATTGAATCTCACTGAGGTGGATGTTCTCCTCAATCCAGACAGACAGACGGTGGGGGTGGGGGGGAATAGAGTGAGACAAAGATAGAGACAGAGGTCTTGGAAATTTTAGGCATATTATATAGACTTTCCTTAATCTCAAATTCTTTATCAGTGACATGTTAGCTGACCGAAGGTGCTGTCAAAAACCAAAACAACAAAAACCAAAAAAGATAGACCACTTAAAGGACAAGTTAATGAAGTAACGAGGGATTCCTACCTAATTATTCCACAAATCAGAAGAAAAATAGAACAATTTCCTAAGGGAGAAAAAATTATCATTTAAAAAATATAGAGACTCAAAATAGTGAATTCTGAGTTTTATACTTGGAAGATGATTTAGAAGCTCAGCTTAGCATCACTGTTGAGACCACTGTACAGATAAGACCATTGCCATCTTCCTTTGTCAAGTCATCTGCCAGAAAAGAAGAAAAAAGAGGAGACACTGATACCTCCCATCAGGTGAATTGCTTTTGGGCCATATGGCATTTGATGATACCACATATGATGCCAGTGACACGGAGACCCTGGGGTGAATCTTTAGATTTGATGAATACATTCTTCACGCCTGTCAAATTACTAAATCCACAGCCTGGCATGTCCACAGTCAAGAATGTGAAGATTTAATCTTTTTTAGCCCCTCCTTATATTTTAGAAGCTACAAGTTAGAATTCAGGTGATTGGACAAATTCATCCCTTGATTCTGTGTAATTACTAGAAGCGGACAAAAAACATATTCTGGTCCACAGACCCAAATGCTCATGTTATTTTCTCTGGGATTCCTTTAGTGCAGAAGTGTCACGACTGTGAGCCTGAATCTGCAGATCCATGAAATTGTGGAGTATGAAGTACACTCCTTTATGAAGAGTAAATTGACAGGATTTATTTATAAATGAAGAGTACAAGATTTGTGTGGCAAAGAAATACTGTGTCCGAACAGCTGGTATTCGTGAGAAAGAGCACAAACTGCTGGCAAGTTACAGGCAGCCTCCCACATACATACTGTGAATTGCAACCCAGTAAGTGGATGATTACAGAGGTTATAAGAAAACTAGAAATAAATACAGTGAACTTGAAAGGACACCTGGAATAAAAGAGGCCTTGATATTAGTTGCCAGCAGAGTCTTCCAGCAGGTCCATATGAAAAATTGGACACCAAGATGTTAGTTATGCAAGAGAAAAAGTTGTCAGCTGCAACCATGCGAGTGTCTAAATATTTCTTACTAGGGTAAGGCTTCTCTGGTGAGAAATGCTGAAAGGCCTTTGCCATCCTTACTCAGGGAGCTATTCTGATCCCAGCACAAGAGGAGATACTCTAGTAACCTCTATGTTGGGGAACAGAAGTAATGAGCTATATTAGTACAAAGTAGTTTGAAGATGAATGTCTCAGCCAGGAAAGTTACTTCATCTCCTTTTAAAACTCAGCAGGGCTAACGCTAAAACCAGGATAGGATCATCAAAGCTTCATTGCAAGGCGCCAAATTTTGAGGATCTTAATAGCATTTTCAGAGTCAGCTAAATGGCTCAGTAGATAGAGCACTAAGCCTGGAGTCAGGAAGAGCTGAATTAGAATCCAGCCTCAGACATTTACTGAGTGTGTGACCCTGGGCAAGTCACTTATCCTCTCTTTGACATAATCCACTGGAGAAGAAAATGAGAAACCATTCAAGTAACACTCCCAGGAAAACCCCATGAATAGTATGTTTCATGGAGTTACAGAGAGTTGAACCCAACTGAAAAACTTAACAAGAGCATTTCTAGTCCTTCAGCGGTACAGAAAAATTGAACTTAACTCCTAGTAAGCAAGAATAATTTGTTAAAATAGGAAGATAACACAGGGCCAAGCTGGGGTGAACTCCTTTACCCTGAGTTACTGCCACCACACAATTCAGCAGCCTTCCTAACACTGGTTTTCAACAAAGAACAACTAAATGAAGGCATTAGACTACTCAGGACATGATTTATATTGGTGCAAAAATTCAGTTTTATCCAGAAAAGAAAACCACAAGACTGGCATGGTCAACTTTGGCATTTCAAGGAAAAGGAAGAATCTAACACTGGAAAGTTGAGATAACTCTGAGGCTTACTCAGAGTATTCACACTAACTACTAGAGGATCATTTAGAACTTGTATCTGCTTCACTGTGTGGCTTTCTTTTCCCCCTCCTAGATCCTTGCTCAGGAAAATGAAATGCTGCAAATACTGCAGCCAGTTGACTGGTTCTAGGTGGCCCGAAGATTTTAGGAGCTTCCTGGTTTTATGTTGTCAATAAAGGGATCTGAAACATTCTACAAATTATTTAGTGAAGAGTAAATAGATCTCTTACATTTGAATACACCAAACCTGAGCCAGTCAGTGAGGGCTAAATCTAAGGGCTGCTAAAATTCCTTCAGAATCTCAGAGCAATGGCGGGGGGGAGGGGGGGGGGACATTCCCCTTGGAAATTCATCCATCACTGCAGGTAGAGATTTTCTCCGGGATCCTTTGGGTCAAGAAGTCTCTTTCAACCATCTCAAATCAGCACCATGAACTAGTGAATTCTGGCTTTTATTGCCCAATGACAAATGGCATGTCTGTATTTTTAATATGATTATCAGTGTTTTGCTCAGAGTTACCTCAACTTTCCAGTCTTCCTTCTCCTTAAAATTCCAAAGTTGACCATGCCAGTCTTGTGGCTTTCTTCTCTGGATAAAACATCAGACTTTCTGGTGATAGCAAAGCAGCAATAGTTATCTGAGTTAAAATCCACTGGGAATAATTACACTTTGTGGTGTGGTTTAAGGTTTCTTGATACACTAATAAGAGTTTCTTTGGCATAATGATGAGCCTATCCACAAAATGATTTCTATGCTCATGTGTTTAGGGAGAAATATGAAAAAACAACAGGTTCTATTTTAAAATCATCCCTTTCATAGATGGGGAAACTGAGGCCAAGGGAGGTTAAATAATTTTCCAAAGGTTGGCTCTGGAGTGAGATGAAAAAGAAAAAAGGAACTAATCTGTCTTATTCAAGGTCCATGGCTCCTTTAACACGAAACCAAAACTCTCACTACTTTACTCTATATATCATGGCAGGATGGCATAGTAGATATCATGCTAGGTCTGAGTCAGGAATATCTATGTTCACATGTTACCTCTGAGTTTTACTAGCTATATGTCCATGAGCAACCATCTATTCTTTCAGTCTCTGTTTTCTCATCCATAACATGGTGATAATAACTATTAAAATTATCATGGAATTCTTGAGAGGCTCAAATAAATGTTTAAAGTAATACCAGTCAAATAAAATAAAACATAAAACTGATTTATAGATTTTATGATGAGATATATATACATATATATAATTACTTCTATTGTTATTATAATAGCAAATAAACTCTTATTTCTTTGTAAAGAGACTCCACTGGCCTCCATATCTGAAAAGAGAAAGAAAGCTCTAGCTTGATAATAAAAAGTAAAGATATGTTTCAGCTCAGCAAATATTTATTAAACACTCACTAAAGAACAAAGTATGTTAATCATAAGTATTCTGTGAATATGTGAACTACTCCAAATCTTGTTCCTAATTAATATTATGTGCATGAAAGTCTTTTTCTGTTAAAATAACTAACAAGTCGGGGCCATTATTAATTCTGAAAAAATAAATCAGATGAACTGATATGATTTATCATAGGAAATCAAGTCAAATAAAAAAGCACTTTATTACTATATTATATATATTTATATGTATGTATACATATATATATTGATATTGATATTACTA